>NC_066579.1:61434270-62034270 GCF_024323335.1 Lathyrus oleraceus | reverse complement strand
CACCTCCTTTTCTTCCCTTTTTCACTTTTGCTTCAAAATGGATACCTGACATAAATAGCAAGGAAATACTGCATAATATCTGATAAAATGAGATAAACTAAAGTAAATGATAATATAATCTAATTGAATTAAGTCTTAAAATGTGATATAATTTCGTGTTATCAATTGCGCACAAAAGGAAAAATCTATCCTAATGGCAATGTGAAACCCGTGATCTCATCGAGTTCCAACTCGGTTACACCCCTTATGTCCTCAGACTCCCCGTGCTTTCTGCCTTCTGAACAAGACGATTCCGACTGATCCCTACCGGGTATTATCCATGATGCTTTAACCAAAGCGTAAACGATCATGCCAAACGCAGTCATTCGTTTCAATCCCTCTTTTGCCTGGACCGCCCTTTCGGGTTTTCAGTCCACCGGGATACCCTTTTTTGCCCAAGTCGCCTTTTCAGGTTTTCGACTTGCCGGGTGTACAGTTTTTTCTTTTATCCCTAATTTTTGCCCGAACCATTTCTTCTGTTTTTTGGTTCGCCGGGATGCCCATTTTTGCCTGGACTATTTTATTCTTTTCGTCCAGCGGGTCTCTTTACACGAAGTATTTTTTAACTGCGTCCGCATTCACAGGGGATGGAAAATCCTCGCCATCCATGGTCGTTATCAACAAGGCTCCACCAGAGAAAACCTTCTTGACCATGCTGGGGATTCATGACTGAGTGTCCGTTTGCCCCTTCGATCGTTTTGAGGAGGAAGGGTCCTTTTCAACACCATATCACCTACATGATATACCCGAGGTCGTCCTTTCTGTCAAAAGCACGCTTCATCCGCTGCTGGTACAACTGCCCATGACAGATGGCTGCCAGCCTCTTTTCCTCAATCGGACTCAACTCTTCATACCGGGTCCTTACCCATTCAGCCTCTTGCAATTTCACGTCCATCAGGACTCTCAGAGAGGGAATCTGAACCTCAACAGGTAATACCGCCTCCATCCCATATACCAATGAGAATGGAGTTGCCCCAGTAGACGTACGCACCGACGTTCGATACCCAGGATACAAGCTTCCTACTCAATCACACCATCGGTGTATTCAAACGTTATCCGGGCAACAAAAAGCTCATTCACCTTAACCTCCCCATCAGACATCAGAATCCGTTCGGATTCAGGGTCAGGCCCCTCCTCCGGGATCGGTTACTCTCAATCTTTCGATCAGAGCACCTCGAGATGTCCTCATCAGGGAATTCAAACTTCCTCGGTTGATAATCCTCCACGAGTCGCTGAGAGATGTAATCAGACAATACACCCCTTGATCGCTTCCTGAGAGTATCACAAATCAGTCGACATTCTTTTGCACTCTCGCAACCTGTCCGGTCGATGCTGGATCCTCAAACCCATACTCGATCGGATCCATCTCGAAATCCACAAAGGGGTATGAACCAGCATATACTGTCTCGGTCGGCGAGCAGCCTATGCCAAAGTACATCAAGTTCCCCGAGCAGTGAATGTATTGTTTCACAGTCGGTAAACTTTTTGCTTAGGTAAATTGCATGCTCTTTTCGACAAGACTCGTCATGCTGACCCAATACACCTCGTAGACCCCTCGAAGGCTGTCAAGTACAGATTAACAGTCTCTTTCCATAGAGAGGCAACAGAATCGGAGGCTCCTGCAACTTATTCTTTTATTTTTCAATGCCCCTTGGCAATCATTATTTCGCCTGACCGTTTGATTTTTTTTTCAACATCTTGAATATGGGTTCACACGTGGCTGTTAGATGAGATTTGAACCATGACATGTAGTTCAATCTACCCAGGAGACCACGAACCTCTTTCTCTGTTCTCGGTTCAGGCATTTTTTTTTTTTTTTTTTTTTTTTTTGCAGGATGAACCTCGATTCCTCCCTTACAATGAACCCCAACATCTTACCGGACCGCACCCTGATAGTGCACTTATCTGAATTCATCCTCAGTTTGAATTGTCTCAACCGGTCAAACGACTTGCCCCGGTCTGCCAGATGCCCCTCTCCTGTTTGGGACTTTGCTATCATGTCATAGCATAACATTCGATTTCATGACGAATCATATCATGAAACAAAGTCACCATGGCTCTCTGATACAGGCACTGGCGTTCTGCTTCTTTAGAGGACGGTCTTCTCTCCATGGTAGCTTGTGTACAACGACATCGGTATCCGACCCTGGCATATCCTGACATGACCAGGCGAAGGTATCCATATGCTCCTTCAACAGGACTACCATTCTGCTCTCGGCTTGCCTCTGAAGCGGCCCTAATTTTCACTCCCTTCCTGACCTCGGTGGTATTTGGAGTAACAATCTCGCATCGCCCTCGAGCGGCTGAATCACCTTCTCCTCTTGTTTAACATCCTGGCTAATTCCAGTAGATCACAATCTTCTTCGCCTTTTTCTTCAGCCTGATTGCTCGGTTTGTCGAAGTCATATGTGGTGTAACCAAATTGTTATCAACGAGATCCGGAGAATTATTTTTGAATTCGGAATGAGACAAATCAAAAAGAGGAAAAATGAAAATAAACATTGCCATTTTTATTTGTTTTTTAAACTGCAAAAATAAATGAAAAACAGGGAACACCGCTTTTTTGACTGAAAAACATCCATTTATTAATGATGCAGAAATGCAGATTTAAACATGAGGTGGCCCTTACAATGAACCATTACGTGTCGGGCAACATGTATGGCTTTCATGCAAATAAGAACTGAAAACAAGAAATATTACTCTTTCAGTAGAGTGACAGTGCTGATCTTTTAAGCCTTCCAGCTTCCTGGTACGCACGGCTTTATCCAACTATTGAACTTGCAGTTACTGTCATTCTCTTCACCCATCACACAGACGTGATCTGAATCTTCAGCAATTGCACTTACCATCGCCTGACCATGTGCCGGCATGGGATTGGCATTAACGTTGGGAGATGGAGCAAAATTGATAGCCTTGGAGTCTACCAGATCCTGGACAACATTCTTGAATGCTCTACAGCCCTCAATGTTATGCCCCGGTGTTCCAGAATGGAATTCACACTGGGCGTTCTCATCATAGTTAGGAGGCCTCTGATCTGTTCTCATCGGAACCATCGCCCTCGGCTGAACCAACCCAAGATCCATCAGCTTCTTGAACAAAACAGCATATGTCACAGGCGGCTTGTCAAAATGGCGATCAATCCCTTTACCCCTTGCTTGGTACCCGGCTCTCTGTTGAGGCGGCTGACGTTGCTGTCGTACTGACTGATTACCAGCAGGGATGGTTACAGCAGCAGTGTGCTGGTAGTAGCGATCCCTACCATTTCCTCTCTGGGCATACACAGCACTCGATTCACCCTCATTCTTGCGCTGACCATTCCCGAATGGCTTCTTCGATCCTGATGCCGAAGCGTTACCTTGAATCTTCCCCATTTTCAGCCAACTTTCAATTCTCTCCCCAGCCACCACAATGTCTGCAAAGTTGGTTACTGGACAACCCACCATCCTTTCAGCAAAAACCCCTTGCAGGGTACCCATGAAGAGATCAGACATCTCACGATCCACTAGCGGAGGTTGAACTCTGGCAGCCAACTCCCTCCATCTTTGGGCATATTCTTTAAACCCCTCGTTATTTTTCTGAGACATACCCTGCAGCTGGGTACGACTCGGAGCCATATCAGTGTTGAACTGATACTGTTTAAAGAAAGCGTCACCAAGATCCTGCCAGCTTTTGATATCGGACGACTTAAGCTTGGTGTACCACTCCAGGGATCCTCCAGACAGACTGTCTTGGAAGAAGTACATCCAAAGCTTTTGATCCGTAGTGTATGCAGAGATCTTGCGGACAAATGCTTGAAGGTGAGTTTCCGGGCAAGAACTCCCATTGTACTTGTCAAATGCGGGCGCCTTGAATTTTTGTGGGATCACAATCCCCTCAACTAACCCCATGTTGGACATATTGACAAATCCCGGAGTGGCGTGGCTTTCCAGAGCCCTTACCTTCTCTGCCAGCAACTGAATCTCTTTGCTTTGAGGCTGAACATTATACTGACCCAAAGGCTCGTTGTGCATCGAGAACTGATCAGCCTCTCTGTCTTCCTCCCTATCTTCATCGAAGCCATAGAATGGAGGCACAAAATTATCCTTCAGATTCTGCCCCGGTTGGCCACCAGCACCAGCATTATTCACCCCACCAATGGTTGCTCTTTTTTCATCGTCTCTGGAACCAACCCGCCCCTGGTTGGAGACACCATCCAGGTTAACAACACTGTTAGCTGCAGAAGCCCGCTCAAGCTTCTCAACCTTATCTGCTAAAGCTTTCTGACCAACTGCAAAACCCTGCATGATGTTGATCAGCTCAGTCATCTTGTCCTTCAGCTCAAGGAGATCAGTACTCGGAAGATCCATCAGCCTAGGAGTGTTGCGTCTGGTGAAGTATCTGTGAGGACGGGTTGAGTGCAAGGGATGACTCTACGAGCGCGAGCAATGATTCCTGCAAAACAGCAAACAGGTTAATATGCATGAATGCAACGTCTATCCATATGAGGAAGCTTCTGTCCTTTGATTCTGATTTCATCGAGACAGACAACATTTTGACATCCATATTCTGAAATTCAAGATGTCTCTCAACCAGATTCTTAATCAGTAATGCTCCCCATATGGCTAAACGTAGTTTGGATGCAGATGAATGCAAAATGAGAATGATGTATGAATGCAATGCACTGTGCCATCCTCCAAGTCCTCTGGTCATCTGTTGCTCTGAATCACAGCCCTGACCTCTGAACCGATCACAACCATCTGAGGAAATAAGTAACCACTAATCCGATCCACGGGTTCCGAAATAAACGGAAGAAAGATACATCATCATCATCATCACCAGACAATCTCTGAGCAGATACCCACTGAATCTCTTAATCGGCCCGGGGAATCCTGAAATAAACGGATCCCCACTGATAAATACCACGGACAGCATTCCGGCGTCTCGGCAATAAATGACCATAAATCCGACTGATAAATATGACCCACGGAACAAATAGTCACCATCTGAATCACCATCTGAACATGCATCTGAATAAATCACCCTCCCCTCACAGGTAAATTCTAAACAGGTCATCCTAAGGCGGATAATAGTCTCGACAATCGGGCAAAGATACTCAATGGGTTTGCCCTTTCGGGTGTGCCATTGTAGCTCTCCTGAGATCGTCTCAACCAAAGATCCGGGAAATGATCGGTCACCAGAGTCAACAACTCAAATGACGTAACTCAACCAAAGTGGAATGTTCCACAATGGAAAGCACTATCAGATGAACCTCGTCTGGCTTGTGGCATGTCACGTTGCAACAATATGCTGATTTAGCAATTGAGGAACGTGAGACCACACTAATCCTAGGTGTATACTCGGGCCTGGGTTTTAGCCCCACTCAGAACACCCACCCCAAACAGAGGGAACCACCTGCACAGAGGACGGCAACAACATGATAGTATGATGCATGCAGACATTAATGCAAATATATACACAGTCAGAATAATAAATGCAATAAATCAAGCATCACAAGCAACCTAAACTATCCTAGAACGCTAGGAAGGACTCGCTTAGGGAAGATGGACCAGCACAGGTCTACATCCGTGTTTCCCCAGCAGAGTCGCCAGCTGTCGCATCCGCGAAAAAACAACCGGCGAGGCTCAAATAAAAACACAACACAGAGCCGCCACTGCGCGTTATTTATCCCAAGATAGGGAAGGGAAACGCTCAGAGAAACCTGGAAAGGAAATGGTCTTGCGACCAAAGAGAAAGGGTAAGGGAGTCGGTTACGCAAGGGGAAGGTATTAGCACCCCTCACGTCCGTCGTACTCGACGGGATCCACGTCCTAGAATAAAGAATAGGTTGCTAAACATCACACACACACACAGGGAATGCAGGTGGGGTTAGGAGAAGGGAGCTCGATAGGACATCGCATCCTATGCCTACATATCTCATCTGGACATGAGAATCAGAGCCACTGTAGTTCGGCTTACGCACGCCAAACAACACAAAACATACAAACAAGCAAGGGTGGCAAACATGGAGCCCGACAACCACTGGATGGAATTACGTCGGCATCCGAACCAAAACACACTCACAAGGGCAAACGTGGAGCCCGACTGCCAATCACTGGGCTTACGTCGGCATCCGAACCAAAACACACAGTCAGATAACAAGTAAACGCACGCAAAAAAGAAAAAGGTTGCCCGGAGTGGTCTCGCACGACCACCTGCCTACATACCTCGTCTGGAACAAGGATCAGGGCGATGTAGTTCCCCTGAAAGGGACTGAATTACTAGCCAGAAACCGGGGGAAGACGCACTACCAGGGAGCTGGACTCGAGCCTAGTGTTGTCATGCATCGTTACCCTAAGTTCAGTTTTCTATCCTACTTGCATAAGCAAACTACTCCTATCCAGGAAAGAAGCAAGCATACAAGCATACAAAATAATTCAAGCATACATCAAATGAGAACAAGCATCTCAAACAGATATCCACATAGCACGCACTATAACCAAACAAGTGGGCTCACACAATAGGTTTGACTGCCTCAGCAAGTCATCTGTACGGGCTGTGTTTGCTCTTAACCTTGCCATTACGAGGCTAAGGTGAAGCAGATGAAAGGTGAAGTGAGGATCAGACCTCACAGCTCTTATCCCTGACCAGGGAGAGCTTCTGACAAATGAGCATGGGTCCAGAATGGGGGAACCCTTCTATACTCAGAGACTCTGACACAATGTGCACTGCACAAGATCTTGGGCTTGTGATCTCAATGCTACAACCATGTAATGGGAGCAAGGAGAAGACTCAACTGAATAGTGGGGGATAGATTGCATATCCCTACCTTCCACCAATTGCCTTGATTAAGGACTTTACCTGCTTAGGCACAATATTAAACAATCACAAACATTGCCTCTTAAGGAGGACTTCAGACAGTTTGCCCGGTCAAATAACAGACCGGGTCTCCAGACTACATGAAGTTAGGAAGTTATACCTCAATGCAAGTTGCTTAAGCAAAGCAAAGCAAAAGTTCACAAGGAACTGAGCAACTAAAAGTACCTGGAAACAGTCAAACACAGTTAGTACTCAGACAGACAAAAATAAACAGCAAGTATTAATCAGTCAGACTATACAAACTAATGCACAACAAAGGCAAGCTATGAGCTCAAGCCCAAACTTCACAACCTACAAAACAAAGTTATGTTAGTGTACAAACATCAAACAACATCAATTGAATTGACTTGGATCATTCTCCATAAACATTGCACCTTTTCATCCTGAAAAATCAATCAAATGTTAGAAACTAGACCACTAGGCCAAGCCTAGGGTCCAAAGGCAAGAAAAATTCCTAAACAGCAAGGGATATCCAACCAAAGTCAAATTAATGTCAAACAAAAGCCAACACAATTAGTCCCATGTCCATATCATTCATCATGTTCATTTTATGCACAAAACAATCCAAACTAGTTCAAATGGAACACCAAACATCCAAACAGAACTATTGCATTCAAATCCATATCAAAACAAATCCAAAAATCCTCAAATAATTTACACCTAAACAGGACATAATCAAGGTCCAGCATGTCAAATTTTAGCTTAATTGGACAAAGGAAACCATGTCAATGAAAATCAACAAAAACAGACACAATTACATGCTCCAAATCACAACATCAACACATGCATTCACTTCAAAAATTCATAAGTCCATGAAAACAATAAAGAAATGAATGAGACCAAAACAGGGATGTCATACCATGTGTCTACAACAACCATACCAAATTTCATGATTATCCAATACCATATGAGCATTTCACATCCAAATTACAAACATGTACCACATGGACTTGCATATTTGACCAACAGAGATGAAAAATAGCAATCAAATTGAAAATGCCACATAAAATTCCACAAAAATTCACATAGCTTCTTAACATGTTAATGAACATCCATGCAAAATTTCATATCAATTCAACAAGCCTAGGTCATTCAAATAAATCCAGCAAGTTGACATAATGAGGTGTGACACAAATTGTCACACCTAGGTTCCAAAATTCATAACTCAAACACCAGGAATCCAAAATTCATGAAATTTACATGTAAATCACCATTAGCCAGTCCACAATCATCACAAACATTTTCAAGTATTTCTTTGTAAGCATGAGCATTTCACAATGGATATGGTAGAATGTATCAAAAATGCACACATGTGAAACATCCCTAGGTCAAACACAAATATTACCATGCACAACTTCAATCAACAGGTCAAATAAATTCTACAGTCAACAAGGAAGTCAACACAAAATTCTCACATTTTTCTGATTTTTTATCAATTTTTTATGAATTTCCTAAGGTGTTAATGAATTTTTAACAATTTTTTGGAATTTAATATAAATTAAGTGAATTAACAGTGGCATTACTGTAAATAAGCCAGCGCGGGGGCGGTAAACACTCCATTTGAATTTTCAAACCAAATTTCAGATCAAACACCTAATCTTCATCGTTTCCAATCCAGAATTTTCCAGAAACCTATGAACACGAAGAACATGAAACTTCCACCAAAATGAGCAAATGAATACTCGTTGGAATCATCTAACTACGTGGATCACGAATATGAACCTAATTCGACCTAACTGTTCCTGAATTTCTCAAATCGATCGACCTAGGGTTTGTTCTCAAAACTTCAAATCAAGATTACTTCACCTACGGTTATCCATTTCACAAACCAATCCTATCAATACGGTCTACAATCTACGAACTATAGAACGCATATAAGCATTAAACAAATCAGGAGATTCGAAAAAATCGAAAACCTGGAAATTGCAGTGTCGTGTTGATGTTCTTTGCACGCTTTCTCCACAAACAGATGTAGTAGAATCCTCAGGAAGGTGAATGATGTGCTTGGATTCAATTGATGTTGCTTCTAATGCTCGAAACCTTGACTCACCATTGATGGAGCTTGCATGTGCAGCTGCGAATCAGAGCTCCTTTCCTTCCAAACTTCACAAACAGATGGAGAGGATGATGATTGAAGATTGATGCAAAAAGAATCTCGAAGATTGATCAAGAAATGAGAGAGTTCTTGCCAATTTTGGTTTTGGTGTTCTTGAGGAATTTGAGAGAATTGGATGAATTTCAGATCTGATTTTGGGAAGTGTGTTATTCTGTTATGATTAGATGATGATTATGAATATATATGATTGCTTAATCACCACTTAACCAGGTTTAATTAACCAAATGGAATGTGTTAGTGAAATGGTTAATTTTCAAGTTAGGGACAAAATGGTACTTTCACATATAAGCCAATGCCAGCTCATTGACAGCTCACACACTCTCAAAATGACATGTGTGAGCTGTTGCAACTTGTTTCACTCTCATTGGATGCATATTTCTCATTTTCACTATGTGATTGCACTTTGTCCATTTTTGCAATTTCATTTCAATGGCCAATTTCCAAACCATGAAGCCTAGCCATGTTATGATGATTCCAACAACTTTCAAATACCATTTATGAGGTGTTGCAAAAATCCCCACTCAAAAATTCCAATTATTTCACAAGTTGGACAATTTTGCCCTTGGTCCATTTAACTGTCCAGTTGAAATTTGACTTTTTGCATTGACCACTTTTGGGAAAATCCAATTATGCACCATGAAAGTACATGTCAAATGGAGTTTGTGCATATAAAGAACTTCCAATTTGGACAATCCATGTGGAAGTTATGGCCTCCTGATTATGGGTCATTTTTGAAATTCACTGAGCCATAATTTCCCAACCATACATGGGATTTTCAAGTTCTTGGTCATTTTGGAAAGGTGAGAACAAGATCTACAACTTTCATGTTAAACAATTTTTCATTTGAAGCTTCCTTGGACACGTGGCTTTGAGGTCAAAAACTTTCCATTTTTGGAAACTTCCATTACAAGTCACTTTCTATTTTTGGCAGTTTTTGTCCTGACTTGATTTTCTTCATTTTTAAGCTTGGAGATGTCAAATAACACTTGTTCCAACATGAATGAAGTGTATCCAACTCATTTCCACCTCCAAATCCATCAAATCATGTACGGTTGACCACAGTTGACTTTTCAACTGATAGATGAACCTGGCAATGCACTGATCAAGTTAAGCTCCAATCTCCTGATGAAATGGCTCAAGGGTGAAACCCTAGCCTCAATAATCTCCATATAATCATATAATGAACCCCATAGCCATCATAGACCCCATCTCCTGACCATGCCCTGACTGGCCCAATGCAACTGATTAGGGTTGACCAGTGGTCAAAACCCTAATCTCAAGGAATCAGCTTCAACATTTGATGAAATCAAACCATGATGATGATGATGTATCACTTCAATCAAGATGAAGACCAATATCCTTTGAGTACCATGAAACCCTAATTTGGACCTTCACATCCTCAGATGATTAATGACCAGTCCAATGAAACCCTAGGCTTGCACATGACCTCCTATCTTCTGATCAAGACTTGGGAGAATGACTTGCACAATGTAACCACATGATATGCAATATGCAATGCCTACTAACCTAAAAAATGATATGTAATATGTTAATGCTAGTCCCAAGAGAGGAGGGCAAATTTTGAGGTGTTACACATACCACAAATCTATTGGGGATTTATCTGAGGCATAGAAGGAGAACTGGGGATCAACCACCAAATACTGAATCTTCCAAAAGAAAACCACAACTGCTGAGGAGTAAAGAATCACTGCTCTGCTGACGGGAGGAGAGGTGAAAACCTCAACAAGCATTCTGATGGGGAGAAGCCTAACAAAGGCTCTGCTCAATAAAAATCTTTTCGGGAGAAATCCCAACAAATACCCTGCTTGGGGAATAAAATCTCAATAGAAGCTTTGCTTGGGGAGAAACCTCAACAACAATCTGGAGAAAGAGGATACAGCCATGCCAGGAATATGAACAAATGTCTTACCCTGTTGGAAAACATGCTACCCTTGGGAGAGCACTGAGAAATTCTTAAGTATCCTCTTATCATTGTGAATTTTCACTTTGTTTAAAAACAATTTTTGAAAAAAATTATTTGTTTAAAACAATGACATTTTATCAATTAAAACATGCAAAACATTTGTTGAATTTGAAACAAATAAGAGTGCAAATAATTGGATAAAAGCTCAAATTTATTTGATGGAATGGTAGCCTGCAAATGGCAAGACTCCATAGATCTGTACAAAATTTGAAATCGGTGATATATATTGGAAGAGGGCTACATTGAACATAATGACCATTTCTCTACCAATTTGAATCCGATGTATTTGAAACTTCAGTTGACGATGACTGAGCGAGAATCTCTGACGAAAAGACAGTTGTGAAACAGAAAGTCTTGTCAGGATGCAGTTACTTGCCAAATCCCTTATTTTTGCCTAGATTGCCCCAGGGTGAGGTACTCAATCTAGCGGGATGCAAAATATACTTTTTTTTTCATGTCTCTAATTTTTGCCTGGATCGCCCTTTCGGGTTATCCACCGAGACGCTCATTTTTGCCTAAGCCGCCCTTTCGGGTTTTCAACTTAGCGAGCTATTCTGTTTTTCTTTTTAGGCGAAGTATTTCTTGACTGCATCTGAATTCACAGGACGAGTGAAATCCTCCCCATCCATTGTTGTAAGCATCAATGCACCGCCTGAAAAGGCTCGCTTACCAACATATGGACCCTCGTAGTTTGGAGTCCACTTGCCCCTGGAATCGGGCGCGAAAGACAAGAATTTCTTGAGCACGAGGTCACCTTCTCGGAACACACGAGGCTTGACCTTCTTATCGAATGCTTTCTTCATTCTCTGCTGATATAACTGACCATGGCACATGGCAGTCAATCGCTTCTCTTCAATCAAATTCAGTTGGTCATAACGACTCTGAATCCACTCAGCATCAGTCAACTTGGCTTCCATCAAGACTCTCATTGATGGGATCTCCACCTCTACTGGGAGCACAACCTCCATGCCGTAAACAAGAGAAAAAGGGGTTGCCCCTGTTGAAGTGCGGACAGATGTACGATATCCATGCAAAGCAAATGGCAGCATCTCATGCCAATCTTTGTACGTGGCTGTCATCTTCTGGATAATCTTCTTGATATTCTTGTTAGCAGCTTCAACAGCCCCATTCATCTTGGGTCTATAAGGAGATGAGTTATGGTGTGCAATCTTGAACTCAGCGCACAACTCTTCCATCATCTTGTTGTTCAAGTTAGATCCATTATCAGTAATGATCTTATCAGGCACACCATAACGGCATATCAGCTGATTCTTGACAAACTTCACGACCACCTGCCTGATCACATTCGCATACGACGCCGCTTCAACCCATTTGGTGAAGTAGTCAATTGCTACGAGAATAAACCTGTGTCCGTTGGACGCTTTCGGTTCAATCATGCCGATTATGTCAATTCCCCACATAGAGAAAGGCCATGGTGATGAAATCACATTCAGAAGTGTCGGAGGAATATGAATCTTATCCGCGTAAATCTGGAACTTGTGGCATTTCTTCACATATTTGCAGTAGTCAGACTCCATTGTCAGCCAATAGTAGCCTGCTCTCAACATCTTTCTAGCCATGGCATGTCCATTGGAATGAGTACCAAATGAACCCTCATGGACCTCAGTCATCAACAGGTTTTCTTCGTGTCTATCCACGCATCTGAGCAGAACCATGTCAAAATTTCTCTTATACAACACTTCACCACTGAGGTAGAAACTGCCTGACAACCTTCTCAGAGTTTTCCTATCTTTCACAGATGCCCCAGGCGGGTAGACCTGGTTCTGGAGGAAATATTTGATATCATAATACCAAGGCTTATCATCATTCACTTCTTCAACTGCAAACACGTGAGTTGGTCTATCCAAGCGCATCACGGTGATATTGGGAACTTCATTCCAATATTTGACCACTATCATTGAAGCAAGTGTAGCAAGAGCATCTGCCATTCGATTATCCTCTCGAGGAATATGATGAAAGTCAACTTCTGTGAAGAACGTTGAAATCCTCCTCGCATAATCTCTGTATGGAATGAGACGGGTTGATTAGTTTCCCATTCACCCTTGATCTGATTGACGACGAGGGCCGAATCACCATACACATCAAGATGCTTGATCCTTAGATCGATGCACTCTTCTAATCCCATAATGCAGGCTTCGTACTCAGCCATATTATTCGTGCATTTGAAAGTTAGCCTTGCTGTAAACGGAATATGTGTGCCCTGAGGATTAATGATTACTGCCCCAATACCATTTCTGTACTGATTTACAGAGCCATCAAACACCATCGTCCATCTGGAACCAGGTTCTGGACCTTCGTCAAGTGTAGGCTCGTCACAATCTTTCATTTTCAAATACAGAATCTCTTCGTCTGGGAAGTCGTACTGAACAGACTGATGATCTTCAATCAGCTGATGTGCCAAGTGGTCAGCCAAGATACTACCTTTGATAGCTTTCTGAGCTCGATACTCGATATCATACTCAGACAACAACATCTGCCAACGGGCAATCCTCCTGGTTAAAGCAGGCTTCTCGAAGATGTACTTGATTGGATCCATTCTGGATATCAACCAAGTTGTATGATTTATCATGTACTGGCGTAGACGCTTAGCAGCCCAAGCCAAAGCACATCACGTCTTCTCAAGCATAGAGTATCGAGACTCACAATCAGTGAACTTCTTACTCAGGTAGTAGATAACATATTCTTTCTTTCCCGACTCGTCTTGCTGACCGAGTACACAACCCATCGAGTCTTTAAGAACAGTCAGATACATGATCAAAGGTCTTCCTTCTACAGGCGGAGACAAGATCGGAGGTTCAGACAGATACTCTTTGATATTGTCGAAAGCTTTCTGGCAATCCTCGGTCCAATCATGAGATTGATCTTTCCGGAGGAGCTTGAATATCGGCGCACATGTGGCAGTCATGTGGGATATAAATCTGGAAATATAGTTCAAGCGGCCAAGAAAACCTCGGACTTGCTTTTCAGTTTTGGGCGCAGGCATCTCTCGTATTGCTTTGACCTTTGCAGGATCAACCTCAATACCTCTTTCGCCGACAATAAAGCCCAATAACTTGCCAGAACGGACTCCAAATGTGCATTTGTTGGGATTCAGACGAAGCTTGAACTTCCTCAAACGCTGAAAAAGCTTCAACAAATGCTCAACATGTTCCACTTCCATTCGTGACTTAGCAATCATATCATCAACATAGACCTCAATCTCCTTGTGCATCATGTCATGAAACAAGGTAGTCATAGCTCGTTGATACGTGGCTCCGACGTTCTTCAAACCGAAGGGCATCAGTCGATAACAGAATGTTCCCCAAGGTGTGATGAATGTTGTCTTCTCCATATCCTCGGGTGCCATCTTGATTTGATTATATCCGGAAAATCCGTCCATAAACGAAAAGACTTTGAATTTGGCTGTATTGTCTACCAACATGTCGATGTGTGGCAGAGGAAAATCATCTTTCGGACTAGCCTTATTCAAATCACGGTAATCAACACACATACGGACTTTTCCGTCTTTCTTAGGCACAGGCACAATGTTGGCCACCCATTGAGGATATGTAGAAGTCACCAGAAACCCCGCATCAATTTGCTTCTGAACTTCTTCTTTGATCTTCACTGCGATATCTGGATGAGTTCTTCTGAACTTCTGCTTCACAGGCACGCACTCAGGCTTCAAAGGCAGGAAATGTTGCACAATATCTGTATCTAGACCTGGCATGTCTTCGTACGACCAGGCAAAGATATCTGAATATTCTCGTAGCAAACTGATCAACCCCTTCTTGACAGACTCTTCAAGGAGTGCCCCAATCTTCACTATTCGAACACAATCTTCAGACCCCAAGTTGATTGTTTCCAGATTCTCAAGATGCGGCTGAATGATCTTCTCTTCGTGCTCAAGAAGACGGGTAATCTCATCAGGAATCTCTTCAACATCATCTTCCTCTGCCTCGAATACAGGGAATTCAAAATTGGGAGATGGCGTTGGATCATTATGTTCAATGGGTTTTAGAATCAACCTGCATAATGATTTGGGATAGTGAAAAACTTTAGAATTTAAACAAACAAATCATTATGCATATGAAAAGATTGCTTTTATTCTTGTTTTTTAGGGTTTTTTGTGATCACCAATTTCATGCAAAAAGCAAAAAGTGAAAACAAATGGAAAAACAAACATTTAACATGAATTTATTGAATGAAATATCATTGTATAAATGTTGCCAACAATGTCATCACTTCTCCTTTTGGCATGGGAGAAGGATTTTTAAACAAAGCAAACATATTACGCTGACTTATGAATGACCGTAGGAACATCCACAGCGACCCAATTGTGGCAGATCCCTCCAGGGATAACAAAGTTGTCAGTATCCTCTGCATCCTCTTCCAGAATAGCAGCAGCTTCCTCACTCTGATCGGCGTGGATGAAACCTCCACTCTTAACAACCCTTTGTCGTTGAAGACCCCAGAAAAATAGCCAATGCCAGCCCGGGATTTATTATCTTCAAGCTCGATCGTTTTTCCTAGACCAGCAACTGCAGCACATTCGATGGCCAGTTTCGCATCTCGATAGGAAGCAAATGAAGGAGTTTTCTTCTCAATAGGCTCCGCTATAGACAAAGCTTGGAAAGGCATTCCAACTTCATCCTCAGCATCAATGTATGAGAAAGAAGACAAGTGTCTAACCAGGAGAGCCTTTTCTCCCCATACCACAACCAGTTTCTTGTTCTTAACGAATTTCAGCTTCTGGTGTAGGGTGGATGTCACGGCGCCAGCCTCGTGAATCCATGGTCTACCAAGGAGACAGCTATAAGATGGGTGGATATCCATAACCTGAAAGGTAACTTGGAAATCACTTGGTCCAATCTTGATTGGGAGATCAACTTCCCCAATCACAGTCTTACGCGACCCATCAAAAGCTTTCACAACAACTCCACTCTGCCTCATGGGAGGCCCTTGAAATGACAATCTAGAGAGAGTGGATTTCGGCAATACATTCAAAGATGACCCAGTGTCCACCAGCATGTTGGACATGGCGTCGCTCTTGCAATTCATGGATATATGTAAAGCCATATTGTGGTCTCTTCCCTCCTCAGGGAGATCAGCGTCACAGAAACTCAAAATGTTGCAGGCAGTAATGTTTGCAACAATGCTATCAAACTGTTCAATAGTCACATCATGATCAACATAAGCCAAGTCCAAAACTTTCTGCAGAGCCTCCCTATGAGGTTCTGAATTCAGAAGCAAAGATAACACGGAGATTTTGGACGATGTTTGTAGAAGCTGGTCTACAACGTTGTACTCACTCTTCTTGATGAGCCTCAGCATCTCATCACATTCTTCATTCACAACGCCACTAGGGCCAACAGAATAAGTATGAGTCTTTTGTACAGAGGAGGGTTTAACAACAGGTGTCGGGTTCGGAGAATTAACCGTATTCCCAACCGGACGCTCAACAGAGTCAGCTCTAGCCTGAGGCTTTGGAGGTGAAAACACGCGACCACTACGGGTCAACCCGCTCATATTAGCTATGTTCACAACAGAGGGAGAAGGCAAGGGCACTTCTTTCCCATCTTCAACAGCAACCGGATTATAGCGGAATGAAATTGCTTTATCAGATGAATAAGGCACAGGGCCGACAGGCTTGATAGTCATGGCAGGAGAAACCTTCTGCTTGCTACCATCATATCGAATGACAACAGGCTCAGGGATCCTGAACACCGGAGAAATCACATTCACCTCTGGCCTATCTTCATCAACATTTCTGTTTTGAAGAATCTCGATGGTCCCATCGTCCAGCAATTCTTGCAGCTCTCTACGCACTTGGCGACAACCCAATCTGTTAACAGAACAAATTCGACACTTATCATGATCATGCTCCAAATGACTGTACTGACACAGCAGACGGTGCAACTCAACAAGCGATTGTCGAATATGGCTAACATATTTGACCTTGTATTTGCCAGGGCAACCCTGGACCATGTTAACAGACTTCCCATGCTCGGGCAATGGGTTCTTCTTAACATTGGGACCAACGTCCTCAAAGCACAAAATTCCGCACCTCATAAGGTCTTGAACCTATTCTTTAACGGAAAGCAGTTGTCCACATTATGGCCGGGAGCACCCGAATGATAAACACAATGTTGATCGGGCTTGTACCACCATTGAGGGTTAGTAGGTACAGCCGGTGGGTCCCTGGGAGTAATCAATTTCCGCTCTATCAAAGAGGGATACAGCTCTGCGTATGACATCGGAATCGGATCGAAAGTGATCTTCTTCCTCTCATAACTCGTACTAGCTTGATTACTGTTGTTGCGAGGTTGGTAAGCCTGTTGCTGAGGACGCTGCTGTTGTTGATATTGCTGAGTTGATTGTTGATTATTGTGTTGCTGATATTGCTGATTGTTGTCTCTGAAAACAGGTGTTATGTGAGCCACCTGGTGCTGGTTGCTGGCTGAACGCACAGGCTTCCTCCTAACAGAGGGTCTTCTGGGTTTGATATGGGATTGCACAGCATGTGCCTCTCCATCTTTCTTCTTCGCAAACGCCCCATATCGCTTGCTAGAAGAGCCTTCATCCTTGGTCAAACGTCCTTCATGGACTCCCTCCTCTAAATGCATCCCCATGTTCACCATCTCGGTGAAATCAGAAGGAGCGCTAGCAATCATCCGCTCGTAATAAAATGAACTCAAGGTCTTCAGAAAGATCTTGGTCATTTCTTTCTCTTCTAGCGGAGGAGTAATCTGAGTTGCCAACTCTCGCCACCTCTGGGCGTACTCTTTGAACGTCTCTTTGTCCTTCTGGGACATGGCTCTGAGCTGATCGCGATCGGGAGCCATATCCATATTGTATTTGTATTACTTGACGAAGGCTTCGCCAAGATCATTGAAGGAACAAATGTTTGCACTGTCCAAACTCATATACCATCGCAGTGCAGCACCGGACAGACTGTCCTGGAAATAATGAATGAGCAGCTGATCATTATCCTTTTGAGTAGACATTTTCCTGGCATACATAACCAGGTGGCTGAGCGGGCAGGTGTTCCCCTTATACTTCTCAAAGTCTGGGACCTTGAATTTGACAGGTATTTTCACACCGGGAACTAAGCAAAGCTCGGCTGCAGACTTGCCGAACAAATCCTTTCCTCGAAGGGTCTTCAATTCCTTGCGGAGTTCAAGAAATTGGTCATTCATAGCATCCATCTTCTCATGAAAATCTGGGCCCTCAGACGGCTCAGAATGATAAATGGTGTCGTCTACCCTGGGAACGGTATGCACGACAGGAGGAGGCACAACAATGACCGGGCTAGATGCTGGCATGGAAGCAAATGTTGGCGCAGGAATATCAGGCATAAAGCCAGGAGGCATACCCCACGGAAACCCGGGCGGCATGGCTGTTGGCACGAAATGGGCATTGGCAGCTGGCACAGTTGAAGAAGCAACCTCAGAAATAACAGTCCTCTGGGGAGGAGTTGCAGGTGTTGGAGACGGCTGATTCTGAGTGGCCAGGAAAGATTCCATCAAAGCACTCAGTCTGGCGACTTCCTCTTTGAGCTCGCGATTCTCTTGCTCAAGATGATCCATCAATCTAGAAGAGTTGGCTCTGGTGTAGTACCGATGAGTCAGCTTGTCTTCAAAATAAATGAAGAGCACAGAGTTAGGCCACAGACAAGAAGACCGGAACAAACACCTGCTTATGCAAATGATGCATGCAATGCTCGTGCATATGATTTGTTTTTATTTTCGAAGGAACTTTTAGGGTATTGTTTGCAAATTTTGAATATTAAGCATTTAATCGCATATGGAAAATATCTCATCAAATATATTTGAGAAAAAGAAGTACATCATTGTTCATCATTACAAGAGAAAAGGAAAATAAACATCCTATGGATCCCTAGAAGCTCGGGATGCCGGAAGATAAGCTGCACGAAGCCTCTTAACCTCTCTCTCATATGCTGCTTCCATATCCGCCTTCTCTTTGGCGAGTCTGTCATACCTCCTTTTCCAGAACTTGGAAGACTGAGGAAGTAGAGAAGTCCAAGCATCATCAGGATCATCAATGACCTGATGCTCGAGGAACTCGATCAGGGCATCCTTCTCCTTAAGCTGTTGAAGCAACTCTTCTCTTTCACGGATCCAGGCACGTGAAAGGTCTTCGTCTCTCAACTTCTCTACGCCTTGGTTAGGGAGGGTTGAAGGCCCAGCCACAACCAAAGGTGTAGGTCTCGGATAATCATAAGGCATGAGATACTCAGATGCTCTCTTCCTCACCCAAGTAGTATACGGCTCCAAAGCAATGCAGTTCTTCATACCCAACTCACTTCTACCCTTCTTGTGAATCTTGCGCCACGCGCGGACCATCCTTGCTTTCAGGCCTTGGAGATCTTTACACTCCTAAAAGAACACACCTTCTAACAGAATGTTATTAGGTTTATCCTTTAGGGGGAACCCAAGCTGACGTCGTGCTAACACAGAGTTGTAGCTAATCCCACCACATGTACCAAGAAGAGGCACATTGGAGAATTCACCACAAGAATCAATGATCTGGACACCATCATATGCACGATCATACCAAGAGATATCATCATTAGTGAGAGACATAAGTCTCGTAGACCACCGTAGACATCCCTTGTTCTCCTTGAAAGCGACCGTTTGAGGTAAGTGAGAAATAAACCACTTATACAACAGAGGCAAACAGCACACAATAACGCCACCACCCTTTGCATTCCTCAGATGCAAAGAGACATAAGCATCACCCAACAGAGTCGGAACGGGATTAAGAATAGAGAAGATCCTAATAGCGTTCACATCCACAAATTTGTCGATGTTGGGGAATAATACTAATCCATAGATAAGAAGCACAAATATGGCTTCAAAGGCATCCTCACTCATGGCCTTCCCATAAACGGTAGCTTGAGCGATGAGGAACTCAGAAGGGAGACCTTGAATTCCACCTTTGGAAGTCATGTGAGCACGAATCAGAGACTCGTGTATGTGCAACAAGTCTGCTATCTCTTGAGAAGTAGGAATACTCTCCAAGCCACTGAACGGCACCTGATCCAGAATCGGAATACCCACAAGATGAGCATACTCCTCAAAGGTAGGCAATAGCTGAAAGTCTGGAAAAGAGAAGCAGCGATACAGAAGATCATAGAACTGCACCAAAGTGCCCATCAACCCTTCGTCAACCTGAGTAGTCAGAAGAGGCAGAAGCTTCCCATAACGAGCTTTGAAACCCAAGGGATCTAGTACATAGGATGTCAGATTCCTTAACTCTTTCAGATCGGGTTGTCTGAAGCTGTACTTCTTTGTATGCCTTTTTTGTCTTTCCATATCTGAAAATTTTGCAAATAAACCCCTTAAGTTCCTTGAAAATTTTCTTTCTTCTGATGATATGGATGCAGATAAATGCATGAATGCATGAATGCAACAATCACACTCAAGGATCAAGCAAAGCACACCAGACAAAGGTCATGGAATAGCTCGTATTATCCTTAATAGCAATCATCCATTTTGGTGGATTATGGTTTTCACCTTATCGACACCCAAGTTCCATTGATATTAACGATATACGAACGGCTCAACCATCCTTAATATCAATCATCCATTTTGGTGGATTATGGTTTACACCTTATCAACACCCAAGTTCCATTGATATTAACGATAGTTGAACGGATCAACCATGAATCACGGGTTTGTTGCAAGTCACGAGCATGGAGTCTCGGTTAAGAACCACCCAAATGGAGTGTACTATGGTTTAAACCTGCCGAACATGTTCTACCAGAGGTTCCCATAGTCATCATCCCATCTTTCGAATATTATCGGAGGAACGAATACTCGTATTCCAAAAATATTCTCAAGAGAGACTCTTATGAGTGTAGTATCGCGTAACAATCGCATCAAATCTGACATTTGAACGACCTCCGCACTACATCCTAAAAATAGGCCAAGATGGGCTTGGTAAACTAAGGTCCTTGGCTTCTAAGGCACATATTGGAAGAATAATGCCTAACCACAAATGACTTGTGTGACATTATGATCCCAACATGACCTCCACCAAGTGAATGAACTCGCAAGTCAACTTGCTAAGGAATAACTCCACACAAGTCGACGAGACTATGCCATTCTCCTATCATAGGGTGCACTCGAGTTCGGGTACAGAACTCATCTCACAGAGATCACCAAGCAAGCAAGCAATTGATATATCAAGCAAATCAATCATTACAAACAATACAGTAATCCCAAATTGCACAAAAATATGTCATAAACAATAGACAAATATGATACAACAAAGTGTAAAAAGTTGGCAAACCCACTAGGAAGCTGTCCCCAGCAGAGTCGCCACTTTTCTGTAGCGGTGTATTCATCGCCTTTAGATTTATTGACTAAATCAAAAGCAAAGCATACAAAGATAGAGTCACCACCGCACTTCTATTTATCCAAAGGAATGGCTAGAAAGCGAATAAAAGCCTAAGAAGTTTTACAAAGAAAACTAATAAAAAGGGTACAGAGATCTGGGTAAGGGGGTAATTATGCAAAGGGAAGGTGTTAGGCACCCAATGCATCCTAGGTACTCCTAGGGAACCCTTTTCACAACTTGTTGTAAAAAGTAATGTTTATGAAAATATTTATTGTGCAAACATGAGGGAAGAGATGAGAAAAGAATGTACAATTTTATTATTTTTGTGTTTGGATGGATGAACCCATTGCCTACGTACCTTTACAGGATCAAAACCTCGTAGTTCGGCTAAAAGATTTCCAAAAAGTGAGTGGATTGATTTTAAACAAGAGCCTTAAGGTCTTTCATTATCAAAGGGAGAACACTCAACCTGAACCAATAATCCACCATGGAGGATAGCTTCAACATACTAGTGAGGGGTTAACCCTATAATAAGTATGGAAGTCTTACAATCAACTCACTAAGGATGCGGTGAGATTCACATCAACCACTAAGATAATTCAGATCTACGGCTAATGCATGAAACTTATCAAGAAGTGGACAAGGGCCACAAAAAGCAATTGAGTGAGTGAAATTAACCAATTATGAGTATTCACAAAGATGGTCAAAGTGGACATTACATTCAATTCAGAAGAAGTATTGTGAAAATGAAGTTTGAAAATCAGAGGCTTAAGGCCTAGGTTTCTAGTTTGAAAATATATGAGAATGTTTGCACAAAGTTTTCTGGTTTGGGTTACGAATGCAAGTGGAAGTTGTAAGGAAACAAAAGGTGGGGATGAGGAGTAAAACTTCATTAGGAGTTCCTCTCTTGAGATCATATATAGATGATCCAAGTAAGTACCATCCTTTGGAATAAGCAACAAAGCAATAAGCAAGTAAGTAGGTTCAAAGAGAACAAAACTGAAAATGGATTGCCAATAAATGGTCTTACGTCCAACTCCGAAAAACAAATGGGAAACGGAGTGCCAATAAATGGTCTTACGTCCAACTCCATAAAAGAAACAAGATAGGAAACAGATAGCCAATCATTGGTCTTACATCTGACTCCATAAAAGAAAACAAGATAGGAAACAGATAGCCAATCACTGGTCTTACATCTGACTCCACAAAAGAAATAAAATAGGAAATGGAGTGCCAATAAATGGTCTTATATCCAGCTCCCCAAAAGGAACAGGAAGCAGATATCCAATCACTGGTCTTACATCTGACTCCTCAAACAAAGCAGATAACAAATGCAAAAGCAAAATGCAAACAATATGCAAAAGCAACATGAAGGATGCACAAGTAAGCAAACAATCAATCGATTAGCACACACTATACACAACCAAGAGCCTCATACAAGGTTGGGCTTTAGTCAAGGGGTCATATCAACCTCGACAAACAAGCCAGATATGTAAGGGTGTTTAGGCTCTTAACCTCTGACATTGACCGTCACGGTGAGCAGATGAAATGGGAGATGAGGGTTAGACCTCATAGCTCTTAACCCTGGCCAGGGTGAGCTTGAATGAATGAAAGTGTGGGAGTCCAGAATGAGGAACTCTACTCCACGATGACTGACTCTATATACAATGATCTTGGGTGTTTATTCAAATGCGTCAGCACGTAGTGCGAGCAAGATGAAAGACTCAACTGAATAGCAGGGGATGGATTACACATCCCTTCTATCTGCCAATGCCTCTTCACTTAGGAGGTCTTAATATGTAACCATGCCTCATTGAGGTCTTTAGCACAAAATTAAACAATCAAGAACATGGCCTCTTAAGGAGGGCTTCAGACAGGTGCCTGCCAAAGATAGCAGGTCTTCCAGACTACATGGAGTTAAAGAGATTACCTAAGTGGTATGCCAACCACAAGCAAAGCAAAGCAACTCAAAAAATGAGTTAAAGCCACTAAAGTACCTGTAAGAAAATCAAACAAGTCAATATTCACATTCAGACAAATCAAACAGACAGTCAACAGTGAGACAACCGATATACACAATGCAAGTCAACAACTCAAGTGAGTTAGCCACCCAAGGACCTATAACACAATCAACATTATTTAAACAAAGTAAGTTGTATCTCAATCAAGGAGATCACATCATCCATTAGGACTTATTGCTTGAACCTGAAAGGCAAAGCTCAAATTGTGAGTTCAAACCCCTAGGGCAAAGCCTAGGGTCAAAGGTGAGGCAAAAGGTCAAAACAGAAGCTAAAATTCAACATGAATCACATTTAATCAAGTAAGAACATGTCCTAAAAAGGACCAAATCAAAATCATCAAGCAAAGTCATGTAGTGAGCAAGAGAAGACAAAGGCAATTTCAAAGCACACAATTGGACATTAAGAATCAAAATTCCATATTAAAACAGAAATGACTCAAACAATTCTGGAAATTTTTATGTGCACACAACATGTCAAACATAATCGTCATGCCAAAAATTAGAATCAATAGAGTTCATTTGACCTAGAAATGAAAATTCACAAGTATGACATCAAATTGTGTGACACACATTGTCACACCAAAAGTTTATGTGTCCAAAACAGAAATGAAAAATGATAAAAATACACAATCAAGCCTCAAACATCAAGCAATATGTTGGGAATCATCATACAAAATGTCATGGCAATTGGATCAATATTGAGCATTTCACAATAGAAAGCATGAAGCAATGCCACATTTGCATACATGTTCAATCAACAGTCCACAACCAAAAATCCAGAAATGATAAAAATCAGAAATCACAACCAAAAAATAGGAGACACTTCAAGGATCATGTAGAAAAAAATCTGGAATTATTTGGATGCATTTTCAATTTTTAATGATTTTTTGAATGTGATGAAAATATTTGAAATGAAAATGATCATGCATAGGAAATTATGGAGGGAAATGAGAAAAAGGTTGAGAAATTTGAAAATATGGTCTCAGCAGGGATCGAACCGTGTGGCAATTAAAACAAGCGCGCTGAAACAAATAATTCCAAAATGATGGAGCCAAGGATCGAAACGTGTAGCGTTCCAAAATGCTGTAGTTTCATTAAACGTGCTGGCGCCCAGTCAGCGGTCTAATGACCACGCGAGCGAGTCAAAGTAATCTAGTCCAATGGATATGCCAACGGATGTACGCGTGGAAGCACACGCTGTCAAAACCCTAGCCAGCATACATAAGTTGCAGACGGTGGCGCGTATGGTGGTTTCCACCGTCTTCTTCGTGAAGACGGTGGCGCTACAGTAGCGTCTCATGAAAAATTTCCAGAATCACGTAAAAATTATATCAATCAAAAGCTCATGACATGTACAACAAGAATCCAGCATCAATTCATGTTAATTCATCACAATAAGTGCAAATCGAATCAAAACATTTGGATCTACAAAACTTCTACCAAGCATAACTCATGCAATACTCAACCATTTCAAAAACTACTTATATCAGCATGCTCAGCGTTCAAAGATCTACCTAAACATGGCAAAAGAATGGAGAATTAAGAGGTTCGAAAAACCTACCTCTTGAAGAGCGGTATGAGAAAACGAGCGATTCAAGGCTTCAATTGATCCAGATCTACTCCTGAGATGATAACTTGAAGCTTTGTGCAACAATTGAGGCTTGGAAATGCTTGGATCTAGCTCAGATTTCAATTTCCATTGTCATGTTCTTGAGCTTCATGTGCTTAATTTCCACTCGAATTCTTCAAATGAATGCTTAGATCTTCATCAACAACACTCAACAAACCAGAATATGGAAGAAAATTGCAATGCTATGTGGAGAATTTTCAAGTTTTGATTTGGAGAAAAATGGAGGGAAAAAAAGTTTTGGATCTAGAATGTGAAGTTATGAACAATTCTGTTAGGATTTGGTATTTATATGGTGTCCTAAGCACATTACTAATCCACATTTGCATTGGTTAATTGAGATTAAGCAAAATAAGGTGTGTGACCAAAAATGGAAATTGTGTGGTGCCATGCAAATTCACACGTGAACAGTAGCATATGGATGCTCGAATTCACTTAAAATCTTCCAATGAACACAATGGCAATGGTAATTAGCTCATGTGATTAACCAATTTTGAATTTGCAAATTTCCCTCCAAAGTGGTCATGAATGAGCAAATGATCATATGATGAAATTTCATGCAATGTAATGAATGATTTGGAAAATACATGTCATGACAAGCAAAATGCAAAAAGTGGCACTCAAATTGGAGTTATGAGTCAAAAGTTATGGCCTTTTGAAGTTCCATGCACACTTGGCAATGATTTGATCATATCTCTTCAACCATTCATCATATGCTCATGATCTTGGACTTTTTGGAAATGGGAGAGAGAGATATTCAACTTTCATGTTGGACAAAAATTTATTTGAAGCTTCTTTGATGTTGGAAAGTTGGGTTGAAGTTGGTCCAAAAACTTTCCATTTTTGGAAACTTGAAATTATAGGTCACTTTCCATTTTTGGAAACTTTTGTACTGGCTTCAAATTCTTCAAGATAAAGGTTTGACATGATGAATAAGCATTGTTGGAACATGAATGGGATGAAGAAATTCAATTCTCACACTCAAAGCCCTCAGTTGACTTTCAGTTGACTTGCATTGGTCCTCAGATGACCTGAAAATATTCTGATGAACTTGGGCCTTTGCCACTTGGGGAATTGGTTCCAAAATGGACCTCTAGCTCATATAAGCTCAAAATAATGATCACATGCTCCATATCTCAAGGAAAACCTCATCTCTTGCACAAAGGATTCACTTGAATGCCTTGACCTGTTGACTGCTTAAGCTGCAAGTAACAAAGGTTAATGACATATTTTTGCACATTTTGGTTAGTGATTAAAAGAAAAGCAATGATACACAAATGCAAGCAATGCTTGGTGATCAAGAACCACTTTCAAGAAAGATCCCACCCACGGGGAAGGAGGCCAGGTATTCAATGATCCTTGAGGTTTATGTAAGGCTATGATATGATGTCATGAGGGATCTTAGGGACAAAATTGGGATCTTACACCATGTAGTAGATGAATTCATGTGGATCCCAACACTTGCATCATATGGAAGCTCAAACCACAATAACTTGGTCTTAGAAAAGTTGGCATTGGCCAAGTCCTTTTGCATAGGGAATATTGCCTAATTCTAAGTCCAAAGCTCAGATCAAATCCAACAGTCCAGAAAAACATTTTTTAGGGTTTTTGTTTTTTATTGAGTATTTTAAGGTCTTAAGACCACACACACAAACAAGATACATAAACAAATATATACAACCACAATATATGGCTCAAGTAAGCAAAGTAAAAATGGCATAAACATAAACAAGTTAAATGATATGTAAATCACAAATGAAATGGTAAATGGCTTGAATTCAAATTTCATAAAGTAAATTACTTGAAAATAAAAGTAAGATTAATAAAAGTTAGTCTAATTGTAGTTGATTAGATGTTAGTGATGTTTTTTTTTTCAATTGATTAAGTCATTATTTGAAGAACATTCAACCCTCTATTCACAAGCATGGACCTTGAACCAAGACATCTTCCAAAGGAAGGAAAAAAGGCTAAGTTTCCACACAATACAATGAAAGGGGGAGACTTACAATCTCACTTAGTAGAATGTTATGCTTCTGGGTCAAAATTTAGCGTTATATTAAGCAATCGTAATTAGACTTATATAGAAGTCACAACTATCTGAGGTCGGGCAATAGAAATTTTGGTGTTAATGCATGTTAGAGATATGGTATAATGAACCATACTTCTAAAACATACCACACACAAAAAGAAAATGATCAAAGGATGGACCTAATCTCATCCATACTTGTATTGGTTCATCTAACACAAAGTTATTGATGAACCAATTAGCCTTAGGATATTGAGACTTCATTGGTCAATGAAAGGGATAGGATAGAATGGGATTGAAGATGAAGAGGGAGGGGAGATGAGATCAACACAAACTGGTCATTGGAGGACTTTTATCAAATTAAAATCATTCATTCATTTTGGGAGATGAAATATACATTTCATCAATCCCCTAAATTCAATGATTTTAATCTAACAAAAGTCAAATCAACTTTGACCAAGACCCAAACACATAATCAAACATCACAAGTCAATAAAAATGGCTCAATATAATTTCTACACAATTAATCAATTAAAAATCAAATTAAAATGCATTTAAATTAAATTATGTTTGATCAAAAACCTAAAATCTCTTCAAAATACCAAATAAATGGCCAAGAGATTTATCCTAGGTACAAACAAGGTCAAAGAAATTAATAAGATGTATTTTTTAACAATTAAAAATATGCACAAAAACAGTTAAATCATGAAAAATATCAAAATTAATCCCAAAAATAGTTTAATTCAGAAAATAAAAGAGGAAAATATTTGAATTTTTTTGGTGAAAGTCACGTTTTTTTTTGGATTAAAAATGAAATTAATATGAATTAATTAAAAATAAGGGATTAAATGAAATAAACAGGAAAAAAAAGAGTCATCTGATCTCCCTCATTAATTGAGGTGGCAGATCAGATGGCTAGAAATGCGCGTTCCACATGCATACGAGTCAAACACGATGCAGGCATGGTGATCAGTTTGGACGCATGAGATTAAAATAATTCAAATGGATCAGATGGCTTGGATTGATCCAACGCACCACCGGAGCCCTAGCTTCAGTCATCTTCTTCGGTGAGTGCCACCAGACTGGTCCAACCAAAACCTTGTGAAAAATGAAAAGTGAATACACTAATTTGAAGGAAAAATGCTCAGGAGCACGAATCTGGTCTCAATTTTGTCCAATTTCAAGAATATAAAAAGATATAGGGATTTGAATTTGTAGGATCATGAATTGAGTTGCTTCAATTTGACCTCAAAGCAACTCAATTTTCTTTCCTACATTGATAGGACTTCATACAACCATAAATCAACAAGAATGATGAAGAATTGAGGGAGAATCGAAGAGATGAAAATTCTGAAAATTTACCTTCAATGGAGCTTCAGATTGACACGATCTTGATTTTAATTATGCTTGGCCTTGGTTCAAATGCTTAATGGAGGTGAAATGGATCAAGGAGAAATATGGACTCCTGGAGTTTCAATCTCAAAACAGATGCAGAATTGAAACTCGATTTTCAAAGAAAATACTCAAGTTTATCCTTCAATGGTGAGGGTTTGGGATTGCAGGTTCAAATCTTGGGCATGAGGTCCCTAATTTTGAGCAATGAGGGTCTTATTTATAGGCAAGGATATTGATTTCCACACACTTCTAATTTTGGCAAAATTTGAAAATTCCCTTTGCATAGTTACATGGGTGTGTATTAGGCTCATTAAATGATGTGATATGATCCACAATTTAGTGTGCATCATGCTGAATTCATGTTTGAAGGCCATGTGAATGTGTATCTAAAGTGGAGGTGGAAAACATCGAAATGGTCCTTCAACTTACACCCATGCGCAAGTCCTTCATTCTTTGGCCAAATGAGGTGATATTAGATTTTTTGGAAAGGTGAGATCAAGGGTAACAACTTTCATGTTGAACACTTTTTCATTTGAAGCTTGGATCATGATGAACTTTGAGGTGGAAGTTTGGGAAATCAAACATATTTGAAAATTTTCTAAGTCCCAAGTCAAATGTTCACTTCTTCCACCTTGAATAACTTTTTCTATGGACTTCACATGAGAAAGGTTCCTTCATCAAGCTTGTATATCTTTTGAACCTCTTAAATTTGGTCACAAATTTGACCTAATTGGGATTTGGCATGATAGAGTTATGCATTTTAGAAGTGAGGAAAATCAGTTGTTCAATGGTATTGGCCCAAAATGACCTATAACGCTTCCTCTTGGCATATGCATTTGAAATTTGAATTTGAGATTCTCCAAACATCTAATTTGAATTATACACCTTGAATTTTATCATGGAATTTGAATGGATTTCATCTCATAAAAATTGAGCAAGTTATGGTCTTGGGAAGTTGACCTTGAAACTAGGGTTCAGACAAAATGACCTATAATCTTTCACCATAAAAATGACTTTCCAAGAAAACCTAGATATTGAAATCAACATGAAAAGTTGTTTGGAATGTCATTTTAAGTAACTTTGATCTTGGAATCATTTTCATATGACAAAATTTGTAGGAAATAGGGTCCAAGGAACCCCAGTTTTGACGAGTTGACTTTCTCTGGTCAACCACCATGAACCACTTTGCTAGCTTGACATTATTTTGACTTTTTGGACTCATGGAGGATCCCATATGCATAATATGATTAAATATGAAGTATCCCTTGAAATATTTGATCAATTGTTGAAGAAACTTGTTGGAGAAGTCACACAAGATACCGAGATGAATTAGGCTTGCCAAGTCAAACAAACTCCACATTGTTGATGATTTCTTGATCAAAATGATATGTGAAGATCATGGGGATCCATATATTATACTTAGAGTAATTGTGAACCATTTATTTATTATACTCCTTGCACAGGAGGTCTTAAACCCTAGATATGAGCTTGATAGAGCATGGGTGAGCATACACATTACCTACAAAAGCAACAATTTATGCATTGTCATATTTTTGGTATTTTGGTTAGTAGACAAAGAAAAAATTAAGTATGATACAATCAAATATGCTTGGTGATCTCTCCCAATGCAAACCCAATGGATGAGGGGTAAGGAGGATGTCAAGGTCTGATCCCAATGCCAATGCATATGATGAGATAGCATAAGGGATCTTAGGGTCAAAATTGGGGTCTTACAGATCCCCTTGGAGAACACCTCTTTTGCAATTGACAAAGGCACAATGAACACCATTAAGATTAATGTAAATGTGGGTCGAGTAAAGGATGGTACTAATCCACTTAACGAACTTCTGAAAAAATCCAAAAGTTTTAATAACTTTAGGAATAAACTCCCAATTTATCGTATCGAAAGCCTTAGCAATATCCATTTTAAGAGCCAAGTTTCCATGATTGTTCTTGTTATCCAGAGTGTTGATAGCTTCAAATTTTAATCAAGTACAATCCATAATGTTTCTCCCGAGATTGAAACCTCTATGCTCCTTGGATATGATATTCAGTAAAAATGGATGCCAACATGTCAGCTAAGATTTTAGAGATAATTTTGAACTTGAAATTCTCCAGAGCAATAGGTCTATACATGTTCATCAAATGGGTATCTTTGGCCTGTGGAATCAGGATGATGGTATTAGCATTGTAGTTGGGCAAAATCCAATCTTTAATGAAAAAATCCACAATAGAATTGCACACATAATATTCAATAATATGCCAAAGTATGGAAGAACACACCACTAAACCCGACGAGACCAAGGGCATTGTTATTATTAAGGCCAAAGACAACATTACAAATCTCATCTTTGGAGGGAACCATAGTCAACAAGACATTCATATTGTTATCAACAATCTGAGGAATGACATGTTCCACCAAGTAATTATCCAGACAAATACTTTCATCACCAAATAAGCTTGAAAAATAATTGACCACAATGGTAGCCATTATAATTAGATTAGTTACAATGTTATCTCCATCTTTGAGGTAGGTCATTGTAAGACCCCAAATTTGACCCTAAGATCCCTCATGCTATCTCATCATATGCATTGACTTTGGGATCACACCTTGTCATCTTCCTTACCCCTCCTCCATTGGGTTTGCATTGAGAGATATCACCAAGCGTATTTGATTGTATCATACTTTATTTTTCTTTGTTTACTAACCAAAATGCCAAAAATATGTCTATGTATAGCTTTGTTTCTTTTGTAGGTAGTGTGTGCATCCACCAATGCCTCATCAAGCTCATATATAGGGTTTAAGACCTTTAGTGCAAGGAGATCGACCAAGGAATGGTTCACAATTATTATAGACATCATATATGGATCCCCATTATCTTCACTTATCATTTTGATCAAGAATGCATCAAGAGTTTGAAGCTTGTTTGCCTTGGAAACCCTAATTCATCTAGGTATCTAGTGTGACTTCCTCAGCAAGTTTCTTCAACAATTGATCAAATATTTAAAGGGATACTTCATATTACATCATATTATACATATATGATCCTCCATGAGTCCAAAATATCAAAAGAACTTCAATTTTGCAAGTTGGTTCAAGATGGTTGACCAGAGGAAGTCAACTGGTCAAAACTGTGGTTCCCTAGACCCTATCTCCTACAATGTTTTTCATATGAAAATGATTCCAAAATAAAGTTTACTCTTTATGACATTACAAACAACTCTTATGTTGACATCAAGATCTAGTTTTGCTTGGAAAGTTATTTTTTGTGGTGAAATATTATAGGTCATTTTGTCAGTGCCCTAGTTAAGAGGTCAACTTCCAAGGACCATAACTTGCTCAATTTTTATGAAATGAAGGCCATCCAAGTTTCATGATCAATTTAAAGATGTCTTCTAAAACTTTTATTCTTTTAGGAACTTCAAATTCAACTTAAGAGGGCATGTGCCAAGAGGAAACATTATAGGTCATATTGGGCCATCATCATTGAACAAGCAATTTTCCTCAACTTCTAAAATGCATGCTTCCATGTGATGACCCCAGTATTCATTATGCATGAATTAAAGTTGGATTCCATAATTTATTGGGAATAATGAATTTCCCATGCATCCATGCACCATGGTTTCTAATTTTGTCAAAATTTCAAAGGGTGCAAAATTGAATTCCATTGCCTATTTAAACAAGCTCATTGCCTCAGAAATGACACACCTTGTCCAAGCTTTGCCAAGAGATCTCAAAACCTCACCCCATATAATTCCTTGAAGGTTTTTTTAAAATCAAGTTTGAATTTTCACCTTCTGTTTTGAAGTTCAAACTCCAAGGATTCATTGCCTTTTTCATCTCAATTAATCACTGCAAGCAAGAGGAGGACAAATCAAGCAAGTCCAGATCAAAATCAAGATGAATTGGAGCTACCCGAAGGTGAAATTTTATAAACTTCTCTTCTTCAATTCTCCCTCATTTTTCAATTATTTTGATTGATATTTGGTTGGCTGAAGTCCTACCAATGTAGGCAACAAGGATGAGTTGCTTTAAGGTCAAATCGAAGCAACTCAGATCACGAACCTCGAAATGCAAATCCATGTATCTTTCAATATACTTGGAATTGGATAAAATTGAGGCAAGATTCGAGCTCCTGAGCATTTTTCGTTTAAAACCATGTCCACACTTTTTATTTTGGTGAAGGTTTGTGGTGGACCAGTCCGGTGAGGTCCACCGGCGAAGAAGACCGGAGCTAGGGCTCCGGTGGTGCGTTGGTACTCTCTCAACCTTTTGATCCATTTGAAATGTTTTAATATTTTCCACATCAATTAATGAGGGAGATCTGATGACCCCTGATTTTTCATATTTTCTGATTTTTCATTTAATTGCTTTATTTTATTTAATTCATAATAAATCCATTTTTAATCCAAAAAATATGGGACTTTCACCAAAAAAAAAAAATTCTTTTCCATATTCTGAATTAAAATTATTTTTTGGATAAATTTGGTATTTTTCATAAATTAAATGTTTTTTGTGCATATTTTAATTGTTTAAAAATACTTCTGAGTTTCTAAAAATTATGAAATTTTTTGTCTAAGGTCCTTTCACCTTGTTTGACCTATGATAAATCCCTTGGCCATTTATTTGGTGTTTTAAAGGGATTTGAGGTTTTGTCTAAATTAAAATATACTTCAATTCATTTTTAAATTGATTAAATGTTTAAAAATTATGCTAAGTCATTTTTATGGTCTTGTGATGTTTGGCTTTCTGTTTGGGCCTTGGTCATGGATAGTTTGACTTTTGTTGGATCAAAACCATTGGATTTAGGGGATTGATGAAATGTACATTTCATCTCTCAAAATGAATGGATGGTTTTGATCAGATGAAATTTCTCTCATGATCAATTTGTGTTTCTATCTCCCTCTCCCTCTTCATCTTCATCCCTATTCTTCCCCATTCCCTCATTTGACCAATGATTTCTCTAATGTCTAAAGGCTAATTGATTCATCAATGACCTTATGTCAGATGAATCAATACAACTATGAATGAGATAGGTCCCTCCCATTTTCTTTTAGCGTGTGGTATGTTTTAGGAGTTTGGTTCTTTGTACCAAAATATCTAGCATGCATTAACACCTATATTTTTATTTCCCGATCTCAGATAGTTGTGACTTCTACATAAGTCCAATTACGGTTTCTTAACATAGAGCTAAATTTGACCCTCAAGGCATATCATTCTAGTAAGTGAGATTGTAAGTCTCCCATTCTTCATGGAATTGTGTGGAGACTTGACCTTTTTTTCTTTCATGGGAGCTAGTGGCATACTTGTTGAATTATCCAAGTTGGAGCCCTTCTCATGGAAGATGTCTTGGTTTAAGGATTCATACTTGTGAATGAATGGTTAAGTGTTCTCCAAAGAATGACTTAATCAATTAAAATTCACCACTAACATTTGACTAACCATTGACTAACTATTGTTAATATTGTTCTACTTTTCAAGTCATTTACTATTATGCAATTTAAATTTCAGTCATTTATCATCCATTGCCATTTACATTTCATATAACTTATTTGTGTTTCAAGCCATTTTCACTTTGCTCATTTGAGCCATATATTGTGATTGAATATATTGTTTGTGTGTTTTGATTTTGTTTATGGTCTTAGGACCTTAAAACACATAATAACAATAAAAAACCCTAAAAAATAGTTGGTGGACTGTTGGACTTGATATGAACTTTTGGACTTAGGATTAGGCAACTTCCCCTGCGTTAAAGGACTTGGCCAATGCCAACATTTTGAGACTGAGTTATCTTGAATTATGTCTTCATCTGATGCAAGACCTTGAGTTCCCTTTGATTCATCAGCTATTCTGTCTTCTTTCTTATATGCTATTGTGTTATTATTATCTATGTCTGATGTTTTGTTCTGAGTTAATCAAGGAATATTTCATCTGATACATTGGAAGACAATGAAGACTGCTAGCTGTTGGAGTGCTTGCTTTGATGTGTCTATCTTTATTTGATGCCTTGATCTTCATGATTTATGGATATTGCTCATTGGTTATTGATTATTGCTTGATTAAAGTCCAAAGGAAGATGTGTTTCTATATGACATTCTTGTTTGCTGGATTGCATCTCACTGGTCAGATATTTTCAACTCTTAAATTTTAATTTATGCTTAGAATAACCTCTTCATCTCCTCCCACTTCTTAAATTTCAAAATCTCCCCCTCTTTTCAAAAACCTTTCTTTGCTTGAGATTTCAAACTTAGACATTTGTTTAAATGATTAGAAAGTTTGGCCTTATGCCATTGAATTTTCCAACTTTTTTTAAAAATAAAACTTGTAAATAAACATAAACATATAGACTCAAATTTCAAAAAGACAAAAAGAACTAACAACTCCATTAAAATCCTTTTGCCTTTTGTTCCTTTTCTTGTTAAACTTTTGTTAAAAGCAATTCACTAACTTCTTTGAAATTTTTACCACGAACTACGATGTTTTGATCCCTCATTTTTATGTTTGTACGTACGCATAAGACCGAAGGTGTTGTCAAACACAAAAATATAATCAATGAATTCGTTTCTCATCCCCACGTTGTATTTTATCAAACATCATTTATACCAAAAACACATGCACACATAAAAAAGGGCTCCCTAGAAGTACATAGGACACTTTGGGTGCTATCACCTTCCCTTTGTATAACCAACCCCCTTACATGTAATCTCTGGCATTTTGTTAGTTCTGATTTGAAAACTTATTATCTTTGGGGTTTGTTCGCACTTTTCCATTTTCCTTTTGAAACAATAAAAGCGCGGTGACGACTCTGATTTTATTGATGTTAAGCTTATACATGGCTTGATAGTCATAAATTTACCGCTACAGTCATAATGTTACTGGTTCTTTTAATCTTTGCTATATGGTGGAAGAAAGAAGTATTCCTGTCACATCAAGAGTGCCAAGAAAGACTAGCTATTTGGGATCAGAAAGCTTCCTCTTGGATGAGAACTTTCTTTAAGTCAAGTTGCGCCTTCTTCTCCACCACTCTAAGATCACCATAAGGACCTTTAGAACTAATGCATTTCTAGAAATTTTTGAGATTACCATTATGGTTTTTAACAAGGGAGTGGATGTCACCAAACAACATTATTCCAAACATGGATCTGAGCTTTGAGGATTTGAAGTTTCTTGGTTAAAATAAACATAGGGCACCCAACGATATGGGTGGACCATATTTTTGCAATAAACTCCTGACAATTATCATGAAGCATCCACATACAGAGAAACTCGAAGTGAAATGTGAACCGGTGGATGGAGAAATATGAGTGAAGAACAATAGGATGATAATCACATCTCAACATAGGAAGAGTAGTAACAGTTAAGGTGTGACTATCAAGGATCCAACTATGGTTACAGAAAGCCCTATCCAACCTCCGTTCCACAGAGGCATGACCACTATAACCGTTATACTAAGTCAAATTGACTCCCTTAGAAGGAATATCGATAAGCAAGTTTTGATCAGTCTAATCCTTAAAGTCACGCATATGAGAAGTGTTAGGATTATTAACACCAATATTCTCGTGGGCACCAAGGATGGAGTTAAAATCTCTAATGAAACACCAAGGGATGTTTGAGGGAAAAGATCTAAGATTCGACCAAAGCCTTCTCCTTGTCCTATTGCAAGTGGAAGCATAGACGGCAACAAAACCAAGTGTGTGGTTATCAACAATGATGGTGAAAGTAGCATAATCAGAATGAAGTTGGGGGTCTAAATATTTTTTACAAATGCACCAAAGGTTTGGGTTCAATTGATTTCTATCATTCACTCCAAAGAGTTTAAGATCGGGCCTATCCCAAAAAGCAACAGATAAATTTTGGTAATTGACCCACGGCTCCACAAGTAGATAGAGATCGAGATTATGAGCATTAATGATATTCTTATGAGACAATTTGGAAGGGGAGTTGGTAATCCCCCTTATGTTCCAAAAAAGGCACTTCATAAAGAAGTTTTAGCAGTACCAACAATGGATCTGGTAGCATAAACAACCTTATGCTTTTGAGTTTGTCTTATTTTATTTGTTTGTGATTTGAAATCACCAATTAGAAATCATGTTCCTCTTCTAATTCTTAATCCAATTGGGGATGAAAACCAAGGTAGACTAGGGTTTAGGATCAATTCAACTTTGGTCAATTGTTTTGACCAAAAAGTCTATCATTGACCAAAAGTCAACTCTATGTCAAATGTAGCTTTTTGTGTAGAATTTTCTTTTGGACTCTTTTGTAATGTATTTGATGATTTTGTAATGAAGAAAATGATCCTTGAATGTAATGTGACTTGATTTCCAAGCAAAGTGATTTTTCCTCCAAACTTGAATTTGAATATACTTGATATCCGTGAATGAACTTGAATTGCAATGTTTTGAACCAATAGAATAACCAAACAACTAACCATGTAAGAACTTAATAAATAACAGTCAATAAAAAGTAAACCTTTCATGGTTGACTTTGTTGACCAAAATCAAGCTTGAAAGAAAATGGCTTCTAAATCCTTTTGACTACGATTTAATCAATATATTACCAAGTATATACCAAAATTAAGATTTCCCTAAAAACTCAACCCAAGAGCCAAGAACAGCCCAAATAAAAGTTTAGCATAATGATTCCATAAGCTTGATACATAAGTGCACCATAGAAAAACCATAGCCCATGGAACTTGATAGGTTACTTGTCACAACTCAAATCTTTGTGTCATAAATAACAAAACCTTTTGAGTCAATGATGTCATTTTAAAAAGGAATGCAATTATAAATGAATGATCTAGATGACTAGGAGTATGTAGATGAACCCTGGACCAAGAGCCATATGAAAAGTGGGAAAATTATAGGGCAAATTTTGGGGTATGACACATGGCTACCTAAATTTCTGTTGTTGTTGGTTCGGAGATACATTAACTTAACATGTAAATAGCATAAGAAATACCAGGCCTAAAGTGTGCCATATAAATCAACTTACCAATAAGACTTTAAAATAATGTAAGATTAGATAAATGTTTATGATCTTAAATATCTATTTTTTGGTAAGGGTCCAAAGGAGTAGATGTTGGCTTGGTTGTAAGAAGCCCTACGTTTTGAAGTAAATCTAGCGTATACTTGCATTAGCAAAGTGTAATGCCCGTGGAACACATAAAAATCTCAATTTCAAGGAATTACTTTGTTGTTCCTAGTGTATTGGTCCTTTGGATTGGATGCATTTTAGCAAAACAACAATTTTGAAACTGCAAAAGGTACACTTGTTGGGCATAATACTCCACAATGTTGGTACGACATTTAGGCGTCATGCAACAAGCGCAAGTTATATGGGTTTTAACCGAATCTTTTAAGAAGATTTAGATATGTTTTATTGTTATTGCTTTTGCAATATGATTATATGCATTGTTGGAAAATTGGGAAGATCAAACCAGATTTAAAAAGAGATTTAAATTTGAATTTATAACAAACCAAATCATATCTTTTTTTTTTGGAGAAATTCAAAGAGAAATCAAATATCCAACTAATTGCACAAAGATTATGGACTAAAATAATTGCAGATCTACAAAGAAAAAACATATAGTTATTTTGTTATATTAGGAACTCAAACCTTAAAAAAAAGAAAAAGATGAATAATGGAAATAAAAGTTCAATCGATACAAAAATATCTATCAGTAGTGAATGTGATATTTAAATGTCTTGCCTCATACAATAACTTGTATCTCAATCCCCTTAAACACAAATTTGCATGACATACTAAACACATGACAGCAAAAACGAAATTGAACATTTTTCATTAAGAACACATACATATAGGAAAAAAATAGTAAAATTAGAGAACTAATTTTCAATATCTCAATTATTATGGATGGGTTGAAACAAATATATAGGCTAAAGGCATAAAGTTTGTTATAGTAAATATCTCTAACAAATTAAAATCTATTTAACAAACTTAAATCAATCCTAACTAACTTAATAAAGGAGAATAAATTAAACTGTAACATTCCCCGCAAACTAGAATTGTCATTCTCAATTTGGTAACAAAGTTAGTACATGGACTCAGATGATATTGTTTTATGAACATATTAGTGACCTCATTTCTTTAGCCAATTGGCATGAGGGGAATGTGGTTTGCATAAAATTTGTCTCTGACCAAGTGACAATTCAGTTTGATATGTCTTATGTGTTTGTGAAAGATCAAGTTGGTTGCTATGTGTATAGTGTTGAGGTTGTCACATAAAATAGTGAAGAGTGACTTGTGTGAGGTATGGAATTTTGAAGTTTTTCATAAGTATTGTAACAATATATCCTAATAGGAAATGTTGGCCAATGCACTCGACTTCTGAAGATGATTCGGAGATGACTTGTTGTTTTTTCATTTCCAGCCGATGAAACTTGATCCTAGGAAGTAATTGAATAAACTAGTGGACCAATTGTAATGGGGCACAAACCCCGATTCTTAATCTAAAAATTATGTAATGACGAGGTTTGAATATAACTAGAAAAACATTCCCAAGACTTGTGCATTCTTTATGTGTTTCAGAATCCCCATGGCTACCTGAATTTGTGTTGTTGTTGGTTTGGAGAGATATTAACTTGACATGTAAATAGAATAAGAAATATTAGGCCTAAAGTGTGTCATATAAATCAACTTACCAATAATACTTCAAATTTGTGTAAGATTAGTAAAAAGTGCATCATCTTCAATATCTCATTTTTAGCAAGGGTCCGAAGGAGTGGAGGCTGGCTTGGCTGCAAGAAGCCCTATCTTTTAAAGTAAATCTAGACTATATTTGCATTGAAAAGAGTGTAATGCCCATGGAACACCTATAAATCTCAAATTCAGGAAAGTACTTTTGTTGTTTCTAGTGGATTGATCCTTTGGATTGGGTGCATTTTAGCAAAACAACAAATTGAGGAAGTGTCCAAGTGTGAAAGATTGGTCTGGCTTGCTAAAACTCTATGGAGATATAAAAGGTACACATGTTAGGAGCGATGCTCCAGGATGTTGGTACAACATATGGCCCTTATGAAACATGCTCAAGATATATATGCGTTTAAACTGAATCTTTGGAAAAGATCCAATTATATTTTATTGCTATTGGTTTAGGATTATGATTATATTGCCTTATTAGACAAATGTGAAGATCAAATCAGATTTAGAAAGAGATTTAAATTTGAATTTCTAATAAACCAAATCATATACACTTTTTGGAGATATTCAAGTAGCAAATCAAATATCCAACAGATTGCGCAAAGATTCTATCCAACAGATTGCGCAAAGATTCTGGACAAAAATAATTGTAGATCTATAAAGAAAAAACCCATTCTTATTTTGCTATATAAGGAGCTAAAATCTCAAAAGAAGAAAATGATGAATATTGGAAAATGAAAGTTCAGTCAATATAAAAATATCCATGAGTAGAGAATGTGATATTTAAATGTCTTGCCTCACTCAATAATTTATATATCATTCCCATTAATCATAAATTTGCATGACATGCTAAACACATGGCATCAAAAATGAAATTGAACGTTTTGCATTAAAAATACATGCATATAGAAAAAATAGTAAAATTATAGAATTAATTTTCAATATCTCAATTATTATAGATGGGCTAGAACAAATGTAAAGGCTCATAGTATAAAGTTTGTTAGAGTAAATATCTCTGACAAATTACACTTTATTTACTAACTTTAATCATTCCTAACTAACTTTATAAAGGAGAAGAAATTAAACTGTAACATTCCCTGGAGACTAGAATTGTCATTCTCAGTTTGGTAACAAAGTTAGTAAAGGGACTCAGATGAAGTGCTTTTGTGAACATATCAGTCACCTTATTTCTCGAGTCAATTGGCGTGAGATGAACGATGTTTGCTTGAATGTTTTCTCTGACTAGGTGATAATTCACTTTGATATGTGTGGTGTAACGCCACTAATTTATTTAATTATAATATTTTTATGAATTATTTGATAATTTATTTATGTGATGTTGGTGTGTGTTTGAGTGTTTTATGAAGTTTTAGAGTATTCGAGGGTATTTTAATAATTTAATAATTATTAAAATATTTGGTTAAGAGCAGTATATTTTATTTAATTTTTTAAAATAACAATAATAATTATTTGAGGTTTAGAAATTTTATTATTTAATTATTTAAATATAGTGTTACACCTTATGTTAAAAACATATTTTCTTTTTAAAATCAAATAAATATTTTATTTAAATCTTAAAGGTGTGACGCTTAAGTGAATAATTATTTAATTTAAGATTTATTTTATTTTATTTATCAATTAAATAAATATTTTGTTTGGGATTAAATATTTATGTAGTAGAATGATGAGGGTTCCCTTACCCTCTCATCAGCGCCATGTTATTGTTATTTTTATCTTTGTGAAATGTATCAAATCAAAATACAAGTATTTTATCTTGCTGATTTACTCTGACCATATGGGGTTTGGCCCAACCCTTTTGGTATGTATGATTTTGTATGAATAATATGTTTTATATTGAAATTTTGATTTTGGGAGTTGATCGTTGTTAGGATCTGTGCCCAAATGGGATAATCTCATTTGATCACTTTTGGAAATTGATATAATTTTTGGTGATCGATATGATTTTTGGATCAATAAAATGGTTTCACAGTATAATATAATATGATATTGAAGGTTTGTGATTGTTTTATTAAAAAAGTATTGATCCATGAATGTTTGGCCAAATTAGTTTTTCCCAAAACCCCTTTGGTCAATTCTATATGATAATATCTCACAAGTGTTTATAGGGATAATCCCAATTGGCCACTCTTTATCCTTTATTTTATGGTTCTGTTAACCATAACCCTTTTGGGGAAAATCTAAAAACTCTAAAATTAATCTTTGGGTGAAAATCATAACTTTTGGGAATTTGTCATTGGGAGTGGTATGTTATAATAATTCGACATTGGGAGGCGAAAACTTGGAAAATCCAAGGTAGGAGGATTGGCTGCACGTATTGAAGGAGAAGTCGCGCTTTAGAGCGGTTCAACAGAATTTGGCGCAAGTTTGGCGTCCGATGTCAGAATAAGTCTTATTATATATTTTCGGTAGCCTAATCAATAAGAACTTCATAATTAAGTGTGCTTAACTTGAAGAAGTAATTGGATGGGTGACCTTCTAGGAAGTTTCTCGAAAAGCGTGTGCATGAGGATAAAACATGCTAAAAATACCCGTATTTGTTTGTGGGGTCAGACGATAATCCTAAAAGAAGTCTGAGGCGTTACAGGTTTTAGGCAGCAGAATGATGAGGGTTCCCTTACCCTCTCATCAGCGTCATGTTATTGTTATTTTTATCTTTGTAAAATGTATCAAATCAAAATACAAGTATTTTATCACGCTGATTTTCTCTGACCATATGGGGTTTGGCCCAACCCCTATAGTATGTATGATTTTATATGAATAATATGTTTTATATTGAAATTTTTGTTTTGGGAGTCAATCATTTTTACGATATGTGCCCAAATGGGATAATCCCATTTGGTCACTTTTGGCGATCAATATGATTTTTGGATCGATAAAAGGGTTTCACAGTATAATATAATATGAAATTGAAGGTTTGTGATTGTTTTATTAAAAAGTATCGATCCCTGACTGTTTGGCCAAATTGGTTTTTCCCAAAACCCCTTTGGTCAATTTTATATAATAATATCACATAAGTTTTTATATGAATAATCCCATTTGGTCACTCTTTGTCCTGTATTTTATGGTTGTGTTAACTGTAACCCGTTTAGGGAAAATCTAAAAACCCTAAAATTAATCTTTTGGTGAAAATCATAACTTTTGGGAATTTGTCACTAAGAATGGTATGTTGTAAGAATTCGACATTGGGATGCGAAATCTTGGAAAATCTAAGGCAGGAGGATTGGTTGCACGTATCGAAGGAGAAGTCGCGCTTTAGAGCGGTTCAACAGAATTTGGCACAAGTTTGACATTCGATGTCATAATAAGTCTTATTATATCTTTTAGGTATCCTAACCAATAAGAACTTCCTAGTTAAACGTGCATTACTTGGAGTAGTATTGGGATGGGTGACCTTCTGGGAAGTTTCTCAGAAAGTGTGTGAGTGAGGATAAAGCATGCTGAAAAGATCTGTGTTGGTTTGTGGAGTCAGTCGATAAATCCTGAAAGTAATCTGGGGCGTTACATAGTGGTATCAGATCATAGTCGATCTAATCGGCTAGTATTTAGTTAATTATTTACTTCCTTTTGTGTGACAGGTTTAGTTAAACTCTATCAACACATTGTTTCTTCTAACAATTACTTGCTTGAATAGAGAGATATGGCTAGAAGGAATGACTGTGTTATCGATGATGCACTGGAAGCTTTGACTCATGCGATGGGGAAGCAAAATGAACAAGTAGATGAAGGTGATTGTGGTTTTGACAGGTTTCTGTGAAACTAACCTCCAACTTTCAAGGGAAAGCATGATATGGAGGGTGCTCAGGCATGATTGCAGGATTATGCTAATCAATTAGAGGAACTACTGAAGGATGAAGCATAAGTTTTTGAGATGTTTGCATCACTGAAGGATGAAAGTAAAGCAAAGATAGATGAATTTCCGGTGGTGTGTCATTTTCCAGACGTGTTTCCAGATGATATTAATGATCTTCCACAGAAAGAGAAGTGAAATTCAACATTCATTTGATACCAGGAACTAGACCGGTATTTATGGCACCATATAGAATGTCTCCAATAGATTTAGTTGAATTGAAGAAGCAATTGGATATTTACTTGACAAGAAGTTCATCAGGCTGAGTGTATCACCTTGGGGAGCTCCAGTCTTGTTATTGAAGAAGAAAGACGACAGTATGAGGTTATGTGTGGACTACAGGAAACTTAACAAAGTAACTATCAAGAATAAGTATCCATTTCCTAGAATTGATTATCTTATGGACTAACTAGTGGGAGCATGTGTGTTTAGTAAGATTGACTTGAGGTTGGGGTATCATCAGATAAGAGTGAAATATGAAGACATTTCTAAGACTTCCTTTAGAACTTGGTATGATTACTATGAATATTCGGTGATGCCATTCGGAGTTTCTAATGCACCTAGTGTATTTATGGAGTATATGAACCAAACTTTTCACTCGTTCTTGGATAAGTTTGTTATGGTATTCATTGATGATATTCTTAGTTACTATAAATCAGATGAAGAGCATGCATAACATATATGTATTGTACTTCAGGTTTTAAAAGAAAAGAAGTTGTTTGTGAAACTATCTAAATGAGTGTTTTGGTTGCGGAAAGTCAGCTTCTTGGGTCATGTGATTTCCAGTGGTAGTATAGCGGTGTATCCTTCGAAAGTTGATGCAATGTTACAGTGGGAAGCTCCGAATACGATTACTGAGATCATATGTTCTTTTTAGCTTGGCTGGTTATTCTCGGAGATTTATTAAGTATTTCTCGAAGTTGGGACGCAGTTGACTCGCAAGGGCCAACCTTTTGTATGGGTTCTACAATGTGAAGCACATTTTCAAGCTTTGAAGAAGAAGTTGACAACTGCAGTAGTGTTGATTCTACCTAATCGTACATAACCATTTGTTGTTTATTGTGATGCATCTAGGATGAGTTTAGGTGGAGTGCTTATGCAGAATGGGAAGGTGGTGGCTTATGCTTCTCGACAAATAAAGATTCACGAGAGAAATTATCCTAAACATGATTTGGAGTTAGTGGCGTTTTTTTGTTCTGAAGATTTGGAGGCACTACTTATATGGTTCCAGATTTGAAGTTTTCAGTCATCACAAGATTTTGAAGTACCTCGTTGATCAAAAGGAGCGTAACATGAGACTGAGGAGATTATTAGAATTTTTTAAGAACTATGACTTTGGTTTGAATTACCATCCCGGTAAAGCCAATGTGGTAGCAGATGCTTTGAGCAGGACATCTTTGCACATGTCGGCGATGATGGTCATAAAGTTAGAAATGATTGAACAATTTAGAGATTTGAGCTTAATATGTGAAGTGAATTTGAATAATGTAAAGTTGGGCATGTTGAAGCTAACTAGTGGATTTCTTGAAGAGATCAAAGAGAAAAAGAGATTGGATTTGGCTTTGGTTGATCGACTAACATTAGTAGGTCAAGGCAACATTGAGGATTTCCAAATGGATGAGAATGAAATTTTAAAGTTTCAAGGTAGAGTTTGTGTACCTGATGTGCCAGAGTTTAAGAGGATGATCTTAGAGGAGAGTCATCAAAGTAGTTTGAGTAGTCATCCAACAGTCACTAAGATGTATCAGGATTTGAAAAAAATGTTCTGGTGGTCAGGGATGAAGAGGGACATTACACAATTTGGTTATTCTTGCCGAATTTGTCAGAAATCTAAAGTCGAGCATCAGAGGCTGTCTTGACTGATGCAGCTGTTGAATATTCAACAATGGAAGTGGGATAACATATTTATAAACTTTGTGACCGGGTTGCCGAGTACTCTGAAAGGAAGTGATGCGATTTGGGTAATTGTTAATACATTGACTAAATCGGCTCACTTCATACTGATTAAGATCAGTTTTTCACTGTAGAGATTGACAGAAATTTACATTGAGGTGATTATGAAGCTTCATGGTATCCCATCGAGTATCGTCGCCGACAGAGATCTGAGGTTTACATCCATATTTTTGGGGAAGTTTACAGGATGCTTTGGATACTGAGTTGAGATTTAGTTCGGTGTATCACCCACAGTTTGATAGACATACAAAGATGACTATTTAGTCTTTGGAGAACTTCTTGAGGGTTTGTGTTCTAGAGCATGGCAGTAGTTAGGATAGTTACTTGCCTCTGATAGAGTTTGCATATAATAATAACTACCATTCTAGTATTGGGATGGCACCATTCAAGGTGTTGTATGACAGGAGATGTATGACTCTTCTATATTGGTATAATTTTGGATAGAGCAATGTATTTGGACTAGAAATTATGCAGTAGACGACTGAGAAAGTCAAAGTAATTCAAGGGAACATGAAGGCATCTTAGAGTAGGCAGACGAGTCACCATGACAAGCAAAAAAAGGATCTTGAATTTCAGGATGACAATCACATTTTTGTAAGAGATTACTCTAGTGAAAGTCATTTGGGGAGGACCTGCTAGAGGTATCATGACTTGGGAGCTGGAGAGGAGGATGAAGGAATCCTACCCAAAGTTGTTTTCACCATGTAATTTTCGAGGGAGAAAATCTTTTTAAGTGGGGGAGAGTTGTAACGTCCCTAATTTATTTAATTGTTTTTATTTAATTATAGAATTTTATGAATTATTTGATAATTTATTTATGTGATGTTGGTGTGTGTTTGGATGTTTTATGAAGTTTTAGAGTATTTGAGGGTATTTTAATAATTTAATAATTATTAAAATATTTGGTTAAGTGCGGTATATTTTATTTGATTATTTGAAATAACAATAATTATTATTTGAGGTTTATAAATAATATTATTTAATTATTTAAATATAGTGTTACACCTTATGTTAAAAACATATTTTCTTTTTAAAATCAAATAAATGTTTTATTTAAATATTAAAGGTGTGACGCTTAATTGAATAATTATTTAATTTAAGATTTATTTTATTTTATTTATCAATTAAACAAATATTTTGTTTGGGATTAAATATTTGGGAATTAATCTTAACATTTTATTAAACATAATATATATCGTATCGTAAAGGAGTTAGAAAAAAAAATTAAGGTTTGAGGCATATCGCTAAACGGTGCATTTGAGTCTAGGGAGACCATTTTGGGAGGGATCCTGAGGCAGCGATTTGGAGAGGGAGGAACATCAAGACCTGAAAGCTCAATCAATAAGGTAAGGGGGTGGTGGGAGATTGCTTACTATAAGGTGAATTTTAGGCGGCAGAATAATGAGGGTTCCCTCACCCTCTCATTAGCGCCATGTTATTGTTATTTTCATCTCTGTGAAATGTATCAAATCAAAATACAAGTATTTTATCACGCTGATTTGCTCTGACCATATGAGGTTTGACCCAACCCCTTCGGTATGTATGATTTTGTATGAATAATATGTTTTATATTGAAATTTTGGTTTTGGAGTCGCTCGTTGTTACGATGTGTGCCCAAATGGGATAATCCCATTTGGTCACTTTTGACGATCGATATGATTTTTGGTGAATGATATGATTTTTGGATCGATAAAATGGTTCAGAGTATTATATATTATGAAATTGAAGGATTATGATTGTTTTATTAAAAAGTATCGATCCCTAAATGTTTGGCCAACTTGGTTTTTCCCAAAACCGCTTTGGTCAATTCTATATGAGAATATCTCACAAGTGTTTATAGGGATAATCCCATTTGGTCACTCTTTGTCTGTATTTTATGGTTCTGTTAACCGTAACCCTTTGGGGAAAATCTAAAACTCTAAAATTAATTTTTTGGTGAAAATCATAACTTTTGGAAATTTGCCATTGGGAATGGTATGTTGTAAGAATTCGACATTGGGAGGCGGAAACTTGGAAAATATAAGGTAGGAGGGTTGGTTGCACATATCGAAGGAGAAGTCGTGCTTCAGAGCGGTTCAACAGAATTCGACGCAAGTTTGGCATCCGATGTCAGAATAAGTCTTCTTATATCTTTTCGGTAGCCTAAGCAATAAGAATTTTATAATTAAGTGTGCTTGACTTGGAGTAGTATTGGGATGGGTGACCTTTTGGGAAGTTTCTCAGAAAGCGTGTGAGTGAGGATAAAGCATGCTGAAAATACACATGTTGGTTTGTTGGGTCAGTCGATAAATCCTGAAAGCAATCTGGGGCGTTAAATATGGTGTGTTTGTGAAAGATCATGTTGCTTACTTTATGTATAATGTTGAGGTTGTCAAAGAAAATAGTGAATAATAATTGGTGCAAGGTGTGGAATGCTGAAGTCTTTTCAATAGGTATAGTAATGATGGATCTTCATAGGAAGTGTTAGTCAATACTCAATACTCGACTTCTGAAGATGATTTAGAGATGACTTATTATTTTGGAATTTCCAGCTGATGAAACTTGATCCTAGGAAGTAATTGAATAAAGTAGTAAACCAAATGTAATGAGGCACAAACCCCAAATCTAAATCTAAAAATTATGTACCGATGAAGTTTGAATCTATCTAGAAAAACATTCCCAAGGCTTATGCATTCTTTAAGTGTTTCAGAATCCTCATGGCTACCTGAATTTGCATTATTGTTGGTTTGGGGAGATACTAACATAACATGTAAATAGAATAAGAAATTACAGGCCTAGGGTGTGTCATTTAAATTAACTTACCAATAAGACCTCAAAATTGTGTAATATTAGTTAAAAGTGCATCATCTTTAATATCAAGTTTTGGAAAGGGTGCGAAGGAGTAGAGGTTGGCTTGGCTGCAAGAAGCCCTATATTTTGAAGTAAATCTAGACTATACTTACGTTGGTAGAGTGTAATGCCCATGGAACACCTATAAATCTCAAATTCAAGGAAGTACTTGGTTGTATCTAGTGAATAGGTTCTTTAGATTGGTTGTATTTTAGCAAAACAATAATTTGGGGGAAGTGTTCAATTATGCAAGATTGGTCTGGCTTACTAAAACTCTATGGAACTGCAAAAGGTACACATGTTGGATGCGATGCTCCAGGATGTTGGTACGGCATATGGCCCGTATGAAAAATGCTCAAGATATATGCGTTTAATCCGAATCTAACAAACCAAATCATATATATATATATATATATAATATATATATATATATATATTATATATATATATATATTTGAAGATATTCAAGTAGTAGATCAAATATCCAACAGATTACGTAAAGATTTTGGACAAAAATAATTGTAGATTTATAAAAAAAAACCTATATCTATTTTGCTATATAAGAAGCTCAAACCTCAAAAGAAGAAAATGATGAATATTGGGAAATGATAGTTCGATCGATATAAAAATATCTATCAGTAGAGAGTGTGATATTTGAATGTCTTGCCTCACACAATAATTTATATATCATTCCCATTAATCACAAATTTGCATGAGATGCTAAATACATGGCATTAAAAACGAAATTGCACATTTTACATTAAAAATACATGCATATAGAGAAAATAGTAAAATTAGAGAATTAATTTTCAATATCTCAATTATTATGGATGGGTTGGAACAAATATATAGGCTCAAGGTATAAAGTTTGTTAGAGTAAATATCTCTAACAAAGTAAATATCTCATACCTCAAAAGGAGAAAATTATGAATATTGGGAAATGAAAGTTCAATTATTACAAAAGAATCTAGTAGTGGTGTGTGTGATATTGGGAAATATGACGTCTCCTTTCTCAATATGGTCATGTAGGAAGTGTTGACGAATATCAATATGCTTAATGCGAGAATGTAACACCGTAAATTTGGTTATATTAATAACATTAGTGTTGTCGCACATAATAGGAATACGTTGTAGATCTAGACTATAATTTTGAAGTAAATCTAGACTATACTGACTTGGCTACAAGAAGCCCTACATTTTAAAGTAAATCAACACTATACTTGCATTGGCAGAGTGTAATGTCCATGGAACACCTATAATTCTCAAATTCAAGGAAGTACTTTGTTGTTTCTAGTGAATTGGTTCTTTTGATTGGCTACATTTTAGAAAAACAACAATTTGGGGAAGTGTCCAATTATGTAAGATTGGTCTGGCTTGCTATAGCTCTATCGAACTGCAAAAGGTACACATGTCGGGCACGATGCTTCAACATGTTGGTACGACCTTTGGGCCTTGTGTAACAGGCGCAAGATATATGTGTTTTAACCGAATATTTTGAGAAGATTCAATTATGTTTTCTTGATATTTGTTTAGCAATATGATTATATGATTCGTTGGACAACTATGAAGATCAAATCAGATTTAAAAAGATATTTAAATTTTAATTTATAACAAACTAAATCATATCTTTTTTTGGAGATATTCAAGGAGAAAATTAATTATCCAATAGATTATGCAAAGATTCTAGACAAAAATAAATGTGGATCACAAAGAAAAAGCCCATAGTTATTTTGCTATATTATGAACTCAGAACTCAAAAGAAGAAAATTATGAATATTGGGAAATGAAAGTTCAATCTATACAAAAGTATCTATTAGTAGTGAGTGTGATATTGGGAAATATGACGTCTCTTTTTTCAACATGGTCACGTAGGAAGTGGTGACGAGTCTCAGTATGCTTCGTGCGAGAATGTAGCACATGATTTTTGGTTAGATTAATAACACTAGTGTTATCGCATATAATATGAATACGTTGTGGTTTAATATCAAAATTAAGCAGTTGTTGTTTAAGCCATAATATTTGAGAACAACAACAACCGTACGCTATCTATTCGGCCTCGATAGTTGAAAAAGCAACCTAAACATGTTTCTTGCTTTGCCAACTTACTAAGGAATTTGAAAACACGTGGCAAGTTCCACTAGTACTCTTCCTATCCGACTTGCAACCGGCAAAATCATAATCGATATAACCAACCAAAGTATAATCACTTCCCTTGGAATACCAAAGCTCGTACTTATAAGTACCATGAAGATACCTAAGAATGTGTTTACCACTTTTAAATATGATTCCTTAGGATCCGATTGATAACGAGCGCACATAAACACGCTAAACATAATGTTTGTCGTAGATGCAGTAAGATATAAAAGAGAACCAATCATACCTCTATACTTCTTCACATCAACATCCTCACCATTTTCATTCTTTTCCAAGTTTCCATTTGTGGGCATCAGAGTGTCATTCGATTTTTCATCTTCCATGCCAAATCTCTTTATCGAGTCATTGCAATATTTGGTTTGACTAATGAATGTCCCTTTATTTAGTTTCTTAATTTGATGATCTAGGAAGTAATTCAACTCCCACATGAGTCTCATATCAAACTCACTCTACATAAGCTTAGAAAACTCTTTGACAAGTTCCATGTTACTGGATCCAAAAAATGATATCATCGACATAAACTTGAACTAGAAGAGTATCATTTCCTTGGAGCTAATAAAAAGTGTAGTATATACTTTTCCCATAGAGTATCCTTGATTAATCAAAAACTTACTAAGTTGCTCATACCAATCCCTAGGTGCTTGCTTGAGACCATACAAAGGGCGTTTTAATTTGAAAACATGATTAGGATACTTGTGATTTTCAAAAAACCAAGAGGTCGAGCTACATACACTTCCTTATTAATATAGCCATTAAGAAATGCATTTTCACGTCCATTTGAAATAACTTTAAATCCTTAGAGCAAGCATAAGTCTCCTCATAGTCAATGCCCTCATCTTGGTTATAACCTTGAGCCACTAGCTGGGCTTTGTTCTAGGTTATCACCCTGTTTTCGTCGAGCTTGTTTCTAAAAACCCATCTTGTTCCAATTATTTAATGATTTTTAGAATGAGGGATAAGGTCTCAAACATCATTTTTTTTAAACTGGTTTAATTCATCTTTCATGGCCATAAGCCACTGCTCATCAAGTAATACACCTTAGCGTCTTTAGGTTCAACTTGTGTAACAAACGCAAAGTGATAACAAATATTACTTATCTTAGAGCGTGTTATCACATGTTTGGTGATGTCTCCAAGTATGTTGTCGATATGATGATCTTTGGTTGTTCTCCAAGTTAAAGGTAGATCATCCACTGCCGTTGGACTTTCAACCATCTCTTCTTCATAATCGTTGTCTTCTTATTTCTCATGTTCCACCGCTTTAGACTCATCAATTCCATTACCGGGTTCCTTGAGCAAAATATGTTGAAGAGCAACTAGCCTCATGCCTTTAGAATTCTAAAATTCAAAGTTGACCTCAAAGGACTTCTACTCAAACTTATTCTTTGTCCATTCCCTTTATTATGTTGTGAGCTTTTTAATGTGTGCCTTTGTGTGATAGGAATATCATCTTAAGATTGGGAAAAGAGGACCATTGCCATAAGTAGCCAAGTTAAGAGCCAAGCCAAATGGAGATCCTGGGATCTTGAATTCAAATTATTGATTGCTTGCTTTGTATGCTAAATCCAAAGGAAAGGAGCATCTTGAGTCATCTCTATGACTCCAAGAAAAGGAACTCCAAGGGTTATCTCTCCCCTATTATCTTTGTATGCTTTAGGAATAGCCCTTCTCTCCTCTCCCCCCTCTAACCAAGCCAAAAATCATTTTCAAAACTTTGACTTTACTTCAAATTAGAAACCTAGGCCTTAGGCCTTTGACTTTTCAAAACCATTTTCATAAATACTCATTGTAAATAAACTTTAATCCAACTTTGACCTTATTTTGTAAATAAATTCAACTTGTAAATATAACCCATTTCAAGTTGTTTTGTGGTTCCAATGGCCACTTGTTAAACTCTTTTCAAAAACATTAGTCATAGGTTTGAGTTATCGTAGTGGTTGATGTAAATCTCACCTCATCATTAGTGTTGGATTATAAGCCTTCCATGCTTATTATAGGGTTAACCCCTCACTAGTGTGTCGAAGCCTTCCTCGCATGGTAGATTGTTGGTTTATGTTAAGTTTTCTCCCTTTGATAACAAAAGACCTTAAGGCTTTTGATTAAAATCAATTCAGCAATCTTTGAAATTTTTACCACGAACTACGAGGTTTTGATCCTCCTTTGTGATGGTACGTAGGCAATGGGTTCATTCATTCAAACAACAAAATTTGTAAATATAATCTATTCTCTTCTCATCCCTCCAATATTTTTGCATAAATCTTTTCACAAATACCAACCTACAACACATATTTGCAAAAAGAGTTCCCTTAGAGTACTAAGGATGATTTGGGTGCGTAAAACCTTCCCATTTCATAACCAACCCCCTTACCTAGATCTCTGACATTTTTATTAGTTTTTGATTTTAAAAACTTCTTACTTTGCTTTTGTTCGCTTTTTAGCCTTTCCTTTGGATAGATAAAAGTGCGGTGGCGACGCGAATTGTACGTTGACTTTTGGTTTAGTCAATAAACCTAAAGGTAACGAAAACCCCGCTACAGTATCAGATGAAAATATTTCTTGTGGTGAACTCAGAAGCAATCATCAAACATCAACAATGATAACAATATAGCAATTAAGCATAAAGATAAGGTGACAGATGAATCAAAGGCACTCAAGATATTGCATCAAATGAAAGGTACAAACAAGGATAGGTCCGTCTCAGATAGTGGCATTGGCCAAGTCCTTAAAGCATAGGGAATTTTCCTATACTAAGTCCAAAAGCTCAGATCAAGTCCAATAGTCCACCTAGATGTTTTTTAGGGTTTTTGTTGTTATTAATTATTTTAAGGTCCTAATACCACAAATAGAAACAAAACAAATAATCAATATATACAATCACTGGATATGGCTCAAGTGAGCAAAGTGAAAAGAACTGAAACATAAACAACTTGCATGAAATGTAAAATGGGAGATGAATGATAAAGGTACTAAAATTTAAATTGCATAAAGTAAATGACTTGAAACTAAAATCAAAATTAATAAAAGTTATTCAAGTGTTAGTCAAATGTTAGTGAAGATTTTTAATTGATTAAGTCATTCTTTGGAGAACACTCAACCATTCATTCACAAGTATGAATCTATGAACCAAGACAACATCCATGAGAAGGGCTCCAACTTGGATAATTCAACAAGTATGCCACTAGCTCTCATGAAAGGAAAAAAGTTCAAGTCTCCATGCAATTTTCCATGAAGAATGGGAGACTTACAATTTCACTTACTAGAAAGATATGCCTTCTTGATCAAATTTAGCTCTATGATAAGCAGTCGTAATTGGACTTATGTAGAAGTCACAACTATTTGAGGCCGGACAATAAAAATATAGGTGTTAATACATGTTAGAGATTTGGTACAAAGAAACAAACTCCTAAAACATACCACACACTAAAAGAAAATATGGGAAGGACCTATCTCAGTCAGACTTATGTTGATTCATCTGACACAAGGTCATTGATGAATCAATTAGCATTAGACATGAAGAGATTTTATTGGTCAAAGATGGATAGGGGAAGAATAGGGATGAAGATGAAGAGGGAAGGGGAAATATAAACATAAATTGATCATGAGAGGAATTTCATCTAATCAATACCATCCATTCATTTTGGGAGATGAAATGTACATTTCATCAATCCCCTAAATTCAATGGTTTTGATCAAACAAAAGTCAAATCAACCATGACCAAGGCCCAAACAAAAAGTCAAACTTCGCAAGACGATAAAAATGGCTCCACATAATTTTCAAGCAATTATTCAATTAAAAATAAATTTAAAAATGAATTAAAATGCACTTTAATTTGGTCAAGATCTCAAATCTCTTCAAACCATAAAATAAATGGCCAAGGGATGTATCCTAGGTCAAACAAGGTCAAAGGACCTTAGACCAAAAAATTTATGATTTTTGGAAAGTTAGAAGTATTTTTAAACAATTAAAAATATGCATAAAAACATTTAATTCATGACAAATATCAAAATTAATTCAAAAAATAATTATAATTTAAAATATGGAAGAGAAAAATATTTAAAGATTTTTGGTGAAAGTCCCATATTTTTTGGATTAAAAATTAAATTATTATGAATTAAACAAAATAAATGGATTAAATGAAAAATCAGAATTAGAAAAGAAAATCTAAAAAACGAGGGCCATCAGATTTCCCTCGTTAATTGAGGTGGCAGATCTGGTGGCCAAGTGCGCACGTTCCACAATGGTCCTTAGTCGATGCGTTGTAGGCTTAGTAATCACAAGGAAATGCTGAGATTAAAACATTTCAAATAGATCAGATGGCCAGGATGCACGCTAGCACATCACCGGATCCCTAGCTCTGGTCATCTTCTCCGGTGGACCTCATCATACTGGTCCATCATCAACCACCACCAAAATGAAAAGTAAGGACATCATTTTAAAGAAAAAATGCTCATGAGCTCGAATCTAGCCTCAATTTCTTCCAAATCAAAGTATATTGAAAGATACATGGATTTGAATTTTGAGGATCATGAACTGATTTGCTTCGATTTAACCTCAAAGTAACTCAATCTTGTTGCCTACATTTGTAGGACTTTAGCCAACCAACAATCAAGTAAAATAGTTGAGAAATGAGGGAAAATTAAAGAAGAGAAGTTTGAGAAAATTACCTTCGGATAGCTTCAAATTGGCTTGATCTTGATCTAAATTCACATGGTTCTTCCTCCTCTTGCTTGCAGTGACCAATTGAGATGAAAAAGGCAATGAATCCTTGGAGTTTGAATCTCAAGACAGAAGGTGAAATTCAAATTCAATTTCAAATAAATCCTCAAGGTATTCTATGGTGTAGGGTTCTGGGATATTTTTGCAAATCTTGGGAAATGTGTCTATGATCTTGAGGCAATGCACTTGTTTATATAGGTAATGGAATTCAGTTTTGCACCCTTTGAAATTTTGCCAAAATGAGCGAGTTTTCTTTCATGGATGCATGGGCGTGTACAATGGCCATTGAATGATGCTAAATGATCCAACATTTTGTTCTAATCAACCTGAAATGATATCACATGGTCACGGATTATGGAAATGAAATTCGAACATAGATCTTTCCAAATGAAGCCTTGTAAAGAACCCATGCGCAAGTCCTTCAATTCTTCTCCAAATGAAGTAATCTTACACTTTTTAGAAAGGAAACATCAAGGGGAACAGCTTTGATGTTGAACCTAGGATAAGGTCCATTGACCTTGTTTGACCTAGGATAAATCCCTTGGCCATTTATTTGATGATTTGAAGGGATTTGAGGTTTTTACCTTTTTTAAAATGCAGTTTTATTCATTTAAAATTTGATTTTAATTTTATTAATTGCTTAAATATTATGTTGAGTTATTTGATTGATCTTGTGATGTGTCATCTTTTGTTTGGCCTTGATCATAGTTGATTTGAACTTCCATTTGATCAATATTATTTGATTTAGGGGGTTGATGAAGTGTAAACTTCATCTCTGAAGATGAATGGATGGTATTGATCGGATGAAATTCCTCCCTTGATCAATTTTGTTTCTCTCCATCTTCATTTTCTCATCTTCATCTCCTTCTTCCCCAATCCTTCATTGACCAATGACTTCTCAAATATCAAATGCTAGTTGATTCATCAATGACCTTATGTCCGATGAATCAACATGAGCCTGATTAAGATAGGTTCATCCCATTTTATTTTTGTGTGTGGTACGCTCTATAAGTTTTGTTCTTTGTACCATGTCTCTAGCATGAAATAACACCAATATTTTTATTTCTCGGCCTCAGATAGTTGTGACTTCTACATAAGTCAAATTACGATTGCTTAACATAGAGCTAAATTTATCCCAAAGGCATAACATTTTTGTAAGTGAGATTGTAAGTCTTCCATTCCTCATGGTATTGTGTGAAGACTTAACCTTTTTTCCATTTGTGAGAGCTAGTGGCATACTTGTTGATTTGTCCAAGTTGGATCCATTCTCATGGATGATGTGTTGGTTCATGTCTTCATACTTATAAGTGGATGGTTGAGTGTTCTCCAAAAAATGACTTACAACAATTTGTTTCTTCCACTAACATTTACTATCATCTTTTTTATTTAGTTTATTTTAATGCAATTTAAAATTATGCACTTTCTCATTCATTGTCATTTACATTTCATGCAATTTGTTTATGTTTCATTCATTTTTACTTTGCTCACCTGAGCCATATTTTGTGCGTGTATTATATTGTGCTTGTGATTTTGTTTGGTTGGTGGTCTAAGGACCTTAAAATACTTAATAAAAACAAAAAACCTAAAAAATATCTTGGTGGACATTTGGACTTCTATCTGGGACCTAATATGAACTTATGGACTTAGAGTACGCAACATCCCTATGCTTTGAAGGACTTGACCAATGCCATTATTTGAGACTGAGTTATCTTGGCCAATGACATTCATCTGATACAAGCCTTGAGAACTCCATTGGTTCATCTGCTATTTTGTCTTTGTGCTTAAGTTGTTATTTTGATCTTATTATTTTTATCTGATGATTGTTTCTATGAGTTTTCCACAAAGAATATTTCATCTGATCCATTTGAAGACACTGAAGGCTGCTTGATTAGATGTTTTGGCTATCTTTATTTGATGCCTTTAATCTTCATAATGATTGCTTGGATGGTTATGATTGTTGCTTGCTCAATAGTCCAAAGGAAATGCGTTTCTATCGGACATTTTTGTCTTGTGGATTGCATCCCATTGGTCAGATTTTTTCAACTCTAAACTTTTAAGTATTTGTCTAGGATAGTCGCTTCATCTCCTCCCACTGCTTTAATTTCAAAATCTCTCCCTCATTTTCAAACCTTCTTTTCTTGTTATTTTCAACTTAGACATGTTTTAATGGTTAGAAACCTTAGCCTTATGCCATTGAATTTTAAAAACATTTTCTTAAATTAAACTTGTAAATAAAATTAATCATATTGACTTTAATTTCAAAAGACAAAAAGAACTAATAAAGTTAATCATATTGACTTTGATCCCTCATTATAGACCAAACGAATTATAGAGCAAACGAATTTTTACACGAACATAATGTCAAACACAAAATTGTAAACAATGAATTATTTTCTCATCCCATCATTCTATTTTTTTTAGCAAACATCATTTTCAACTAAAACACTTGCACACAAAAAGGGCTCCCTAGGAGTACCTAGGACACTTTGGGTGCTAATACCTTCCCTATGTGTAACCAACCCCCTTATATGTAATCTCTGACATTTTATTAGTTTTCATTTGAAAACTTCTTATCTTTGGGTTTTGTTCATACTTTTTACCTTTTCCATTGGAAACAATAAAAGCACGGTGGCGACTCTGGTTTTATTGACGTTGAGCTAACCAATAGCTCAGTGGTCATGAATTTACCGCTACAATATGTACCCTTGTTTTTTATGGTGGTTGATGATAAATATATTGATCATGGTATTTTGTTTTAGGGTTAACTTAATCTTCAACATTTCAAACATGTTAATGAATTATCAATGGATCATTCATGAGACTTTGAGTTGTTGATAGATTGTCTCTAGTTAACCATGTTTGAACCATTTGATTCATAGAGGAGACCCTCACTTGTTGATTTTATTTTATTGTGTTGTGTCCATAAACCACTAACCATGGGGATCCATATATGATGTCTAGAACCAATGTGAACCATTTTTTGATTGATCTCATTGCATTAGGGTCTCAAACCCTAGTTGTGAATTTGGTGGGGCACAGGTATGTACACATTCATACCTACAAAGAAAAAAGACATATATAGACATATTTTTGGTATTTTGTTTAGTAAACAAAATCAAATAAAGTATGATTCAATCAAATTTGCTTGGTGATCTCTGTCAATGCAAACCCAATGAATGAGGGGTGAAGAGGACACCAAGGTGTGATCCCACACCTAATGCAAATGATGAGATGCTATGAGGGATCCTAGGGTCAAAATTGGGGTCTTACAAGTTCCTTATTCAAAGTTGTAGCTATTTAATTTCTATTAAATTTATTCACACATTTGACACCATTTGAATCTTGCATGAGGGAGTTATTGATTTTAGAAGTTGAGGGAAAATGCTTGTCTAATGGTAATGACCCAAAATGACCTATAATGTTCCCTCTTGGTACATTCCCTTGCAAGTAGATTTTGACATTTGTAAAAGAAGAAAACTTGGAAAAGGAATCTTTAAATTGATCATGAAACTTGGATTCCTTTCATATCATGAAAAATGAGCAAGTTATGATTCTTGGAAGTTGACCTTCCATATAGGGCACAGACAAAATGACCTATAATCTTTCACCATAAAAAATGAGTTTCCAAGAAAAATTAGATCATGATGACAACATGAAAATTGTTTGTAAATCCATAAAGAGTAACCTTGCTTTTGGAATCATTTTCATATGACACAAATTATAGGAGATAGGGTCTAGGGAACCCTAGATTTGACTAGTTGACTTTTTTGGTCAAACTCCTTAAAACAACTCGAAAAATTAAAGTTCTTTTGATCTTTGGGGATCATGGAGGATAATATATGATTGAGATGATGTATAATGAAGTATCCCTTCATATATTTGACCAATTATTGAAGAAAGTTGTTGGGGAAGTCACATAAGATACCCAGATGAATTAGGGCTTCCAAGGAAAACAAGCTTCTAACTCTTGATGAATTCTTAATAAAAATAACAAATGAAGAACATGGGGATCCATATATGATGCTTAGAATCATTGTGAACCTTTACTTGATTAATCCCTTGCCTTGAGAGTCTCAAACCCTAGATATGAGCTTGGTGGGGGCACAGATGGACACACATACACCTACAAAAGAAACAAAGATATGCATAGACATATTTTTGGAATTTTGGTTAGTAATCAAAAGAAAATAAAGTATGATACTGTAAGTTTAAGGAGTGACTTAGAGGGGGGGTGAATGAGGCACTAGGACGATTTTCCGGATTTTCTACGGTTTATTGAATTTTACTTTCTTGAGAAGCTTATGTGATGAAATGCGGTAAATTGCAGAAAGTAAAGAACACCACGATGTATAGTGGTTCCCCTCACAGATCGAGAGTACTCCACTCTCCTTTCAACACGAAAGAGAATTTCACTATAATGTTAGATACTTAGAACAAGCCTCTAACTAAGTAATCAAGAACAATCCTCTTGAAAACTTAACCAACAAGAAAAGAAAACAATCCTTCCTTTTCTTAACACTTATATCCAACAATCCTGGATCATAAGCACTATACCTAAAACCAAACAATCCTTGGTACTTAGGATTTTATAAAGTATTTGAATAAATATTTGATTAATTGTATGTATAAGACTTTAATCAATTGATTAGAGTCTTCTTCTCTTTCAATATGAAATTTCAAAGGCAAAATAATCTCTAAGTGCTCAAGAGTACTTTTTGAAGAAAATGATATGAAAATTGTTTTTCCAAAAGTATCTTAATATGAGAAAAAGATGAAGATTAAATGTAGAGAGATTTTGCAAATTGTTTTTTTTTTAAAAAGGTGAAATTTATTTATAGTATGAATGCATCCCTTCAATCATAACAAGCCAATGTTTAGAAACGAAATCAGATAATTGATCATGAAAAGATGCAAACTTTAATCATGGAAAGTTATGATGAAATGGTGCAATTATTGATGAAATAATTTTCCAGATTTTTTCAAAATATTTTCAGCATCAATCGATTGTCATACTTAACCAATCGATTGACATAACTTTAAAAAGGAAAAAATATACTAACAACAATCGATTGTCCTGAAGCATCAATCGATTGGTTCTGTTTGAAAACCGAAAAAATTTAAAACAGAAAGATTGATCAATCGATTGTCATGAAGCATCAATCGATTGGTTCAGTTTAAAACGTGAAAAATTTTAAAACAGAAGGTTTGATCAATCGATTGGCATGTAGCATCAATCGATTGACATGTCCAAAGTTTTGAAAATTTTTCTAAGTTAAAACTTTTGCACATGCAATTTTTTAAACACTATTAAAAATAATTAACCATGATAAAAATAATTTTTAGAATGATAATTTTTAATGCATGATAAAAATTATGAGCACTAGGAGTATTTTGTCAAGAGTTTCATATACCTATATTAGATTCATGAAGCCTTGAGCAAAGTTGAAGTAATCTTCTTTTTCCATTCTTTTTATTCTAGAGAGCTTGATATGTTGTCTTCATCAAAACCTTGTAGGAGGCTTGTCCTCATAGATACAATAAAAAGTGCTTGGTGATCTCTCCCCACATGCAAATCCAATGAATTAGGGGTGAGGGGGATGCCAAGGTGTGATCCCAAAGCCAATGCAAATGATGGGATAGCGTGAGGGGTGTTTGGGTCAAAGTTAGGTTCTTAGAGTATGCGCAGATTATCCGGATTATTCTGTGTTATTAACGTACATTATTGCATATCATTTTTGCATTGTTTTATATATGTCGGAGTTTTGACCCTAAGTTATTATACCATCAATGTTTTGAATCTATGGACGTTGCATAATTATTTGCATTCCATCCCCAACATGCGCCTTCATTCATTTGCATCTCATGACTCTCAACCAGAAAAAGCTTACTTTTTCCTTTCCTCATCCAGAAAGACGACGACTCTTCGACACCAGTACTTCATAAGAGCTACCAAATCGAGAATCATCGCAGATCTGGAACAAGAGAATGCTACCTATAGGGAAACTTTGGCTCAGTTCCAGGGCGAGCTGAACACCTTCCAAGGTAACATGAACATCATAAAGAGTACATTCAAGCTCAGAAGGCTACTACCTCTACATCTTCTTCTAATCCCGTTACTACTATAGTTATTGATGTCGTTGCTGTCACCCCTTCTGTTGATACTGTTGTGGACACTGTTGATACTATTGTGGATATTGTGATACTGTTGTTGATAATATAGTTATTCGTACTGTTGTTGTCACCATAATTTTGCTTGATTTGTGGTTGGCTGAAGTCCTACCACTGTAGACAACAAGATTGAGTTGCTTTAAAGTAAAATCGAAGCAACTCATTGCATACCTTATTTTTCAATTCCACATATCTTTTATATAATGAAATTGGAAGAAATGGAGGTCAAATTCGTGTTCCCCTTGATTTTCTATTCAAAACCATATGTGAATCTTTCATTTTTGTGAAGCTTTTGGTTAGACCAGTCCGGTGAGGATCATCGGAGAAGATGACCGGAGCTAGGGCTCTGGCGGTGAACTGGAATGATTCAGGCCATCTGATCTGGTCTTCAACTTCTAATCTTGACCCTTGGTTCTGATTACCATCCCTACCACGCATTGACTCTTGACCATCATGGAATACACGTGCATGGTCATCACATCTGCCACCTCAATTAATAAGGGAGATCTGATGACCCTCATTTTTTCTGATTATTTGATTTTCTATTTTAATTTCTAAAATAACGTTTCTTATTAAATTCATATTAATTTTAATTTTAATCCAGAAAATATGGGACTTTCACCAAACATCTTTAAATAATTGCCTCTTTCTTACTTTGAATTAAAACAATTTTTTGGATTGGATTTGATATTTTTTGTGAATTTAATAAATTTTGACTTGTTTTTAATTAATTTTAAATACTTCTGACTTTCCAAAAATTATCAAATTTTTTGTCTAAGGTCCATTGACCTTGTTTGACCTAGGATAAATCCCTTGGCCATTTATTTGAAGATTAGAAGGGATTTGAGGTTTTTTCCTTTTTTAAAATGCATTTTTATTCATTTAAAATTCGATTTTAATTTGATTACTTGATTAAATATTATGTTGAGTTATTTGATTGATCTTGTGATGTGTCATCTTCTGTTTGGCCTTGATCATGGTTGATTTTAACTTCCATTTGATCAATACTATTTGATTTAGGGGGTTGATGAAGTGTAAACTGTTGGTGTAAGCCCTAGAGGCCAATACTTTTGGTACTTGTATCGAATTGTTTATTAATAATAAAAGGCCTTTTCTTTATTATGTTTGTTTAATAAAGTCCCTGGAATAGATAGTCCGTTTAATGTATCAAGTGTGACTTAATCATGAGAGCACATTAAACATAAGGACATTATTCTTAAAGTATCCGTAGTCGAGCTTTATTGTGAAGTGGGATAACATTAAAGCATGAAGACTATTATGTTTATAGACTGATGATCACATCTCATGGATCATGGATAAGGAGTTATCAAGTCTCAAACATAGGTATGAATATTAAGAGTAATATTTATACTGGATTGATCCGCTATGAGAATACTATATAGAATGTTATGCAAAGTGTCATAAGTTATTCTCATGGTGATAATGGTGTATGCCACCCTTCGACCTGAAACCACTATGGACCCTAGATATAGAGTCGAGTGCCTTGTTACTGATCAAACGTTGTCCGTAACTGGATGACCATAAAGACAGTTGATGGGTACTCCACGACGCATGCAAAGGGACATGAGTGACCTAGATGGAATTTGCCCATCCTGCGTAACAGGATAAATGTCTATGGGCCCAATATTGAACTGGACAAGGATGACACGGTATATGCATTGTGTTCAATATAGATATAAGGGCAAAAGGGTAATTATACACATAATTATTATCACATAAGGATTTGTCAAATCACATGACATTTTCGTGTCTTGGGTAGCAGTGATGTGTTGCTAGATACCGCTCACTGTTTATTATGTTAAATATGTGATTTAATATAATTACCAATGTCGCGAAAACCTATAGGGTCACACACAAAGGACGAATTGATGAGAGATAGAGTAATTAAGGAATACCGTAATATACGGTGCCCTTAAGTGAATTATAGAACATCGTAAGGTACGGTGTACTTAAGTAGAATACGAAATATGGTAAGGTACCACGAGCTTAAGTGATTTTGGCATATTATAAGATATGGGCCATATACACTTGAGTGGGCTTTTTAGCTTGTAGCCCACACAAGTGGTTCTATAAATAGAACCCTTGTGTAGAAGCCTTGTAACACTTGCAATTTCATTTCTCTTTCTCTTTCTCTCTCTCACTCAACGCCTTCATTCGTAGCAGCTAGCACTGAGATTGAAGGAATCCGTTCGTGTGGACTGAGTAGAGGCGTTGCCATCGTTCAACGTTCGTGATCGCCACAAGAGGTAACGATTCTATCACTGATCATGCCCATTCGTAAGGATCATTAAAGGAGAAATTTTAAATTTCGCTGCGTTTTGGATCGCCATTCTCCTTCAGTGGTATCAGAGCCACTTACGAAACCATGAATCTGATAACTGTTTATTTTCTGTATTAATACAATTAAAGACAGAATGAATCAAAGAATAAGCGAGTAATTAAATCGAGATCGATCAAGTTATATATATGATATAAGTAATCCTGATGCAAAATACGGTATATATGATATATTGTTTCTGTTTCATTCATTCAAACACTTAATGGTTGTTTTCCTTTGAGCGATCAATGGTCGTTTGCTTCTTGATCCGACATTAGTATGGTGAAGCAATGACGTGTTGATCAATCATACTGAATCAACAATCGAGATGTGTTTGACGGTCTGAAATTGGTGCATTAGGGTTAGTGACGGCACAAGGGTTGTGTTGTCAAAGAGTTATGCGATTAGGGTTGTGACTGCACAAGAGTTGTGCTTTCTAATAGATTTTCGAACAGTGTTAACCGGTTAACGTATATGGTTAACCGGTTAATGCAAGACGGAATACAACTTCGTAACAGATTTTCAACAGTGTTAACCGGTTAACGTATTTGGTTAACCGGTTAACGCAAAACAGAATACAAATTACGAACAGATTTTCAACAGTGTTAACCGGTTAACGTATTTGGTTAACCGGTTAACGCAAGACAAAATACACCCATTCCCGCTGACCGGGCAGCGGACCTCGGCTAACTCTGCGTAGTGTGATCGGTCGTAGAAATTTAATTTGGTTTTAATTGATTAAAAGAATTAAAATTAATAATAATAATAATAATGTGTTTATTATTGTCTTGTGGTGATCGGTTATGGCCTTAGTTTTCCTTTATTTTGTTTTGGGTTTTAAAATACGACTTGCGTGTTGTGCCTCTCTTTTAATCTCTCAATGTAACTTCTTTTCTCATCTCACTCCCTCGTATGTAAAACGAGTTTCTTTTATGTAATGTAATGTTATGAAGAAAGAGAAGAAGTCAATATCAAAGGAGGACAACCTTGAAGATCTTGCTTGGAGAAGCTTAGATCGTTATTAGGTTAGCTTAGGTTCTCTCATTGGCTTGGGAGAACAATTGCGCTAGGGGCCATAACTGTTTCATTATATATTTATGTTGATACATGTGTATGTATGTTGATGCATGTGAGAGACGATTTATATGATAAATAAGCCGGTGAGATCAGAATAATTGCAAATTCCTTCAAATTAAATATTAAGTTTATGCTTTCCAAGTTTTAACACTCATCAAAACTAGTATCGGATAATGTAGGTTTCGCCTACGCGAGGTGCATGTTCTATATTAGTAAGGTGCGATGGGATAATTGTAATATCCAATTGTTAAAATAATGGGTCAAACTTGACTAAACAAATTATAATAAGATTATATATGTTTAGAAGCAAGAGTTGGAAATTATCCATGTGATGGATTGGAATAAGGAGTTATTCACCCAACTAAAATATTCGAGAGTTGTATTAGATACAATTGGAAGGAGTTCCTACCTAAATAACCTAGTTTTGTGTAATCCGCCTACGCGGACTTAAAACGGAGTGAAATATGGATCTCGACCCACTAGAAAATCTTCCAACGGGATTTTCCGAATCAAATGGTGAGGGTAATTTGTTTTGAGTAAAATAGTGGGAGCATATTTAATTAAAGGCATAATTAAATATGTCATTGATACTTATATTTTCATTACTTCTTATGTAGATTACCATGACAACAAACACCTCTAACAACATCTTGCGATCAATCCTTGACAAAGAAAAATTGTCTGGGACAAATTTTCTGGATTGGCACCGAAACCTGAGGATTATCCTCAAACATGATAAAAAGTTGTATGTCTTGGAGAAACCTGTTCCTGAAGAGGAACCTCCTAGTTCTGCACCTAAGGCAGAAAGAGATGCTTATAAGAAGCATGTTGATGATGCCAATGAAACTGCTTGTCTCATGCTAGCTACCATGAACTCAGAATTGCAAAAGCAACATGAGAACATGGCAGCGTTCGATATGATCGAACACCTGAAGATGCTCTATCAAGAGCAAGCAAGGCATGAGAGGTTTGAAGTTTCAAAAGCCCTTTTTCAAGGCAAGTTAGCTGAGGGAGCCCATGTAGGTCCCCATGTGCTTAAGATGATTGGGTATGTGGAAAATCTTGAGAGATTGGGTTTTCCCCTCGGAAAGGAACTTGCAACTGATTTGATCTTGCAATCGTTGCCAGATAGATTCAGTCAACTTGTCCTAAATTTCAATATGAATGATATGGACAAATCTCTTCCTGAACTGCTAGCCATGTTAAGAACTGCTGAGCAGAATCTGAAGTCAAAAGGGAAGTCCATTCTGATGATCGGAAATGGAAAGAGACAGAACAAAAGGCCCACCAAGCAGGGTGATAAAGGGAAAGGCAAGGAAGTTGCCAAACCCAAACCCACCGTTGCTGCTTTAAAGCCTAGTGGAGGCATAGCAAAAGAAGGCACCTGCTTCCATTGCGGTAAGACCAGACACTGGAAGAGAAACTGCCCAAAGTACCTGGAAGATAAGAAGAATGGAGTAGAGACTTCAACTTCAGGTATTTTTCTTATTAAAATTAATTTATCTACTTCTGCATCATGGGTATTAGATACTGGATGCGGTTCTCACATTTGTACCAATGTGCAGGGACTAAAAAGGAGTAGAGATTTGGCAAAAGGTGAAGTCGACCTACGAGTTGGCAATGGAGCAAAGGTTGCTGCTTTAGCCGTAGGAACTTATGTATTGACTTTACCTAGTGGTTTAATAATTCAATTAGAGAACTGTTATTATGTACTTGCAATTAGCAGGAATATTATTTCCATTTCTTGTTTGGACAAGTTTGGTTTTTCGTTTATAATAAGGAACAATTGTTGCTCAATTTATTTGAATGATATATTCTATGCTACTGCACAAATGAACAATGGACTATATATCCTTGATCTTGAAATGCCTATTTATAACATTAATACTAAAAGGATGAAACTTAATGAGTTAAATCCAACTTACCTTTGACATTGTCGATTAGGCCACATAAATGAGAAACGCATTTCCAAACTCCATAAAGATGGACTCTTGGACTCTTTTGATTATGAATCATATGAGACATGCATATCTTGTTTAATTGGAAAGATGACAAAGTCTCCATTCACAGGAAAAGGTGAAAGAGCTAATGATCTTTTGGCCCTCATACATACTGATGTATGTGGACCACTAAACATACCAGCCAGAGGAGGTTTTCAGTACTTCATCACATTTACTGATGATTTCAGTAGATATGGTTATGTGTATTTAATGAAACACAAATCAGAGTCCTTTGAAAAGTTCAAGGAATTCAAGAATGAAGTACAAAACCAACTAGGTAAGAATATTAAAACTCTTCGATCAGATCGAGGTGGTGAGTATTTAAGCCTAGAGTTTGATGACCATCTGAAAGAGTGTGGGATCCTATCCCAACTTACTCCTCCTAGAACACCCCAATGGAATGGTGTATCTGAGAGAAGAAATCGAACCCTGTTAGACATGGTCCGATCCATGATGAGTCACGTCGATCTTCCAAACTCCTTTTGGGGACATGCACTATTGACAGCAGCTTACACACTTAACCGTGTTCCATCCAAAAAGGTTGAGAAGACACTATATGAGATATGGAGTGGTAAGAAACCTCATATGTCTTACATGAAGATTTGGGGTTGCGAAGTTTATGTGAAACGACAAATTTCAACTAAGCTTGAGCCCAAATCTGACAAATGCTTATTTGTGGGGTATCCTAAAGAAACAAGAGGGTATTACTTCTACAATCCTTCAGAGGGAAAAGTGTTTGTTGCTCGAACTGGAGTTTTCCTAGAAAAGGATTTTATTTCCAAAGGAATCAGAGGGAGGAAAGTAGAGCTTGAAGAAATTCAAGAATCACAAAGCATCGATACACCTATGGAGGAATTAGAGCAGCAAACACAAGTAGTTGTGGAAGAGCAACCTGCTCAAGTAGAACAAGACCAGCGTAGGTCAAGCAGGATACATCACATACCTGAGAGATATGGATATCTCATAACTGATCAAGGTGATGTATTACTCATGGATCAAGATGAGCATGTGACCTACCAAGAGTCCATAACTGGTCCCGAGTCTGAGAAGTGGCTAGAAGCCATGAAATCTGAAATGGATTCCATGTACACAAACCAAGTTTGGACCTTGGTAGAGCCTCCTGTAGGAGTTAAACTTATAGGATGCAAGTGGGTCTTCAAAAAGAAGACTGACATGGATGGTAAGGTACATACCTATAAGGCAAGACTTGTTGCAAAAGGATATAAACAAATTCATGGGGTTGACTATGATGAAACCTTTTCATCAGTTGCAATGCTTAAATCTGTTCGGATTTTACTTGCTATCGCTGCATATCATGATTATGAAATATGGCAGATGGATGTCAAAACTGCTTTCCTTAATGGGAATCTTCTTGAGGATGTGTACATGACACAACCTGAAGGATTTGACATACCAGAAGAAGCCCAAAAGATATATAAGTTACAAAGGTCAATCTATGGATTGAAGCAAGCTTCCAGAAGCTGGAATCTTCGTTTTGATGAAACAATAAAACAATATGGATTCATCAAGAACGAAGATGAGCCTTGTGTCTACAAGAAGGTTAGTGGGAGCATGATCGTTTTCCTGGTATTATATGTAGATGACATATTACTCATTGGAAACGATGTCCCTACCCTGCAACAAGTAAAGTCTTGGTTGGGGAAATGCTTTTCTATAAAGGACCTAGGTGAAGCAGCCTATATATTAGGAATCAGAATCTATAGAGATAGATCACAAAAACTGCTTGGCCTAAGTCAGAGTACGTACATAGACAAAGTGCTGAGACGCTTTAACATGCATGATTCCAAGAGAGGATTCATACCTATGTAACATGACTTGTGTCTATCAAAAACACAATCCCCTTCAACTAAGGAAGAAAGGGATCGCATGAATAAGATTCCATATGCATCTGCAATAGGATCTATCATGTATGCCATGTTATGTACTCGACCAGATGTCTCGTATGCTTTAAGTGCAACGAGTAGGTACCAATCTGATCCTGGTGATGCCCATTGGGTAGCTGTCAAGAATATCCTTAAGTATTTGAGAAGGACTAAGGACTCATTCTTGATATATATATATATGGAGGTCAGGAAGAGTTGGCTGTAATTGGATACACCGATGCTAGCTTCCAGACAGATAAGGATGACTTTAGATCCCAATCTGGTTACGTGTTTTGCTTAAACGGTGGCGCTGTGAGCTGGAAAAGTTCAAAGAAAGATATAGTTGCTGATTCTACAACCGAGGCCGAGTATATTGCTGCCTCAAGTGCAGCAAAGGAAGTTGTTTGGATCAAAAAGTTCATTAGTGAACTTGACATAGTTCCTAGCATTGTGGATCCCATTGGTCTCTATTGTGATAACAATGGTGCTATGGCACAAGCTAAGGAGCCTAGATCTCACCAACGATCCAAACACATACTTAGGCATTATCACCTCATTCGAGAGATAATAGATAGAGGAGATGTGAAAATATGTAGAGTACCTACACCTGACAATATTGCTGACCCACTGACAAAGCCTCTTGCGCAGCAGAAGCATGATGGTCATACTAGATCTATGGGTATTAGGGGTATGCCTGATTGGCTCTAGTGCTAGTGGGAGATTGTTGGTGTAAGCCCTAGAGGCCAATACTTTTGGTACTTGTATCGAATTGTTTATTAATAATAAAAGGTTTTTTCTTTATTATGTTTGTTTAATAAAGTCCCTGGAATAGATAGTCCGTTTAATGTATCAAGTGTGACTTAATCATGAGAGCACATTAAACATAAGGGCACTATTCTTAAAGTATCCGTAGTCGAGCTTTATTATGAAGTGGGATAACATTAAAACATGAAGACTATTATGTTTATAGACTGATGATCACATCTCATGGATCATGGATAAAGAGTTATCAAGTCTCAAACATAGGTATGAATATTAAGAGTAATATTTATACTGGATTGACCCGCTATGAGAATACTATATAGAATGTTATGCAAAGTGTTATAGTTTATTCTCATGGTGATAATGGTGTATGCCACCCTTCGACCTGAAACCACTATGGACCCTAGATGTAGAGTCGAGTGCCTTGTTGCTGATCAAACATTGTCCGTAACTGGATGACCATAAAGACAGTTGATGGGTACTACACGACGCATGCTAAGGGACATGAGTGACCTAGATGGAATTTGCCCATCCTGCGTAACATGATAAATGTCTATGGGCCCAATATTGAACTGGACAAGGATGACACGGTCTATGCCTTGTGTTCAATATAGATATAAGGGCAAAAGGGTAATTATACACATAATTATTATCACAGAAGAATTTGTCAGATCACATGACATTTTCGTGTCTTGGGTAGCAGTGATGTATTGCTAGATACTGCTCACTGTTTATCATGTTAAATACGTGATTTAATATAATTACCAATGCCGTGAAAACCTATAGGGTCACACACAAAGGACGGATTGATGAGAGATAGAGTAATTAAGGAATACCGTAATATACGGTGCCCTTAAGTGAATTATAGAACATCGTAAGGTACGGTGTACTTAAGTAGAATACGAAATATGGTAAGGCACCACGAGCTTAAGTGATTTTGGCATATTATAAGATATGGGCCATATACACTTGAGTGGGCTTTTTAGCTTGCAGCCCACACAAGTGGTTCTATAAATAGAACCCTTGTGTAGAAGCATTGTAACACTTGCAATTTCATTTCTCTTTCTCTCTCTCTCACTCAAAGCCTTCATACGTAGCAGCTAGCACTGAGATTGAAGGAATCCGTTCGTGTGGATTGAGTAGAGGCGTTGTCATCGTTCAATGTTCGTGATCGCCACAAGAGGTAACGATTCTATCACTGATCATGCCCATTCGTAAGGATCATTAAAGGAGAAATTTTAAATTCCGCTGTGTTTTGGATCGCCATTCTCCTTCATAAACTTCATCTCTCAAGATGAATGGATGGTATTGATCGGATGAAATTCTTCCCTTGATCAATTTGGTTTCTCTCCATCTTCATTTTCTCATCTTTATCTCCTTCTTCCCCAATCCTTCATTGACTAATGACTTCTCAAATATCAAATGCTAGTTGATTCATCAATGACCTTGTGTCCGATGAATCAACATGAGCTTGATTAAGATAGGTCCATCCAATTTTATTTTTGTGTGTGGTATGCTTTAGGAGTTTGGTTCTTTGTACCATGTCTCTAGCATGCATTAACACCAATATTTTTATTTCTCGGTCTCAGATAGTTGTGACTTTTACATAAGTCAAATTATAATTGCTTAACATAGAGCTGAATTTGTCCCAAAGGCATAACATTTTTGTAAGTGAGATTGTAAGTCTCCCATTCCTCATGGTATTGTATCAAGACTTAACCTTTTTTCCATTTGTGAGAGCTAGTGGCATACTTGTTGATTTATCCAAGTTGGATCCATTCTCATGGATGATGTGTTGGTTCATGTCTTCATGCTTATAAGGGGATGATTGAGTGTTCTCCAAAAAATGACTCACAACAATTTGTTTCTTCCACTAACATTTACTACCATCTTTTGTATTGACTTTATTTTAATGCAATTTAAAATTATGCACTTTATCATTCATTTCATTTACATTTCATGCAATTTTTTTATGTTTCATTCTTTTTTACTTTTCTCACTTGAGCCATATTTTGTGCGTGTATTATATTGTGCTTGTGATTTTGTTTGGTTGGTGGTCTTAGGACCTTAAAATACTTAATAAGAAAACCTAAAAAATATCTTGGTGGACTATTGGACTTCTATCTGGGACCTAATCTGAACTTATGGACTTAGAGTAGGCAACATCCCTATGCTTTGAAGGACTTGACCAATGCCATTATTTGAGACTTAGTTATCTTGGCCAATGACATTCATCTGATACAAGCCTTTAGAACTCCATTGGTTCATCCGCTATTTTGTCTATGTGCTTAAGTTGTTATTTTGATCTTATTGTTTTATCTGATGATTGTTTCTATGAGTTTACCACGAGGAATATTTCATCTGATACATTTGAAGACACTAAAGACTGCTTGATTGGATGTTTTGGCTATCTTTATTTGATTCCTTTAATCTTCATATTGATTGCTTGGATGGTTATGCTTGTTGCTTGCTCAATAGTCCAAAGGAAATGTGTTTCTATCTGACATTTTTGTCTTGTGGATTGCATCCCATTGGTCAGATCTTTTCAACTCTAAAGTTTTAAATTTTTGTCTAGGATAGTCACTTCATCTCCTCCCACTGCTTTAATTTCAAAATCTCTCCCTCATTTTCAAACCTTCTTTGCTTGTTATTTTCAACTTCGACATGTTTTAATGGTTAGAAACCTTGGCCTTATGCCATTGAATTTTGAAAACATTTTCTTAAATCAAACTTGTAAATAAACTTAATCATATTGACTTTAATTTCAAAAGACAAAAAGAACTAATAAACTTAATCATATTTACTTTGATCCCTCATTATAGAGCAAACGAATTATAGAGCAAACGAATTTTTACCACGAACATAATGTCAAACACAAAATTGTAAACAATGAATTCTTATCTCATCCCATCATTCTATTTTTTAGCAAACATCATTTTCAACTAAAACACTTGCACACAAAAAGGGCTCCCTAGGAGTACCTAGGATACTTTGGGTGTTAATATCTTCCCTATGTGTAACCAACCCCCTTATATGTAATCTCTGACATTTTATTAGTTTTGATTTGAAAACTTCTTATCTTTGGGTTTTGTTCGTACTTTTTACGTTTTCCTTTGGAAACAATAAAAGCGCGGTGGCGACTCTCGTTTTATTGACGTTGAGCTAACCAATAGCTCAGTGGTCATGAATTTACCGCTACAATATGTACCCTTGTTTTTTTATGGTGGTTGATGATAAATATATTGATCATGGTATTTTGTTTTAGGGTTGACTTAATCTTCAACATTTCAAACATGTTAATGAATGATCAATGAATCATTCATGAGACTTTGAGTTGTTGATAGATTGTCTCTAGTTAACCATGTTTGAACCATTTGATTCATAGAGGAGACCCTCACTTGTTGATATTATTTTATTGTGTTGTGTCCATCAACCACTAACCATTAACACTTCTGTTTGAATGTCTAAGTTGTACATTATTTAACCTTTAATCTCGTAATTACTTGGGTGATATAATCTTCCATTTTTCAAATCATTGATAGATGGACTTGAGGTTGTATAACCTTATTTGATTCAAACCTATTGTTAGATGATCATGGATCATCTTCAATACTTTGTATAAATGATAGGTTATCCTTTGATGCGCCATATTTTGAATCCTTTGACTTATGGATAGATAATCCCTAGGTAGTTACCTTGTGCAATTTGATTACTAACCACTAGCTATTCATCACTAACCATTGATATTGTTGACCTACTTTATCATCTTATGATTTATTTTCTTGTCAACTTATTGTATTGTCATTTACTTTCAAGCACCCATCATCATACTTATCATCACTATGCATATATCTATCATGCATATTTATCATTTTTCATTTGTCTATTGTCATTGCATAATCATCAAAAACAACAAAAAGATGATAAAATTAAAAGACAAAAGAAGATGCCTTCATCTGTAACCAACTGTTGGACTTAGAGGATTTCACTAGGACCCTTGCATATGGACTTTGCCCTAATTCTTGATCCAACGCACTAACTTGGATTTTCATATGTAACTTGTAATCTTTTATTGTAAGAATGAGATTCATGGCACTATCCTAGGGAGACATGCTTATAATCCCATTATCCATTTGTTAGCATAGGTGTTGAAAAGTATATCTTCGGCAAATATTTTTGTATCGTATCCACAGAGATTGGGTAATATTACCGCCGTTCTATAATTCAAATGTTCTAAGTTTAGAAAGTAACAGGGTTGTTTTGTTTGGGAAAATATCTTGTTAATAAATATTAACAAAAACTATGAAATGGTTTTAGTCAAATAAAAAGGCTTGGCAAGATTGGAGTTCACTATTTCAAATGTTTATGATTCCTTATGATAAATAAATAGATTCAAGATTATTGATGATGTTCAAATATCCTCTCAAAGTCATTTATGTCTAAATGATATCGTGATAATCACTATATTGATCCTTAGACGATCTCTCCACCTAACTATCAATATAGCAATCTTTAATGTTCAATATCAAAGAATAGTAATGAATAAATCTATCTCTACAACTTATTCACTACTTGAAAATCTGTTTTATGTCTAAACTCGAGTAATCTCTCTCGACAACTACTCAAATCTGGTTTTCAACTTAAAGCAAAAACAGTGTTCAATACATCAACAATCTTTATCTCATATATAAGTCAAAGTGAATACATAAACAGATGAGAATAGCTACTACCTCCAATCTTGACAAAAGGGAGTTTAGCTCCTCATCACCATTGTTACAAAGCAGAAGGTTTTTGAAGAAAAACTCTGTTTTTCTCTATTACAAAAGCTCTACAGCACAATGTGTGAATGATAATAGAATAATGTTTTTAATGCCCTAGGTTAAACTATTTCTCTCTACCAAAAGGTTGACATTTCCCTAATTGGACTTTGTCATCTAAAGCAGAAAAGCAATCCCCAGGCAGACATCAAAATGGCAATTAACTTTTCCTGCACAGCAGCACTTTTGACCCTTGGTCAGCTTGCTGGATTCGCAGCCTTCGCGGCGCGAAGGAAGTTCGCGGCGCGAACTATTGCTTCTCCAGCTTCCTTGTTTGGCAAGCTTCCTCCAAAATGTATTGTTGCAATCCAAGGTCTTGCTTATCCACAATTCTACAAAACTAACATAAAATGTGAAATAACTATTCAAAACAAAATAAATTAAACCTAATTGCATTTATACAAAATAGTGAAGATAAAAGTGTGTAATTACATCAAAACTTGGTAAAAGGGACCAATAAAATGGTATAAAAAGTAGTACTAATTGGTCCCTAACAACTCTCCCCAACTTAGCATTTTGTTTGTCCCTAAACAAAAGTTTCCACCCTTACAACCAAAGTCATGACACAAAAGATTTACACAAGAATTCATCAAGGACATTCAAATGGTTCAAAAGCGTTTGGCGTTTTCTCAATTCACTTATCTCAACTCTAGACAAAACATAAATAAGGAAAATGGTAAAGTGCAAAAATCATTCCAAGGATTTCAAAGTCATACATGTCAAATTTGAATCAAACTTACACACACATCAATATCGATGAATAACATGAAGGGTTACTTTCACTCATCCAAGCAGTTAAATCAACAACAACTCAAATCATGTGGTTATCACAACAAGTACCAAATTATGTGAAAAATGAGAATCAAGAGGTCTTTCAAAGGTTGTAATGTGGCTTAGGTTACAAGAAAGGATAAGATTAAAGGAATTCAACCAAATTGCTTATCCTAAGGGAGCATTCCCAAAGATTCAACTCTATACAATTTCCTTTTCCTTGGTCCCTATCTTTTTCTTTTTCTTTTTCTTTTCAAATCCACACAACCATGAGCATTTCCTTTGCTTTTCTTTTTCTAATTTTTTTCTATGCTCTATGGTTTCAAGGGTGATTTCTTTTTCTTGTTTCTTTTCATATTTTTACCCTTTCATAGAAACTCACTTTTCCAAGTTTCTAATCAACTTTTCACTTTACTCTCCCCAACTTTAGATTCCAAAACCAAATTTATTCAATAATGCTCCCTACTTAGACATAAGCAAAAGGCAAAATTTTGCAAACAACTCGGTTTGAGGTTTCAACTGATACGAAAGAAATTAGGATTCATTTATTCCACAATTTTCAATTGATTTTACAATGATCAATCAAATGAATCCTAAATTAAGCTCAAAGGGGGTTAACTAAGGATTATTCCTCACAAGGTTAGTTGATTCAAACTTTTTGGTCAAGTGGTTTTTCTCACAAACAATGCCTCTATCATTTTCAAAAATTTCACACAAAAATGGATTGATGCATGATTTAGCATGATAAGAATGAGTTAAAACAATGCTCGGTTTCCCGCTTTTTAGTGTACAATGGAAAGTCTCCTCACAACTGGCTAAGTCCTATTTTGATTCAAAAATGACATATACTTCAATGAATTTATGACATGGAATTTGCACACACCATCAACTACTCATGTTAAGTCTAGAAAGCGATAAATTGTACCTTGAAATGCCGACACTAATTCTTATCATCACCACTCGAAGTGTCCTATGCTTCTTTCTTTGCGATCATTTCTCGGTTGCTTAAAGCTTGACTTATGAGTAAGAACAATTAAACAAAAATGTTGGCAAACCAATATTTGATTAAAACACACTTAAATTTCAAAAAGTATTCATGCAATTATCAAGACACACTCTAAAATTCAACAAACTCCTCAATCTTCCTTCAACTCATCGCCATGGTTTACACCACCTCCTGCACCCCCCAAAATTTTGGCCTGCCCTCAGGCCACTTATCATAATCAACAAAATCCTCCTAGGAATGGAATGGAGAGGAGAAGTTTTGAAATTTAGAGGTTTGGAAGTGGAGCAACGAGATTGTTGAAAGAATCTCCTAAGTTTGTGAAAATAGGAATGAAACGAAAATGACATAAAACAAAAGTTTTTTTTTTTTTTTCAGTTCGCGGGGCGAACTTTGTTCGCGGGGCGAACTGGAGGAAATTTCAAAAAAAAATTAGTTCTGTTATTTACTGTTCGCGGGGCGAACTTTGTTCGCGGCGCGAACTGAAGCTGTGAATTCAGTTCGCGGGGCGAACTGTAAAAACCAGAACCCAATTTTTTTCAAAATTTAACACAGCAAAAACTCACACAGCAGAAAAAAATTAAAATACAGACTTACAACGTTGGGTTGCCTCCCAACAAGCGCTTTGTTTAACGTCATTTGAGCTTGACGGTCCACTGATTAGCCCGGTTTAAATAGAGACACGACATCCACATCACGATTTATGTCGCCACCATGGTAAACTTTGAGTCTTTGACCATTTACGGTCCAACTCTCTTGTGACTTTGGATCCTCGATTACAATGGCTCCATAATTCCGTACTTCCTTGACAACGAACGGTCCTGACCCTTTTGGCTTCAACTTACCCGGTAATAACTTGAACCTTGATTTGAAAAGCAGTACCACTTGTCCGACATGAAACTCCTTGCGACGGGCCTTTCCATCATGGTATTTTTCTTCAATTGCATCATTTCGGAATGAATCATGTTTGTCATGTGGATGCTTCATAGCTTTAAAAAGATTAAAGGTCACCTCTTCGTCTTGCACTCTCACCTTCATTAGTCCATCATCTACGTCAATCATCATCCGAGCTATTTTCATAAAAGGTCTTCCAAGAATTAGGGGCACATCACGGTCCTCATCCATCTCCACTATTACGAAATCTACCGGAAACAAGAATTTGTCCACCTTCACTAACATGTCTTTAGCAATTCCGTATGGTAAAGTGGTAGACTTGTCGGCTAGTTGTAAAGTCATTCTCGTCGATTTAATCTCAACATTCCCTAATCTTTTAACAATGGAGAGAGGGATTAAATTTATACTAGAGCCCAAGTCAATCAAACCATTTCCAGTGTATGTGCTTCCAATGGTCACCGGTAGAACAACCCGGCCCGGATCGGACTCCTTCCTTGGGAGAGTCTTTTGGATGATAGCACTACACCGTGCATCAAGCAGTATGGTCTCGTCTTCCACGTGTCTCCTTTTCTTTGTAATAATGTCCTTCATGAACTTGGCATACCGTGGCATTTGTTCTAATGCATCAGCAAATGGAATGTTGATTTGAAGCTGCTTGAAGATGTCCATAAACCGTGCATAGTGTCTAGCGTTATCCTTCTTTGATGGTGCGTGCGGATATGGCAGATGTTGAACTGGAATGACATTCACTCCTTTGTCTCCTTTTTTCTTATTTCTTGGTTCGATTTCCTTATTCATTTCCGCTTCACACCGCTGCTCTTCCATCAGTTGTTGGTTCTGCTGTTTTCGCGGCGCGAAGGGAGATCGCGGCGCGAACTGAGCAGTTTCTACCACTCTCTTCTTCCCACAAGCCACATCCTCATTTTCCAGCACAGCATCCATATCATTCTCAACTGTAATTTCCTCACTTTTTTACTTGTCAACTCTCTACCGCTTCTAGTAAAAATTGCTTTGCAATGCTCCTTTGGATTAGTTTGAGTATTAGCGGAGAAAGAAGATCCTGCAGTTTGTTCCGACAGCTGTTTCGCAAGTTGACCTATTTGATTTTCCAAATTCTTGATTGCTGCTTCATTACTCTTCTGATTTGCCATGGAAGCTTGCATGAATTGTTGAAGAGTGTCCTCTAGCTTGGAACTTCCTCCTTGCGATTGTTGGCCTTGAGAATTGGGGTGTTGATAAGGACTTTGCTGCTGAAAATTTTGATTGTTGAACCTTGTTGGTTGGTAACCTTGATTGTTCCTTTGATAGCCTTGATTTTGATTGTTCACATAGCTCACTTCTTCTAGCGGAGGGCAAAAACCAGTAGGATGATCTCCTTGGCATAACTCGCAACATGCTACTTGATGTCGAACTTGAGAACTTTGAATCTCTTTTATTTGCTGTGGAAGCTTGGCCATTTGTTGAGTAAGAAGCTCCACTTGTTGAGAGAGTAGCTTGTTTTGAGCAAGGATGGCATCATTGGTATTCAACTCTAGAACTCCAGGCTTACGTTGCGAAGGGCTACGATCATGTTGACCTTGATGATCATTTCGGGCCATCCGTTCAATAATGACTTTGGCTTCTTCCGCAGTTTTTGATATAAGCGACCCACCCGCGGTGGCTTCCAGAAGTGTCTTATGAGTTGATTGGAGACCATTTAAAAAAATATGGATTTGAGTGAGCTCATCAAAACCATGTCCCTTACATTTCCTCAACATTGATTTGAATCTTTCCCAAGCTTCATTTAGAGACTCGTTGCCTCCTTGAGTGAATACCGCAATAGCCGTTTTGGCTTCCATGAATCGGGATTGAGGGAAGTACCTTTCCAAGAACTTTTCTTCTAACAAATTCCAATCCGTCATCACTCTTGATTCTTGATCAAGGTACCACTCTTTTGCCTTTCCCACTAAGGAGTGTGGGAACATCCTCTTGAATAATGTTTCTTCACCCGCTTCGTCTATTCCCGTAGAACCCGCAATCTCATAGAATTTGATGAGATGGGTATACGGATCTTCGTGATCCATTCCGGTGAATGGATTTGCATAGAGAAGTTGGAGGATTCCGGTCTTCATCTCCGTATTTCTTCCTCCACGGGCAAATTGAGCATTCCTTCTTGGACTATTAGCGGACATTTCGGTACGATTATCCTCCGCCATGTTTCCGTCACAAGCCTCTACAACCACTTCTTCAATTGGAACAAGTGCGGAAGTAGATGCTTCTTCTCTCCGGTTCCTCTCTTCGGCTAGTTTCCTTCTTCTTCGTGTCTTGCTATTGAGCTTCCGAAGTGTTCTTTCAATTTCAGGATCGAATTGAAGTTGCTCCTCGGTTACTTTTCCTCGCATACACTAGAATCTACAAAACTAACAAACCAAGTGAAACAAAAGAGGTATAGTAATAAGTGTAACACAACTTAAAAACAAAGAATTATTGCAATGCTTGTAATATCGACACCAATCCCCGGCAACGGCGCCAATTTGTTGAAAAGTATATCTTCGGCAAATATTTTTGTATCGTATCCACAGAGATTGGGTAATATTACCGCCGTTCTATAATTCAAATGTTCTAAGTTTAGAAAGTAACAGGGTTGTTTTGTTTGGGAAAATATCTTGTTAATAAATATTAACAAAAACTATGAAATGGTTTTAGTCAAATAAAAAGGCTTGGCAAGATTGAAGTTCACTATTTCAAATGTTTATGATTCCTTATGATAAATAAATAGATTCAAGATTATTGATGATGTTCAAATATCCTCTCAAAGTCATTTATGTCTAAATGATATCGTGATAATCACTATATTGATCCTTAGACGATCTCTCCACCTAACTATCAATATAGCAATCTTTAATGTTCAATATCAAAGAATAGTAATGAATAAATCTATCTCTACAACTTATTCACTACTTGAAAATCTGTTTTATGTCTAAACTCGAGTAATCTCTCTCGACAACTACTCAAATCTGGTTTTCAACATAAAGCAAAAACAGTGTTCAATACATCAACAATCTTTATCTCATATATAAGTCAAAGTGAATACATAAACAGATGAGAATAGCTACTACCTCCAATCTTGACAAAAGGGAGTTTAGCTCCTCATCACCATTGTTACAAAGCAGAAGGTTTTTGAAGAAAAACTCTGTTTTTCTCTATTACAAAAGCTCTACAGCACAATGTGTGAATGATAATGGAATAATGTTTTTAATGCCCTAGGTTAAACTATTTTCTCTCTACCAAAAAGGTTGACATTTCCCTAATTGGACTTTGTCATCTAAAGCAGAAAAGCAATCCCCAGGCAGACATCAAAATGGCAATTAACTTTTCCTGCACAGCAGCACTTTTGACCCTTGGTCAGCTTGCTGGATTCGCAGCCTTCGCGGCGCGAAGGAAGTTCGCGGCGCGAACTGTTGCTTCTCCAGCTTCCTTGTTTGGCAAGCTTCCTCCAAAATGTATTGTTGCAATCCAAGGTCTTGCTTATCCACAATTCTTCAAAACTAACATAAAATGTGAAATAACTATTCAAAACAAAATAAATTAAACCTAATTGCATTTATACAAAATAGTGAAGATAAAAGTGTGTAATTACATCAAAACTTGGTAAAAGGGACCAATAAAATGGTATAAAAAGTAGTACTAATTGGTCCCTAACAATAGGTCACTTTGCACACACAAGGTTTTCTCTTGGGCTACCTTACAATGAGACCCTTTTATTTCTTACTTTATTACCTTGTAAATATCCATTATACATCACCATTTCAAAAACAAAAGTAGTAAACCCTTTATCCAACGTCGAGTAGCATTTTCTTAATCAAACTCAAAAATACAATAAAAATACAATTAGAATGTGCATCACGAGCCTTAAGTGGTGAGGAATGAGTGAGGATGAAGCTTTCCTACCCTTACGCTGAGTATTTTGGACACAAGACTCCTGGCTGATAGTCTAAAATATTAATCTCCGCCCATAGTCTTTAGTGCAATTCTAATGAAATACATTTGTTTTTTTAAAATAAAAGAAACATAAAAACAACTTCAACTCATCAAACCTTATTTTTTCACCTTAGGACATTACTCCCAAAATCCTTTTTCAAGGTAAAATCAATCAACACACAAACATTTTCTACTCTGAACTACGGAGCTCTGATTCTTCATCCCCCGATGAATGATACGTAGGCACAAGGGTCTCAATCCTTGGCGAGCACAATAATAAAAAATCCAAATCTCATTCTTTCCCCATTTTTCATAATAATAAAGATAAATTTTTAAAAAGATAAATACCCACGCACGCAGACAATTTAAATGGTTCCCATGGAGTACCATGGACGTGAAGGGTGTTAATACCTTCCACTTCCATAATCAACTTTCGAACTCATATTTGGTTGCGAGACCAATCATTTTCCATATACATTCTCTGTGTATTCTTTTAAGGGTTTTATTGACTGATTTTCCCTTTCCTCTCTCGGTAAATAAAACCCAGTGGCTACGTTGTGTCATTTTCTTTTAACGCTTTCGGTCTGTCAGTCTTTTTCACGGTAACGACAATGTTCTTTGATCTTCCATAATGGTCTAGCCTCAAAGTAAGTCATTATCTTGATATGATGCGTGTGGAGAAAAATATATGTGATAGTTTGATCAGAGCACTTCTCAACATTAAAGGCAAGACAAAAGATAGTATGAAATCCCATCTAGATATGGTGACGATGGGTATACGACAAGAGTTGGTCCCAAAAGAAAAATAAAATAGAACATGATTTCCCCCATAATGTCACACTCTGTCTAAAAAAGAAAAATGTTTTTCCTATTGTTTTCAGTGTATCAAAGTTCCCCAAGGGTAATCATCAAATGCAAAGAAATTTGTGTCAATGAAAGATCTCAAATTAGTTGGCTTAAAATCTCATGACTTGATGCAACAACTTATTTAATTGGTTGTCAATGGCATTTTACAAAAAAAGTGTAAATGTAACCATAACCAGATTGTGTTTGTGCTTCAATGATATATGTAGTAAAAGTCATTGATCTTGGAAATTTAGATGAATTGGAACACGAGGTTGTAATTATCTTGTGTTAATGAGAGTTGTATTTCTCTCCATCATTTTTTGACATTATGGTTCACTTAATTGTTCATCTAGTAAGGGAGATTAGATTTTGTGGTCCAATTTATTTAAGGTGGATTAATCCAGTATAGTGATACATAAAGATCATTAAAAGGTATACACATAATCATCATTTTAACCGAATCTTGTAAGAAGATTCAGTTATGTTTTATTGCTATTGATTTTGACATATAATTATATGCTTTGTTGGAAAACTTTGAAGATTAAATCAAATTAAAATTTGATTTTGTAACAAACCGAATCTAAGAATAACAATTTATTTTAATAAACTCACTACAACACTTTTTACTTTAGGCAACGAAATAATAGGCAATGGCTGAAAAACTGTAACTTAAAAGGTAATAGGCCGCACTTTTTTAGCCGTTGACAATTTTTTAAATTTTTGGTTAACCGTCACATATTCACATAAAGCCACGGCTCAGGCAGCAACTTTGCTGTTTTCTAAAAAATACATTATAAGGAAATACGGGCAACACTGGGTTCGAACCCATGTCTCATGTCTAACAATTTGTTTTGATAAAAAAATAGTTTAAATATTCAAAAATCAAAAACCTCAACGGGTACTCTTGACACAACTTATGTCATAAATCTTGCAGTCAGAGAACAAATTCCAAATAGCAAGAAAACAACCACTAAGCTACACAAACTATTAATAAAATTTTCAACCACTGATCTAGAAAGGTTTGACTGAACACCATAACACAAACACAGTCATGTAAGTCCAACAAGAAATCATATAAATATATTAATAAAATTTTCAAATGTATTAACATGTCAAACGTGGATAGAAAAGAAAAATATAATATAACCTTGTTGAAAATTACGTTAAAACTGTAAAAAAAACTTTGATCATTTCTTGCTAGGCATCGACCATGTGTTTCCTTCGCCTAATCTTTTTTTGACAATAATTAATAATTATTTAAATGTATCGAGATCAAAATATATATTTAAGTATAATATTTAGATGAACTAAATGCTACTTTGCTTCCATTCTTTTCCAAATTCTATAACTTAGCCACCCCAGTACTAATTTCTTGTAGTGAGGAAGGATAATACAAAAGAATAAACAAGTTCATTATAAGAATTAAGAACGAATATAGTCAGAGCCAACCCAATAGTTAGTTTGTTAACTTAACAAGTGGGTATGTTTTTCATAATATTTATTAATGCATTATAGTCCAATTTATCCAATTTCTAATGCATAAATTGTTTTGTCAAACTTTGATTTTCATTCATTGAACATCAAATTACATTACACATCAATTCAAATTGATCATTAAGTTCTGATGTTACATACATCTAAAAATAAAAAGAACAACCAAGATAAGAAAGATCATTAAATTCTAATGTTACATACATCTAAAAATAAAAAGAACAACTAAGATAAGAAAGTTCATCTCTTCGTTACACTCTCAACCTTCTTCTTCATTCTCTCAAAAAGAATTTGTTTTATCTCATACCCTCGCCGAGTGCTTCTAAATTCTTATTGCCAACTATCCTTTTCTTATTGCATCTTTCTATTTATTATTGCTCATTAACCCGACTAGATTGTGATGCTATTTCTTCGACTGTCTTCAATAAATTTTGAAATGGTAGTTTTATATCTTCAACTCTCTTCTTAAGCCAAGGCTGGTATGTGTTCCTTCTATTTCCAGTAAAACGTAGCTCATTCCCTTTCCTAATCACATTCTTCCAGCAATTTTGGATTGTTCTTAATGTTTCAATATTCTCTATGTCTAAGTCATAAACAACAAGCGGGGTTAGCAAACTTGGTTCAGGTTCTTTTACAATAGGAATGCCAAGTTGTCTCAAGGCCAAAACAGGGTTATAATTAATGCATCCTTTAGTTCCCATAAGTGGCACATTGGGATAATTTCCACATTGGAAAATCACCTCATTAATCTCTCGCCCTCTCTGATACCATTTAACTGTATATTCATTTAGGTTTACTAGTGTTTCACCCCACTCTTGACGAGTTTTCTTTTTCACATCACAATCGTGGAAAACATCAATAGGACAAGATCTTCGGAAACCAGGATTAAACATAAGGTTTATCATCCAAACATACAAAGCAGGTAAGCAGCATATAATCTTTTTCCCCTTTTTCTCATAGCAGTAGTTGAAGCTATAATACATGTCTGCGAGAACAGCATGGGTTGGATTCTCTCCCCTATTCTTGAAAGCTAGAAATACATCAATAGCTGGAAGATCTATGATTTCCTCATCCCTTGGGAAAATAATAACTCCAAATATAATAAGAGCTAAAACTTCCATGAAAGCATCCCAATCTTTCTTTAAAGCAAAAACAAGTGCTCTTTCTTCAAAGAAACTTCTACGAAATCCAGAGTGTCCTTTTGGTCGTTTTCTTTCTAGAGTATTTTGGTCAACCCCTAAGATCTCTATTATTTTTGAAATGCTAGTATAATGCCCCAAATAACAATATGGTTTATCTTTTTCCAGAGGGTAGCCGAAGATCTCACCAAATTCTTCCAAGGTTGGAGCTAATTGAAAATCTTGAAAGGTAAAACATCTCATGGGAGGGTCGTAAAATTGTAGCAACGCGGTTAAAGCATCCACTTGGACATTTATATCCAATAAATAGAGAATTTTTCCATACCGTCTAACAAATTTAGAATGGAGGTCGGAGCTTAACAAGTCACGGAGTTTTCTCAAGCCATCAACTTGAGGCATTTTTGCTTTGACACTCAAAGTTCTCTTCTGCATTATTGATATGAGATTCAAATAACTTGAGCGAGCAACAATTCTGGGGTTGGCCTTGTCGATACTATGACTTCTCAGTAACACAAAGATCTATTCTGCTTGTCTAATCACAATAATGAGAACGAATTAGATGTCAATAATTAAAACAAAATATTATAAAGCACATGTCGAGGTAACCGAAATATCTGAATTAGAAAAAGATAATGAAAAGATAATTGTAGATGAAAGGAAACAAATCTAAACATGAAATTGAGTAATTTAGTTCATGAAATCACTATTACAATTTAAAATATCTTAAGAATAGACTATAAAATAAAATTGTTTGAGAGTGCAGAAATATAAAAACATTGTACTTGTGCTTATCCCATAAAAAAGTCAAAATTTTAAAATAGGTGCATTTTACATTGTTACAATATTTTAACTTTTTAGTAGTTGTGTTTGGCTCTCTCAATTCTAACTTGTTAAGTACAAATTAATCTCATCTTCAAATGATGGGGTATTATGAACATTGTCTTGAATCAGATTTCAACGGTCAAATAAATTGTTGTAGCACAAACAATTTGAATCAAAGTAAAAAAAAATATCAGCTAAAGAGTAGAATTAGAATATATATATATTATATATATATATATATATATATTATATATATATATAATATTATATATATATATATAATATTATATATATATAATATATTATATATTATATATATAATATATATATATATATTATATATATATATATAATCAAAAACCTCAAATTAGAGAGTTGAGAATGATTAGTTTTCAATTTTATTTTATTGTAAATACTTGCAACTTCTCTAATTTTTTTGAAATAATATTATTATCTTCCAACACATGTATGGACAGATTATAAGTAATTTTTAAGATGAAAAAAAATAAATAAAAACCCATTTGTTATAGAAAATTAGAACATAATATGTTTTAAAACACTAATCCAAAATTCAATTATTATTGAATTGACCATTGTTTCAAAAATCATCCAATAATTCAAAAAATAAAGGAAATTGAATATTGACTTGTAGTTGGATAAGATTTCAAATTTTAATTTTTCATGTGTTGATCTCATCTTCATAAGCTGAGGTATAGGAACAATGTCTTGGATCATATTGCAACCATCAAATAATTTATTGAAGAACAAACAATTTGAAAAAAATAAATTGCTCAGCAAATCAATGTCGATTGGAAGTTTAGTATTAGGCAAAATGTAATAATGGTTTTGACTTGAGATATTTATTCCTCAAAGGATCTTAAATTTTTACCATAGCATTTAGTTATTAAGAAATTAATATATTTTATTATATTTTACTATGATGGTTCAATTTTCTAACTTCATCTATCCGCCTTCATTTTGAAAAAAAATCATTTAGCATATTTCATATTTTTATTTATATCTTTAAAATCAGGGTAATTTTGTATAAGAAAAATTATTATTATTATTAAAGTCGGCATTTTGCAAAACAAAAAAAAAAGTTGACATATTTTAAAAAGTTATCTTTTATGTTGAATATCTGATTAGGTGTCAAATAAACAAGGGATGATACTTGTATAATATTAATCCATTTTATTATTTTGAGAAACCAAGTAGTTCATTATATTTGCTATTGTGTAGTTAAAAAAAAATAATAGTTATTTTCTAAACAATTTATGGTCAAAGAAAACACCAAACAAGTTATAAGTAAAAATAGATATTCAGTAATCTCATTTTCATCAAAATTCATAAAATCAAATATCATTTCACCACCAAACTAACACTTGGAGTATGTTCTCTTTGTGACTTTAATGGGATATCCAACTAGATCAAATTCGGTGTAGCGAAATGTGTATAATTAATTTATTTAATCTAGAAGGTTTTGAAGAAATTAACATTTTTTAATTTCACTATAATCAGAAAAGTAAAACTTAATATTTTTAAAACTTAATTTTTTAATTATAAATTGACATGTGACAAATTACCACATGGAAACCACTTAATTAATAAGTACTAAAGGGAATGGAATAAAAGCGAATCTGCAGATTGGAAAAGAAAAAGTCATAAAGTTTCTATCTCCCTCAACCATGAACCTCTTTCTATCCTTCTCTCTTACAAACCATTCTTCTCAAATTCATTTTATTTTCCTTTTTTCTATCCTGAAATCGAACTCAGACATTTGGAACATCACGGCAATAATGGTGGAACTCTACGACGGCATCTTTGCACTGTCATGGTGGTGCCGTCGCGAGATTCGGAAACCAACATCAAACTCCTAACCAAACAATCATTCCTAAACCCAGATTTAAACAAGTAGATTTACAAACCAAAAAAAATCCAAAGAGCCTAATCGGAAAACAACAACAACTAGAAGCCTAAGTTTTCAGCTTAAAATCAAAACCATGGCAACAACAACTTTATGCAATAATCATGGGGTTTGCGTTCTATGAAGCAATGCGAACAAGATGGTAACCTCAAATCATGCAAAGGAGAAGTTTAAATACCAAATCGGAGCTAGTCCGACGTCCGAACTCCGGCGAGGTGAGGTAAATGACCTTTTATGACTTTCTGAGATCTTCTCCTCTTTCTTCTCCGTCAACGCTTTAGGTTGGGGTTTATAGCTCAACCTTACTCAAACCTTGATGATGAGTTTGAGAGGTTATCAGGGAAATGAGCTTTAGGGTTGGGGGATGAGGAAATATTTTTTGCAGAATAACGGTGCCAAAAAATTTCGGATCCTCCTTCAATGGTCGAACATTTCTTATATAGAGTGAGTTGTGTAGTACGAATCATGAGCTGTCAAGAATCGTGAAGAATCATTCCGTTGGAGAGGAAATTCTTCTTAGATTTGTGGGGACCAATTTCCAATCAGCTTTGTTATGAGAAAAACTTCGTCTTTTGTCTGTAGTGAGTGATAGACCATTTTTTCGCTTTCTGTGGTCCTGCAAAAATTGTGTATGTCTAGTGTAAACGATCATTTACCACAGTTATTTTCCAAACCACAGGTTGATTGGCTTCTTACTGCACTAACTTGGTATGTTTTGGTCGCAGTTATGGTAATTTTGGCAAAGTGATGATGATTAGAACGTGGAAGTCCTATAACATGTGAAAGGAATCTTTGCCTTGCAAGGTCACCTTCTATGTGTTAAACTGGTTTCTTTGAGGTATCAGGTATATTCCTCAACTTAGAACCTCCCAACGTCCTGCTACCTTTGGGTCCTTTTGCCAACCATTTTAATAGGATTTTTCTTGGATTATTTGGTCAATTGAGGATCTTGTATTCAGAATGTAGCTTTGCAGATTGCATACTTCTTTCATGCAGTATTGTTGTTTTTCGTGGCTGTTCTTGCACTTTAACTTGGTATTTTGCATTTAGCTCTGTTTTTGTTTTGTATGCAGGATGAAACAACTTGGAATGTCTGTTGGTTGTTTGGCTTAATTTGGACGTGCTCCATCTGTACTTGATATTTGGTCTGCAGTAATTGGACTTGACAAATGTCGTTCTTGTTGCAGGTATTACGGGTGGTCTTATGAAGCGTATACCGGCCATGCTTTGAGATCATGCACTATGGATCACCGTGACGTCTTAATGAATATGTCCCTGTCTTGTCATGGTTTATGCCTTACGATTCACCCTGGTAATTTCGGGGTGTACAGGTCCTGATGCAGGTTCATGGTTATTGAGGCAAACTGACTTATGGTGACATGAATAGTTGTGGACCAAGGTCTTTTCTTCATGCATCATGACGCTGTAACACGTCTGTACCTGTTTTAAACCTTGCATAATTAGTGTTTCTGCAGGTTGTACTTTACTGATGTGCTGATGACATTTGGTTCCGCGGTTTTGTATCCGGGAGTGTGGCCTCTAGTTTCTTTGGTTCATCCTCACAGCTATGTTGCTGTTTTGTTGTTTGTAGCTCGAGAGTTTGGATTTGAATGACGCGGTTTGGATTTGAATGGCGCGGGCTGCCTGTTGGATCACCTTGCCGTAAACAAAATCTTTTTGTAAACACAATATCACTGTCATGTAAAATGAATTACATTTTGGAATATAGCATTTGGTGAGTTATGGATCAACATGAAATGTGATTGGTTTATAGATTTTGTAACAGTAGAACTCAATTAGACATTTGTTCTTTATGATTCTAATGTATCCATGGATAGTTTGTAACAAGAATTGATTGTAGCCCCAACTTTATTGTGGAAAGTTCACGGCATCTGTAATTGGCTTGCTGTTGTATAAGTGTGGGGTGCTGTTGTTTTGCAGGTCACCGTTTTGGATGATGTTTACGGATAACAGACCATGGCATGCCGCAGGTCTGATGCAGTTGGCCTTGAATGGCAATGCAAGTTGAGTAGGCTTACTGGAATGGCAATGCACTCTTGTTTAGAATTTAACTCTTTTCACTAATGCTCCTCTGATTTTCTTCTGTTGCAGGTGCAGTTGCGCTTGAGCATACATGGATGAATTTCCTCTTTGAGATACTCCTCATGTTCTCTTTTGTCTCAAAATATGTAATAATGCAACAGAAAGTGTATAATATGTAGTTGTTGAACATTTGTAACAAAGTCCAGGAATTGAATAGTATTCATGTGTTATCAAGGACATAAGCATGGGCTTCTATTATAACATGATTGTGAACCTAAAACATGCGAGACTCTCTTTTTAGAATTAAGCGGCTTAAAAGCGAAACACTCTTCTTTTAATTTTACCAACCGAACATGTAATTTAGTTGTTGTCAGTGCGCTTATTAAAACTGAATTATAGTATGGAGTTGTACAACGTGGTCTAAATTCCACCTAGCACAATTGGTAGAAAACGGACCTCAAACCTTAACTTAATGGGAATTCTCATGCGAAGTCTCAAGCATACAACTATGGTAATTATTGAAATGCAATGGAATGTTGTGAATTTCTCTTAAGTCAATCATAAATGATCCGTTGACTTTTGGTCAAATTCTTGACCAAAAAAAGTCAATATTGACAATAAGTCAAACCAAGTGGACAAGATGTAGACACAAATGCAAAATACCTTAATTTCGCACCAACTTGTACACTAAACCCTCAAGAGACTTTTCATAAAGCATAACTTGTGCTTATGAACCATGCACCGCTTTTGAACCGATGATGTGCAAGTTCTCGAAGTGGCTTGCGGATGAAGAAATTGGTGACATGGCCTACGACGATGCACGCCATAAGGACTGAACGACCACAACAAATCGAATCCCTGTAACAGCTAGTCCAGTTTTTGAACCAGTATACACCAATCTAAAGACCCACCTGATTATTAAGTACATGTAGAATGAGCTTCTTATTTACCAAAGAATCTTAAGGCATTATGGATTTCTAGACGTAATAGGGTCCAAATTCATAATGCAACAAGATATGGGAATTAGGATTTGATGCCCAGAAGAAAACTTTGATCTCCTCCTCCAATGAAATCCCCAAGTCTTAATTATGTGCATCATGCTTTATGGTTATAAATACCAATGAAAGATTCAAACAACCCAGACAAAATTGGGGTATGACAACAACATCATCACCACATCCCAATTCCTTCAATAGATTAATAAGTCACATAGCTTGGCAAGCACCTAACGACGATGCAATATACTCGGTCTTACAAGAAGAGAGTGCTACAACTGGTTCCTTTTTTGAACACCAAGAGATTGGTGTACTACCAAACATAAAGATGTACCCCGCCGTCGATTTTCGGTCATCTTTATCTCCGCACCAATTAGAATCGGTGTAGCCAAGTAAATTGCACTTACGCCCCGTGTTCGATGCGGGAAAGAGAACTCCGCAACCAAGAGTTCCTTTCACATATCTAAGGATCCTCTTGACCGCCGCCAAGTGAGACACCTTCGGTCTCTCTATGAATCTACTCGCAATACCGACACTAAAGGCCAAATTCGGCCGCGTATTACACAAATACCGTAACGATCCAATCAAGCTCCGGTAAAGCGTTGGATTGACATCATCCTCCTAATCACTTTTGGACAGTTACACTCTAGCCTCACAAGGTGTAATAGAAGCATTACAATGCTCCATATCACACTTTTTCAAAATATCTAGAGCATACTTCCTTTGGTGCATAAGCAGCCCCACTTTTGACTTGTGAAACTCTATGCCAAGGAAGTAATTCATTGCACCAAGGTCCTTCATCTCAAATTCTCTCATGAGCTCACTTTTGAACCTTGAAACACTCTTGTTATGGCTGCCCGTAATTAAGAGATCATCAACATACAAGCAAAGTATAATCACACCATCATTCGTATCCGATCTCACATAAACTCCATGTTCGGATACACATCGTTTGAAACCAATGTCAATAAGAAAGCCGTCGATACGTTTGTTCCAAGCTCTCGGAGCTTGTTTCAAACCATACAACGCCTTGTGTAGCTTGTAATACTTCATCTCTTGATCTTTTATCACGAAACCGGGTGGCTTCCCCACATAGACTTCCTCAACAAGAGGACCATTCAAAAACGTAGATTTGACATCCATTTGGTAAACCATCCAATTGTTGTTATGCGCAATACCAACAACATAACGAATAGTCTCTAATCTAGTCACCGGTGCGAATACCTCCTCATAGTCTATACCTTCTCGTTGCAAGAACCCATTCGCCACTAATCGAGCTTTGTGCTTGATTACTTCACCTTTGGGATTTGCTTTAACCTTATAGACCCATCGCACACCTATCGGTTTCTTTCCAAGTGGTAAATCGACCAACTCCCAAGTACCGTTTTTCTCAATAGATTCCAGATCCTCTTTCATTGCACATCTCCACTTAGGATCACTTAAGGCTTCTTCCTCATTTACCGGTTCGGATTCGGCCATAAGCGCGAAATGAACAAAATCACCATCGTTATTCACTTCGTTATCTTGGAATCTTTCGTAATCTCGGAGTCTATGAGGCAAGGCTCTTTGCCTCACTGGTCTACCATTATTAACAACATCATTTTGCGCTACTGTAGATGCTGGTACAACGGTGTTGGAAGCCTCCGGATCAGTAATTTCAAAAAACTGCTGCTGCTGTTTTTCTGTGAGTAATCGATTACCGCTATTTGGGTAATCGGTTACTGCAGCATTTTCTGCATTTTTACTTCATCAAAAGTCACATCCCGGGTTATGACGATCTTCCGATTTTTTCCATCGAACAACTTGTACCCTTCAGTAGAGTGATATCCTAAAAATATCATCTTCTCACCCTTATCATCCAATTTCCTTCGAAGTTGGTCTGGTACATGACGATATGCAATCGATCCAAAAACGCGCAAATGATTTAAATTCGGTTTGAAGTCACTCCAAGCCTCTTCCGGTGTGAGTTTCTCCAGCTTCTTAGTGGGACACCTATTCAACAAGTAGGTGGCTGTAGACACGACCTCACCCCATAATTCCTTAGGCAAAATTTTCCCACAAAGCATACTACGCACCATGTTCATTATTGTATGATTTTTCCTCTCGGCAGCCCCGTTTTGTTGAGGCGTATACGGAGGCACCCCCTCACGTACAATTCCCTCAAGATCACAATACTTCCCAAACTCACTAGAGGTATACTCACCTCCACCATCCGTTTTGAGAATTTTGAGCTTCCGACCGCTTTGGCGCTCCACCATGGATTTGAAATTCTTGAAAACTCCAAATACCTCATATTTTCTCTTGATAAGATATGTCTAAAGCTTCCTACTAAAATCGTCAATGAAGGTAACAAAATATTGATTGCCACCATAAGTATCTACTTGCATCGGTCCGCAAACGTCGGAACATACCACCTCAAGTAAGCCTTTGGTTCTTCGACCCGCATCTTTGCTAAACACATTCTTGTGTTGTTTAGCCTTCACACATTCCTCACACAATTCAGTTGGAGTACTAATGTGTGGCAGCCCCGTTACCATTTCACTTTGTTGCAACTTTCTTAGATCCGTAAAATTGAGGTGACCAAGACGGTAATGCCATAACCACTAATCTCTACTTGCCGCGGTAGCTAGACAACGATGCTCCATAACCTTTAACTCAACCTTAAAGGTTCTATTGACAGTCATCGGCGCTTTTAGAATCAACACACCATTTGAATCCAAAATGCGTAAAATCTTGTCCTCCAACCGAATTTTGTATCCTCTTTCAAGTAATTGGCCAATGCTTAAAAGATTACACTTAATTCCCGGTATATACAAGACATCTTTGATCCTTGAATGTCCACCATTCCTTTTTCCGATCAAAACATCTCCTACCCCTTCGGCGCTTAAAGTGGTGTCGTTGGCAAATTTGACTTTACTTTTCGCCGCTTAATTGATTTGCACAAACCAATCTTTTCGACCCGTCATATGTGTTGAACAACCGGAATCCAAGTACCACTCATCTCTCCCTTGGACTCCATCACGAACGGTAACCAATGCATTTCGATCCGAATGCATTTTCTCGCTATTTTCCGGAACGGTACAGCTGCTGTCCCGCAAACTGTCACTACTGTAGCTGCTGCCCGGAACATCCGTAATGCCATAACTCTCCTCCGTGATCATTACTAGAATTGTGTCCTCATCATCTACCTCTTCCCTAGCAACCTTGGCTTCATTATTGTGATTCTCATTCAATTTACCACGACACGAATTTGCAAAGTGTCCAAACTTTCTGCACTTGTAGCATTGTACCTTACTCACATCACGCTTCTTGAAACCATTGCTATGACCACTATCCTTGGAGCTACTTTCACCCTTTCACTCGTTGAATGCTTTGAATTTTGCGAATCGTTTGAACCAAAATTCTAAAAATTTGATTTACCTCTCGCCGCAAATTTTCCTTTCGACCTCTTATTCTTTTCATTGAAACGCGCTTGCAAAACAATTTCCGCTTTGGCTTTGTCGGCGCCTCTCTCATCCATCCTTTGTTCATGTGCATCTAACGAACTTTGCGATTCATCTTTGCTCAAAGTTGTTAGATCCTTTGATTCTTCAATAGCCACAACTATGTTGTCGAAACGCGGCGTTAACGAACGCAATACTTTCGATACAACATTCTGCTCAAGAATCATTTCCCCACAAGATTTGATTTGATTAACTAACCGGGTAATGCGCGTAATGTAGTCGTTGATCGTTTCTTTGTCTTCCATTTGTGTTAACTTGAATTGTCGCTTGTAAGTTTGTAACCTTACAACCTTCGCTTTGAAGGCACCGACATATGCTTTCTCCAAGATTTCCCATGCTTGCTTCGCCGATTCACAATCGCCAACCTTCTCGAAATTGTCGTTATCAACACACGAATGAATCAAGAATAGGGCTTTGTAATCCTTCTTCTTCTCTTCTTTGTGTGTAGCTCTTTGAATGTCGGTAGCCTCTGCCCCTAATTGTGTAACTCAATTGACGAAGATCTCAAGCACCTCTTGATAACCAAACAAAACCCTCATTTGTTTCGCCCATTTATCATAGTTCTTCGAATCAAGAATCAGGAGATTGGTGGGAATTCGATCATTGGAAACGATTGTCATTATTGCAGCGGATTAGGATCGATAACCAAGACTCTTGATGCCAAATGTTAGAACATAAAACTCAAACTTGAAGGTTTGACAATGGTGGAAGAAAAGAAAATTGGGGAAGATGAAGTTGAGAGAGAATTAGAGAGAATAGAGTAATATTGGATGAGTACTAATTTTTGCATTAATTTTGAATTGGAAATATTACAAGCGTATTTATACATTGAGAATAAAATGATACAACTAAAGTGACTCTACAAAAATAAATTCTGTTAGTTTTTGGAAGTATAAAAACAAAATTTAATTTCAATTAACAATTTTATACAAAACTAGATCAAATTAGACTATCTAGCGGAGATAGTTATGATTGAAGTTATTTAATCTATAAATTTTGGGTCAAATTAAAGTTTTTATTTATAATTAGTGAAATAAAAAGTCAATTTGTACTTTTGTTTGCCTGCGCTGCTATAGATCTTGATTTTATGAATTATTCAATTTTAAAATATTCAATTTTAAAATGTGATTACTTTTTATGTTATTGCATAGATCTTGATTCTTTTTAAAACAAATAAATTTTTAATTTTGATTTTTAGTTTTCATGAAGCAATTTATATTTTCACATTATTTTTTTAACTAAAATTCTGTTATGTTGTTGCCCCTCATTTAATTGAGTTAGAAAAAGATAAACACTGAAAACTCATTTACTGTGTTGTGCTATCAACTTTTTCATTTAGCATTTATTTCCTTTAGCAAAAAAAGAATATGTTAGTAACTTTTTCATAGCATGTGTTTGTGCTATCAACTTATAAAGTTTCCCAAAGTGAATTAATTCTTCATATTCGAAGATAAAGATAAAGTGAATTAATTCTTTATATTTGTAATTTGTATACGTTGTTTATATTATTTAATCCTACTTTAAATTGAAGCAACTTTACTAGCTTGGATATAGAGGCCACCGATTTCTTCCTGATTCTTAATTCTAAACAGGAGGAATTTTAAAAATATAAATTATAACCACATAACATTGAACTTACCTGATGAGAAGAAGAACAGAATCTAAACTCTTCCAACAATTCCTGTATATAAGGAGAAAATAAAAGTCACAAATTCATCTAAACTTGTATAAATTTTCAAACTTGTAAACAGTAAAATATTTTAATTCTGTTTGAGTCAAGTGAAGAACACCAAAGATGAGATAGGAAGGAACTATAGATTTAGTTTTGAAGCTTAAAAAGCTCACCACACAACTTTACTTGTTTAGAGTTTAACAAAAATTCTATCCCTCTAGTTATGGTAATCTACGGAATCCAAAAAAAAACTACAAAATTTTATCTTATAAAATGTTTCTCGTCCGCAACGCGGTGTTCTTATATGTTTTTTTTCAACTAGTTAACAAACAAACCTTTGCTAAATATATCAATGACAACAATAACCCTCAAAAGAAGAAAATGATGAATATTGGGAAATGAAAGTTCAATCGATACAAAAATATCTATCAGTAGTGTGTGTGATATTTAAATGTCTTACCTTACACAATAATTTATATCTCATTTCCCTTAAACGCAAATTTGCATAACATGCTAAACATATGGCAGCAACAACGAAATTGCACATTTTGCATTAAAAACACATACATATAGAAAAATAGTAAAATTAGAGAAATAATTTTCAATATCTCAATTATTACGGATGGGCTGAAAGAAATATATAGGATCAAGGTAGAAAGTTTATTAGAGTAAATATCTCTAACAAATTAAACTTTATTTAACTAACTTAAATCTATCCTATCTAACTTAGTAAAGGAGAAGAAATTAAATTGTAACATTCCCGGCAAACTAGAATTGTCATTCTCATTTTGGTAACAAACTTAGTAAAAGGACTCGGATGAAGTGGTTTGGTGAACATATCAGTCACCTCATTTCTTGAGCAATTGACATGTCGGGTATGAGGTTATCTTGAATTTTGTCCCTGACTGTTAGCCAGCAAATTTCGACTATGTCGAAGGGGAAACTCGTAGTAAGGGGTATGGAATCATAAGGCGAAGCGTCGAGCAAAGTGAGCATGGTCGAAGCAGTTCGACAGTCAAGAAGGACATAGGCCAGGTCGAAAAGAGGTCGACGGGGGATGAGTGTGTCGAAGTCGAAGTCAAACAAGCAAAAACGATACAACCAGTTGAGAAAAACGCGGGGGAAGTTGCAAAAGACGCGGGGTTGCAGGTTCAGACGCGTGGCACATTGCAGATGGTCGATGACCATGTAGCAGTTATTTTTTATTACTATTTAAGTAGATTTGATTTCTAGTTCAAGGGGAGGCATTTATAACATTGTAAAGGGAAAACACTCAAAGTGTCAAGTGCCTAGAGAAAAGAGTTCATTCCTACAAACTGTATACTTGTTTCCATATTTACCTTCAAGCAATTTAAATTACCAAGTCTTTTTTACTTGCTTTGTCATTTACGGTTTTATCTTGCCTTTTGTTCATCTATTTTAACTTCACCTTTTACAAGCATTTTTAGCTATCTTTTTCTTAATCCAAACATTTCAACAAAACACCCCATATACTTAACACTTAGTCTAAGATTTTGTAGCCGATCCTGCAAGTAAACCTCAATAGGAGACTATAGATTGTTCGCGCGAAAACCATATGCGAACAAATTGGCATACCCGGTGGGACATGTTGTGTTCAGTATATGCAATTATGTAGTGGTAAAATCATATCACCACGTCCAAATCCAAAAGAAGAACCGTCTTCAGGAGGAAATACAGTTGTGTCGCAAACAACTGATGTTGGCTTTGGCATTGTATCTGCAGTTTCGAGTGCATATAGTGGACCAATATTGACGCTACGTCAGCCTAAGACTCCAAGGTCGACGATGATGGGGACTTCAAGGCAATGTATGTCCAGTTTCACAGTGTTCATGTATCGAACCTTATGAATGCCAACTGAATTTATGGCAAGTATACATAATAGCAGTTCAACATTTGGCGAAAATCCATCGTCGCAATTCCCACCCTACCAGGGGTTAGGACCTTTGGTAAACCAATTTGGTCGACCCCTAGGTTTAGGTTTTTCATATCAGTGGATCCCAACTTTCACATCGAGCTCTATCGCAGTCATGAGACAGCAGATGGACGAAAGCAACCATGAAATGGTCCATATGCTGACTCAACAAATAGGTATCATACTTAGACCATTAATTCAAGATTCGACTCAGAGTTACCAACAATTGGAAACTCAAATGACATGAATAGGGGATTTTCTAGGGGCTCCTAGAGCACAAGTTCGATAGACTCACCCACCTCCACCTCGACCGGAAACCCCAGTTCGACATGAGAAGTTGGTCGACGAAACGATTGACCAAGAACACCAGGTGGTCGAACCAATACCCAGGGTGGACCAAAGGCCTCCCGTTGTGTTAGTCAATAGAAATCAAGGTCATGACCATGTGGTCAGGCAGGTTTGACAAGAGGCAGGGGCTAGGGAACAAAATTTAGAGGTGATTGTCGAACGGATCATAGTTCGAAATGGGGTAAACCCAGGCCTTCAAAGGCCAAAGTATTCCTCTCCCTTACCAAATTTTGTTTTACAAACATAATTAACTAGGGGATGGAAGGTTCCAATGTTCACCAAATTCTTCGGAGACACCGAAGAGTCCACCGCCGAATATGTTGCCTGATATCAAATCGAAGTTGGTGACATAGCAAACAATGAGGACTTAAAACTGAAATATTTCCCAAGCTCCCTCATAAAGAATGTGTTCACTTGGCTTATGACGCTACCTCCACAATCAGTTCATACGTGGACGCAATTAGAGAGATTGTTCCATGAACAGTTCTACATGGAATAGTTGAAAATGAGTTTGAAAGAACTGGTCAGCGTTAAAAGAAAGACCGATGAGTCAGACGATCAATAACTCAATAGGTTTAGACTTTTAAAAGCTAGATACTTTACTCAAGTCCATGAGCACAAATTAGTAGAAATAGTTGTAGGTGGCTTAGACTATTCTTTCAAGAAAAAGTTAGACACACAATATCTTAGGGATATGGCATAATTAGCTGATAGAGTTCGACAGATCAAACTCTTGAAAGCTGAAAAAACCAAAAATGGTAGATACCATAAGAAACAGAAAGTGTCTATGTATCAGTTGATGAATACTCTTATGACGATGAAGAGCTTGTCGATGAAAGTGGGGTCAACATGGTTGAGCTCAAGCTAAGACCTCATTTCAAGTGTAAATTGTTGAAACCATCAAACAGGAAAAGTCCCATCGAAACGGAAAAATAGATAAATACGTTGCTAAAACTTACACTTTCGATGTGTCTAAATGTGACGATATATTTGATTTATTAGTTAAAGATGGTCAAATTATTATTCCTCAAGGTTTAAAAGATCCCCCTTTAGAGCAAAAAAAGAAAATGGGATTTTTAAAGTTTCACAACTTTCTTGGTCATAAAAATCTCAATGTGTTCTTTTTAGGGATTTGGTGCATAAAACTTTGAAGGAGTGCAAACTTCAATTTGGAGAAAGGCCAAATATGTAAGTAGACTCAGATCCTTTAAAGGTCTAAAAAGCCTTATATTCTGAACCTTTCGAATGCATGATGGTTGAGACTAGTAATGGTCTCAACGAGTCTTTGGTTGCTGAATCTTTTGAATGCATGATGGTTGAAACTACTGATGGTTTCAACAAAAAGACTGAAGACAAACTAGAGGTAGTTTATCCTCAAGCTGGAGAATACCTGACTAATTTCCAGGAGAAATACAGAGTGAGTGATTCGAAGGCGGTGTTATGTCCAAGGTGCAATGAAGTGTTCGATGAAAAAGTTTTTGAAAAGTATGAAGATGGCAAGAAGAATGCACTGAAAAAGGAGAATCCCAACATCCTAAGGTTTGTTTTCCACAAACATGGGGAACCACGCCGAAATGAGGAGTATATAAGGAAATTCCAGCATCCTCGACCAAAGACCTTTCTTCCTCTGTTGGATATCCCACAAGAGAAGTGGGTGGAACTTGTGAATCAGAAGGGGAGCAAAAGGCCAAATTGGTGAGAGCTTGATCTAGATAAAGAAGAAAAGACTTCTGAGAAGAGGGTTGAATCCAGAGGTTATGTGGTTTCCCCTAATTACAAAAGGAAAAACCCTATGAAAAGAACAAAATGGAGGCGTTATTAGAGAAATAAGAAAGCTGGGAAAGAGGTTTTGACTTCACATCCGAAGCCTGTCGAAACCTCTAGACTATATATTTTGTTTTGAGTGATATATATATATATATATATATATATATATATATATATATGTATATATATATATATTTACTTCACATCTGAAGCCTGTCGAAACCTCTAGACTATTGATCGGAAAAAATTAGCAAGTGTACTATTTTTACCGATGTAGTAATAAGGAGTTTTATTTCCAAGTATCGATCTCAAGGATTGCGTAGGAATTACTAATTTTAATTTGATTCTATCAGAACAAAAAGATAATGGCTGGGTTGTTTTGAAATTTAGAATAGTAAACACGAAAATAGTAAAAATAATTGATTAAGATAAAAGATGCTAGGGTGAGTGGTTGAGTTAACCGACTATGAATTCAGTCCCGATTTCCTTAATACATATGATACATTCAATCACCTAACCTCAGAATGTTCTTACTTAAGTCCTTAAGGAAGAAACTATTAAACTACCAATTCTTACCCAAATGTCCATTCAATTAATCATTGGTTTTAATCATACAAAATATCAAGGTTTACGGTGATTTATGAAAGTGTCTAGTCCTAGATGATGCATTCATAAACCCAATTGTGTGAAAACCCTACCAATCACAATCCTGTTATTGGAAGTCATAGATTAATTCGTATTTGTCCGATACAAAAACATAAGAACATCACACAATTGAATTGAAATACATAACGTAGTAATCAAGGTATCATTGGTTCAAATTCATAGCATACGATAACATCAGGACCACCCCCTAGCATCAGGGGGTTTAGCCTCTCTAAGTACTTAAAGAATTCATAAAGTAAAGATTAGACATTACAAAGAATTAGGAGAGTTTGATCTTCAATGGTGGCTACCCTTGAATCTCGCCGTCTTCGAATCCGTCGTATTCGCTATCTTCTCCACTGTAATGCTTTCGTTCGTCTATCAAAAGGTGCCTTCTTCTTTCTCTTCCAAGCCTTCTTATAGCTTCAGATGACCCTCTTCCAAGCTAAAGGTCCAAACTACCCTTAATGAGCATAATCGGGTCAAACAGCAAAAATTAGGTTTTCCAAGCTGCGTTCAATCAACACGGCCGTGTTGTTCTTCAGTATTAATTAATTTCAGCATACGTTACAGTGGCAACAACACGGGCCATGTCCCTACACACGGGTGCCCGTGTTACTGCACTGTTTTAATCAACACGGCCGTGTGGTGGCACACGGGTGGCCGTGTTGATCTCTGTTTTCTGCTTCATCTCTGCTCTGCTTGATCAACAACACGGGCAGTGTTGTGGCACACGGGTGCCCGTGTTAACCTGCTGTTTTTTCATATTTTCGTCCTTCAGAGTGTCTAGAACTTCACCATTCTTGCTTTTAAACCTGGAACAATGACACTACCAAACGAAGCATAAACGAGATCTTTTTTTGACATAGACTCGTAATCGAATGCAATGCAATACCAAACCAACAAAACATGATAATTGACTCAAATGCAACTAAAAACAAACATAAATCTTACCAAGGTGATGAAAATATGTCGGATTAGCGGCGAGAATTCAATGGAAATGGTGACCGATCACAACCCCAAACTTGTCTCATTGCTTGTCCTCAAGTGATGTATTGAGTCCAAACAAAGGTCACCCCCGAATTCGTTTTCCACAATGCAACCTAGTCTTTCACCATTCATGTTCTTCCTTTCCAATCGAGTTTCAGGTCTCTCCGATTCAGGCAGTTTACCACATTTCCACATCCGAAACCTCTTCACCTGCAAGCTTTTCACACACTCACAATATCTCTCAGGGTTAGGTGTGTACACTCACATCACAGTATACAATATCAAACTCTTAACTTTGAATACATTCTAATGTCACTACCACAGCAGATTCCACACACTTTTTGAGGTCTTTTTAGGTTGTAACGGGGCTTGGGTACGGTGGGATAAACAAAAAAAAATGGATAACAAAGGGTTTTGAACTCGGTAATCATGTTGTGTACTTTTTCTTTCTTTTCCTATGCATCACATATATTTTGGGGATTCATTTCACTCTTTTGACTCTTTTTCTACTCAACTTTTCAGAACATTTTATATCTGTTAGAATCTAAGGTCTCGGCAAGTGCATTTTTCTCTTTTGCTTTTTTTTTCTTTTCTCCTTTTTTTTTCTTCTTTTTTTTTATAGAGAAAATACATACTATTTTTCCTTTTGTATGATCTCATCTTATGCACTTGCCTTCTCTTTCAAGATTTCCACCCCAAACTTAGTTTTATTGCATATCTTGCAATTCCCACAATCATACCGAGTTATGACACAAATGGAAATGGATGATTAAAAGTTAACAGGGGTTTTATGGTGAATACTGCTTAAACGTTAACATGGGGTTTACAATGAATAAATGGCTAAGGCTCAACGGGGTTTACGAAGGGAAACATACATATAGGGATGGCTAGAGAGGCCCTGGCTAAACAAACAACTTGCCTCAGTGTGTTTTGTCATGCTGTGACGTGTCAACAGAACATACGCAAAACCAGAGTGATAAAGTCATACCTGGCTGAACTCTCATGTTGATATTTCGTGTTTGGCTTTTTGTGATCTCACCATGTTGGTTAGCTTGCAAGCTCTGAAGTCCCTTCGTGTTATGTGGTTCTTTCCTGACTTGGTCTTTCCATACCGCTTTCTTGGTCCGGTGTCCCCAAAATGTGTCCGACTTCTTTTCTCAAGGTTGCATCAACTTCCGGGGTGCCTTATCAGCCTTAGTTTGAGGGGTGTCATTCATCCACTACCATTAACCCCGGGCTCGTCCAACCGTTTCTCATCACCCTATACACACAGTAGGTCCAAAAGAACAGAAAACAGCCAAAACAAACAAACATACTAATATAGTGATAACATAACAAAAACAAAACAAATTGAAAGAAAATAAAACATGAAAGGAGAACCCCCCCCCCCCCCCCCCCCCCACACACACACACTTGAACTAAACATTGACCTCAATGTTTAAATTCAAACACGAAGGGGACTTACAGTGCTCACTGTTGAGGAGGAGGAGGCGGAGGATCGTGCGGGAAATGCAACATCAGGCGTTGCATCATGGCCTGCATATCATCCATGACTGTCCCTTGCCGGAACAGTTCCACACTCTGTCTATCAAGTTCCGCACCTTGCCTGGTCTGCTCGGTGCGGAGGGCTCCCATCTCCGTCTGGATCCAACCCCACTGATCCTGCGACATAAAAGAGGAGCCTTCACCCGGTAGGCTCGAATCATGTGGGGGTGGCATACCGTGGGTAGCTTGCCTCTCGTCTTCTTCCATGTCCTCACCTGAAAGGTCATGGTCAAACTGTGTATCTTCCCCTACCGCTTGGGCTGAACCTGTGTATAACCAATTAGCAGCATTGGCAATGCCAATAGACCCGGGTGCCGGAAGTGCGAGCACTTCCACATTGTGAATCATCAGCGCGTAATGAGTCGGCCTGATGGCAATCATTTGTTGATTGACTAGCGTGTGCATGTCAATCCTATTCTTGCACATTACTGCAGTCTCTTCCATCAGCAGTTGATCATACCCGAAGTGGCCTGCAATCTGCGTGATCATCCCACCTACCGAAATATCCCTAGTAGTTGCATGGCCAGCCTGTTTCAGATGATTGGCGGCGAAAGCTGCTGCATTGATTCGCTCATTGTGAGCCATGCAATATAGAAAATATAATTCTCTCTTTGCCGCAACCCCAGTACTATCACCCCGTCCGAACAGGGTGTATGCTAACCCTTTTTGTGCATACCTAAAGCACGGGTTGTGAATTCCAAAAGCCTTTTTCGAGCTGGGGTTATACCCAGTTTTACCTGTAATAGCTTGCTAGAAATCAACAGCAGAAAAAGTGTCCGGTGGGGATCCGGGTCCAGATACCGGGAGTTTCAGAATACTCCCCAGTTCCGCAACCGATAACTCATGATCTTCATCAAACAGGCGGAAAGTAATTTGCCCATAAAACTCCAACTCCGACCCTGTCCACCTTCTCCGCATCTTGAACTCAACCGTATTAAAAAATTCAAGGGTTATCCGAGCGAAGGTCGGTGCCTCAAATTGCATGTATTCCAACATACCAATGGTGTGGAACATGCGGTGCACCTCTTCTTTCAAACCTAACTCATCCAGGGTGGCATCACACATATATCTGGTTGGGATAAGCTTACGTTTGGCTAGAATGACATACCTCTCTTGATGCTCCTGTTGGTCAAACAAAATGCCATGATTGTTTGTAGAGCATCTAACCCGTTGCTTCGGTCGAGACGACGTGGCTACCTCCTTCTCCTTGCTTGCACGCTTTGGAGGCATAATGTACCTGACAAAAATATCTCCAAAAATCCAACGAAAAGGTTAGTGAAAACTGCAACCGTCACTGTGTAGAGGACGGCGAGGGGAACACTTTTTGTGAAGGTGAGTGGATGTGAAAGTGAGTGGAGCTAGGAGAAAATTGAAGCTTAGCTTGATGGAGGCTAGGGTAACAATGGAGGAAGTGGGAGAGAGAGGTTGCCAAAATTAGAAAAAGTGAGAATGAGTGGTGAGGAAGAGAGATAATAGCAAGTGGGGCCCATTACTTAAAATACCCAAAATCCAAAATTTTGAAAAATTTACCCGTTACAAACAACACGGCCGTGTTCCTGCACACGGGCGTCCGTGTTAACTCACTGTTTTAATTAACACGACCGTGTTCCTGCACACGGGCAACCGTGTTAATTTTATGTTTTAATCAACACGGCCGTGTGTCAGCACACGGGTGGCCGTGTTGATGCTCCTGTTTTTCACATTTTCTGAATTCGGAAATGCTTCTTTGGTCTGGCATCTTGTCACTGCGACGCTAGTATGATTATGGTATCCTTTCTCCTTACCTGCAACAACATGTCACACCCATACAGAAGATAAACGAAAAAAACAAAATAAGTTAGCAATCGAACACGTGGGTTGCCTCCCACGAAGCGCTTCGTTTAACGTCGCATGGCTCGACGGCTGCCCACCTCATTAGGCGAGGCGCATCTGGTCAATCAAACCCGGTTGTTGGCCTCTGTAATATGGCTTCAGCCTCTGGCCATTCACCTTGAAGATATCTCCATTGTCTTGGTTCTTAATCTCTATTGCTCCGTGTGGAAAAACCTTATGCACGACAAATGGCCCGGACCATCTGGACTTTAATTTCCCAGGAAACAACTTGAGCCGCGAATTGAACAACAATACCAGTTGTCCTTCCCAGAACTCTTTCCTGATGATTCTCTGATCATGCCACTTCCGTGTTTGCTCCTTGTACATCTTTGCATTCTCATATGCCTGATTACGAAATTCTTCTAACTCATGAAGTTGAAGAATTCGGGATTCACCGGCTTTTGCAAGATCACAATTTAAGAACTTGGATGCCCAAAAGGCTTTGTGCTCTAATTCCAAAGGAAGATGATAAGCCTTACCATAAATCAGCTGATACGGAGACATGCCAATTGGTGTTTTGAAAGCGGTTCGGTACGCCCATAGCGCGTCATCCAATTTGATTGCCCAATCTTTCCGTGAAGCACTGACTGTTTTTTCCAAAATCTTTTTAATTTGCCGATTAGACACTTCAACTTGCCCACTCGTTTGGGGATGATATGGTGTGGCAATCTTGTGCTTCACATTGTATTTCTTTAATAAGTTCTCCATGAGCTTATTCAAGAAATGTGTTCCTTCATCACTGATAAGTGCTCGAGGCACACCAAACCTGGAGAAGATATTTTGTTTAAGGAAGCTTACCACTGCTCTAGCGTCATTAGAGGGGAGAGCTACGGCTTCCACCCATTTGGAGACGTAGTCCACAGCCACCAGAATATAATTCTTCCCAAATGAGGGTGGAAATGGTCCCATAAAGTCTATTCCCCAGACATCAAATAATTCCACCTCAAGCATGCCCTTTTGAGGCATCTGATTCTTTCTAGAGATATTTCCTGTCCGTTGGCATTTGTCACATTCCTTCACCATGACTTGTGCATCCTTAAACAACGTGGGCCAGTACAACCCGGATTGGAGGACTTTTGCGGCTGTCCTGTCTCCACTAAAGTGTCCCCCATAATCTGAGTCATGTTTAAGACTTCATTTTGTTCTTCCTCAGGGACACATCGATGAATTAGTCCGTCTACCCCTTTCTTATACAAGAATGGTTCGTCCCACAAATAAAACCTGCAATCATGAAGAAACTTTTTTTTTTGTTATAATCAAAGTCGTCAGGAATTATACCACCTACCATGTAGTCTGCATAGTCCGCAAACCAAGGAACACCCACCACCGCGAGGATTCTTTCATCTATAAACTCATCCTTTATGGGATGGTCCTCTTCCGTCTCTCCAATCGGAGACATTCGAGATAGATGGTCAGCAACGGTGTTCTCACACCCCTTTTTATCTCGAATTTCAAGGTCAAATTCTTGCAACAGCAAGATCCATTTGAGCAGCCTTGGCTTCGAGTCCTGTTTAGAAAAAAGATATTTCAACGCAGCATGGTTAGTATAAACAATTACCTTTGTTCCCAACAAGTTTTGCCGAAATTTGTCAAAGGCATAAACCACAGCGAGTAACTCCTTCTCTGTGGTTGCATAATTCATCTGGGCTGGATTCAACACATGGCTAGCATAGTAGATGACGTGGAGGCGTTTGTCTTTTCTTTGCCCCAAGACAGCCCCTACTGCTATATCGCTCGTATCACACATTATCTCAAAGGGTAGAGACCAATCAGGCGAGATCACTATAGGAGCAGACACCAATTTATTTTTCAGAGTCTCGAAGGCTTCGTTACACTTCTTGTCAAACAGAAATGGAGTATCCTTCACAAGCAGGCTAGTCAAAGGTTTTGCGATCTTGGAGAAATCTTTGATGAACCGCCGATAGAATCCTGTATGTCCCAAGAAACTCCGTATACCTTTCTCATTCACAGGATGAGGGAGATTGGCGATCACTTCCACTTTTGCCTTGTCAACTTCTATCCCTTGATGGGAAATTTTATGACCTAGTACGATCCCTTCTCTCACCATGAAGTGACACTTTTCCCAATTTAGAATTAGATTGGTTTGTTGACACCTTTCCAGCACAAGTGACAGATTATACAAACAATTTTCGAAGGAAGATCCAAAAACCGAAAAATCATCCATAAACACTTCCATGTGCTTTTCCAGCATATCGGAAAATATGGATGTCATGCACCTCTGAAATGTTGCAGGTGCGTTGCATAACCCAAATGGAATTCTTCTATAAGCAAAGATTCCGTATGGGCATGTGAATGCTGTTTTTTCTTGATCCTCAGGTGCCACCGCAATTTGGTTGTACCCTGAGTATCCATCCAGAAAATAGTAGAAATCGTGACCTGCCAATCTTTCCAACATCTGATCGATAAAAGGTAAAGGAAAATGGTCCTTCCTTGTAGCAGTGTTCAGTCTTCTATAGTCTATGCAAACTCGCCATCCTGTAACAGTACGGGTGGGGATCAACTCATTTTTTTCATTTTTGATCACAGTTGTCCCTCCCTTCTTTGGTACCACGTGAACTGGCTCACCCATGAACTGTCAGATATTGGGTAAATTAACCCCACATCTAAAAGTTTCACGACCTCCTTGCGAACAACTTCTTTCATAGCTGGATTCAGTCTTCTTTGAGGTTGGACGACCGGTTTCTGATCATCCTCCATTAAAATCTTGTGCATACACATTGTCGGGCTGATTCCTTTCAAATCGTCCATCGCCCACCCAATAGAACCTTTGTATTTTTTTAAGACTTTGATTAGCTCTCCTTCTTGTGTCTCTCTCAAACCTGAATTGATGATTGCTGGACATTTTTCCTCATTGTCAAGAAAAAATATTTGAGATGTTCCGGTAATTGTTTCAACTCTATCCCTTTTTTTATATCCTGTTTTGATTCTGAAGATGTTTTAGGTCGAAGCTCCTCCCAACGTTGCGGTCGGGAACGAACCCAAGGCGGTTGTTCCTTTAACATTGCTACCACTTCGGATTCTTCCTCATCAATTCCTTCAGTATCCTCCATAATAGATAAACTCAAAACTCTCTCCAAAGGAAGCCTGGGCGTTGTAATCTGCATAGATTGGGCAAAAACTGTATCTAACACTTCAATACTTTTACTCGCCCCTTCGTCCTCTTTGAATTTCATAGTATCCCTCACATCAATTTTGAGCTTTTCATCATAAACTTTGAGGGTCATGGTACCTTCTTCAATGTCTATCATGCATCTTCCAGTTTCTAGGAAAGGTCTTCCCAGTATGAGAGGAATCTCCTCATCTTCCGGCATCTCAAGTATCACAAAATCAACCGGAAATACAAATTTATCAATCTTCACCAGGACATCTGTTGCTATACCATATGGTCTCTTCATAGAATGATCCACAAACTGCAGTGTCATGCGGGTATCCTGGTCCTCCCCTAACCCAAGTTTTTTGTAAATTGAGAGGGGCATTAGACTCACACTTGCTCCCAAATCGATCAGTGCTTTCTTGAAGGATCTATCTCCAATGCTACAAGGAATAGTGACTGCACCTCTATCTTTTTTCTTCATCGGAATTTTTAGGCCCTGCAAAATAGCACTACAAGTTTCAGTTAGCATGACTGGTTCGCTGTTGATTGACCTTTTCTTTGATATGATGTCTTTCATGAATTTGGCGTAGATCGGCATCTGTTCCAGAGCTTCGGCAAAAGGTATGTTGATCTCGAGCTTCTTGAATAATTCTAAGAATTTCTCAAATATTTTTTCATGGAGATCTTTCTTCTTTATTCTTGTCGGAAAAGGAAGAATGATCTTTGGTTTTTGTTTCTCTTGCTGGCTTGTCGACTCGACTACCACTTCTTCAGTCTGTTTTGGCTCTTCTCTAATCTCCAAGTCAACTTCCAACAATCCCTCTTCTTCAACCTGTTCGTCAACTTGTGGTTCCTTAGCCTTTCCTTTTCTGGTGACCACAACTTTAATGTGACTTTGATCACGGGGATTAACGATTGTCCCACTAGGAAGCGTGCCAGGTGCATGGGAATTTGAAGCTAACTGTTGGGCAATTTGACCCATCTGAATTTCAAGATTTTTTATTGATGCTGTGGTGTTCTTCTGATTATTTCGAGTTTCCTCTTGGAATTGGATGTTGTGAGCTGCCATCTTTTCAATTGCGATCTCCCAATCTGCTTTCTTAGGTACCTGTTGTTGCGGCTGCTGATATTGATTTTGATATTGACCCTGTGCCGGCTGTTGCACGTTCCCTCTTTGATCTTTCCATGCAAAGTTGGGATGATTTTTCCACCCCGGATTGTATGTGTTAGAGTAGGGATTGTTCTGCTTTAAAAATTTTATATCTTCGATTTGTTGTGGTGTTGCAAAACAATGAACAATATTGTGTGGTCCATTGCAAATGTCACACACTTCACTCGGTGCCTGTTGCACTTGAGCAACTTTCTGAGCACCTATGTTTAGTGCTCTCAACCTTTTCTCTACCTCTGCAGCAACAGCTTCTTCAATTTTTACCCGTTTGTTTGTTTCAAGCTTCAAATCAATTACCGTAGATTTGCTTGACACTCTATCATACAACTCCAGATGCTCATTTGAGGCAATTGCTTCAATTATCTTCTTCATACCGGTGGCTGTTGCAAAGTTAGCTGAGCCACCAGCTGCTGAGTCAAGGATTTGTCTTGTTTGAATTCGAAGACCATTGACGAACATTTTTACCGATGTAGCAAGTGTACTATTTTTACCGATGTAGTAATAAGGAGTTTTATTTCCAAGTATCGATCTCAAGGATTGCGTAGGAATTACTAATTTTAATTTGATTCTATCAGAACAAAAAGATAATGGTTGGGTTGTTTTGGAATTTAGAATAGTAAACACGAAAATAGTAAAAATAATTGATTAAGATAAAAGATGCTAGGGTGAGTGGTTGAGTTAACCGGCTATGAATTCAGTCCCGATTTCCTTAATACATATGATACATTCAATCACCTAACCTCAGAATGTTCTTACTTAAGTCCTTAAGGAAGAAACTATTAAACTACCAATTCTTACCCAAATGTCCATTCAATTAATCATTGGTTTTAATCATACAAAATGTCAAGGTTTACGGTGATTTATGAAAGTGTCTAGTCCTAGATGATGCATTCATAAACCCAATTGTGTGAAAACCCTACCAATCACAATCCTGTTATTGGAAGTCATAGATTAATTCGTATTTGTCCGATACAAAAACATAAGAACATCACACAATTGAATTGAAATACGTAACGTAGTAATCAAGGTATCATTGGTTCAAATTCATAGCATACGATAACATTAGGACCACCCCCTAGCATCAGGGGGTTTAGCCTCTCATAGTACTTAAAGAATTCATAAAGTAAAGATTAGACATTACAAAGAATTAGGAGAGTTTGATCTTCAATGGTGGCTACCCTTGAATCTCGCCGTCTTCGAATCCGTCGTATTTGCTATCTTCTCCACTGTAATGCTTTCGTTCGTCTGTCAAAAAGTGCCTTCTTCTTTCTCTTCCAAGCCTTCTTATAGCTTCAGATGACCCTCTTCCAAGCTAAAGGTCCAAACTACCCTTAATGAGCATAATCGGGTCAAATAGCAAAAATTAGGTTTTCCAAGCTGCGTTCAATCAACACGGCCGTGTGGTTGCACACGGGTGGCCGTGTTGTTCTTCAGTATTAATTAATTTCAGCATACGTTACAGTGGCAACAACACGGGCCGTGTCCCTACACACGGGTGCCCGTGTTACTGCACTGTTTTAATCAACACGGTCGTGTGGTGGCACACGGGTGGCCGTGTTGATCTCTGTTTTCTGCTTCATCTCTGCTCTGCTTGATCAACAACACGGGCAGTGTTGTGGCACACGGGTGCCCGTGTTGACCTGCTGTTTTTTCATATTTTCGTCCTTCAGAGTGTCTAGAACTTCACCATTCTTGCTTTTAAACCTGGAACAATGACACTACCAAACGAAGCATAAACGAGATCTTTTTTTGACATAAACTCGTAATCGAATGCAATGCAATACCAAACCAACAAAACATGATAATTGACTCAAATGCAACTAAAAACAAACATAAATCTTACCAAGGTGATGAAAATATGTCGGATTAGCAGCGGGAATTCAATGGAAATGGTTACCGATCAACTATATATTTTGTTTTGAGTGATATATATATATATATATATATATATATATATATATATATATATATATATATATATATATATATATATATATATATATATATATATATATATATATATATATATATATATATATATATATATATATATATATATATATACAAACACTCGATCCAACGTCGAGTCTTTTGTCCTAAATCAAATACATCCGCCACATCCAAACTATTTTCATAAGTCAACTTCAGACGCTTGATCCAACGTCAAGTCGTCCCCCTATTTTCAAAACTTTTTAACAATAAAAATGGAAGAAATTGATTAAGTTTAGACTTTCTCTGTTTTGAATGTTAGGATACTGCTATAGAGCTCAATGTTCAAACATTCGTGTTCCATATTGACATACAGTAATTACCAGAATTAGGTCATTTCTCTTATAGAAGAAAAAGATTGATTGGGTGTCGACCTTCTCTTTCTCGATTATTTGGACACTGCTGTAGGGCTCTTTGTCTGATTAATCGTCTTCCTTTAATGAACTTTGACCTAATTTGCCACACATTTTCTTAACAAACTTTTGGATGAAAAGAGAGTGATTGGGCTTAGACCTCTTCCTTTTCGAGCATCTGACTACTGTAGTAGAGCTCCCTGCTTGGATGCTTGTCTCCGCTTAAAATCAACTCAAACTCATCAAACTTGTTTTCCGCCCTTGTGCGACTCTGAAAACATTTTCAGAAAAGAGTATGCGACATCTATTTTGATGCGAAACAAACAAAGACTTCAGCCTCCAGTAATGAGCAGCAAGTAAAGGTTTAATCGCTCAAATGTGATCCAAGCATCACTCTCTTTAAAAGCAATCCACCATGTAGTTCTCTTTGAGCAGAACTACGTATGCCTTGAGTTCTTCATAGCACCTGAAGATACGTAGGAGCGGGATTGCGAAATCTTGTCAGGCACATTAATATTAAAAACCCTAAGTCTTTCCTTTCTTTCTTTCTCTTTCCTCACTCGATAAGTAGAAGTTCGCAAATGATATCACGCTAACACTAGATGGATGTGAGGGGTGCTAATACCTTCCCCTTGTATAACCGACTCCCAAACCCGATTTGGTTGCGAAGACCATTTCTTTTTTTGTGTGGGTTTTATCGATGTTTTCCCTTTCCCTCTTTGGGAATAAATAAAGTTCGATGGCGACTCTGTTTTGTTTATATTTCGAGCGTTTCTTACGCTCGGGTATTTTTCGCGCCGCGACAGCTGGCGACTCTGCTTGGGATACAACTTCTCCTAAGCGAGTCAACCCTAATTTAGTTTGTTTTGTGTTTGAGTTTTTGCTTTTATTTATTTATTTACTTCTTATTTGTTTTTATCTATATATGCCTTTATTAGTTGTATTTTCAATTGATGTATTATTGATATATGGTATCATTGGAACTTTCTGGACTATTGGTATTTGTGTGAGGAAAAGCTTTATACCCGAGCTATGAGAAAAACTTAAGTTAGGATGGTGGTTGTGTAGTATTGACCTGCGAGACATCGGTCTCGTTAGGTTGATGCGAGAACCCCACTCAGATGAGATCCCTTAAAAGTATTACTATCTTACAATTAGTCGTTTTGGTGGTGATACTTTCAACCTCGATCTATGATTCTGAGGACCTTTTGTAGAACCCTGAACCTATGGCTTTGAGGACCGATGATTGTGTAGTGTTGACCTATAAGACTTAGGACTCTTTGGGTTAGTGTGAAAACCTCACTCAGAATAGATCATTTTTGAGGATATTATTGTCTTACGAGTAGTCGTTCTGACGATAATGTTGTCAGGTGTGATTCATGACTCTGGGAACCGTGTCTAGAACCGTGGAGTCGATGGTTGTGTAGTGTCGACCTATGAGACTTAGGAATCATTGGGTTAATACAAAGACCTCACCTAGAATAGATCCTCTTTAAGATATTATTGTCTTACAATTAGTCGTTCTGACGATAGTATTCTTGAATAGGGTCCATGAATCTATGAACCTTTTTAAAGCCTAGAGCCTACCTATGGTTGGATTCCCTTTTCCTGGAACCTTTCCTCCATGAAGTAATTGATCAGAATGTTTAATGATCACATACTCAAATGTGCATACATAAACATGAACATTTCATTGTCATAACATACATAATATGATCATAAAAAGTTATCGTGTCTGCATGTATCAAACATGGATATGCACACATTCACAAAAAAAACTCATTACATCCTTTGTCCATAACTCGTACTTGATTTCCTGACACCCGTATCATACTCAAAGCAACTTTCAAAGGATCATGGACCTAGGGGATCAAATCTAGTTTATGTTAAGAGAAGATGTTGGCTTGATAAAGAATCAAATGAACCAACTATGAAGAAGGACAACCCTACAATGAATCAAGCGAGAAAGCTCATCCTCAACAGTAGCAATTATTTGGCTACTGTCGTTTTTCATTTGTATTTTCTTTGCATGTTTGAATGTGTATTTGCTTTTAAGTATTGCTTTCTTTCAACTGTAATATTAATGAAGTGATCATCCATTTTCTGAATCAATCATGTTGTATTCACGCATTTTTTTATATCAAAAACAAAAAAATATTTCTCCCATTAACCTTTCTTTATCAAACTGTTGTTTTAGCAAAGATTTGAGGGAGGATGATGAAAAAAAAAACCAAAATTAATGGCAAGTATGTTTTCAAACAAACTTTGTTGATGATGTAAGACATTGTTTCAACTCCTAAACACCGGAGATATAAGGAAGATAATCCCTCGTCAACCCCTTTGAGCCTAGAGGTTGGTGTTTCTTTCTAAATGAAAAAAACCCTTTATTTTGAACCCGGGGCAGGGTAGTTTTAAGTTAATTCGGCTATTCTTTCAAAGTTAGAGAGAATCATTCGAAACACCTAAAGAGGTGTAACCACATGCTTTTCTTCACACATCAAGAAGTGTCGAATCAAACATAAAAATCGAAAGATATTGTGGTTATTCCTCAATAAACCAATGACATGACAGTCCTAATCAGTTGAAAAAGAAGAAAAAAAGACAAAGAGCCTGCTAAGTCGAACACCAAGAAGGTGACTTAGGCAAAAATTAGGGCATCCCGGTGGACTGAGAGTTCAAAAGAACCATTCCATGCAAAAGTTAGGGAAAAGAAGAAAAAAGGGGAAAGAAGAAAAAATGTGACCATCAAATCAAGAACCAAAGGGTCACCAAAAATTCCTAAACATAAACAAAATTTTGTGATTACCAAAGACAAGTGACTGCAACCTCAAATGAATGATCATCATTGATTCTTAAGCCAACAACTTCACACTTTCAAACTCTCTTGGAAGTTGAATGAGTTTGTCAAATTAACTGAATATAAGATTGGAGATCATCATGAAGAAGGGGTGGGTTAAAATTAGATTTTGAGCCTCATATCCTTTTGTTCATAACCGTGAACCAGGCCACATTACAACCCTCAAAAGACCTAATCGAAGCAATATTTCTTTTGAAAGGATACTCAGCAAGGTTGCATTAACTTGACTCCTAGATATTTGCTAAATCATCTGTATTGGTATCATATCCCGTTGTTTGTCGCACTTTGAATAAACTAGTGATCTGTTCACTATATATCACCATTCATTTAAATAATGATTGATTTCAAAATTTGCATAAGCACTAAATTAAAATTACCATATTTTATATGAACAATTTTATTTGCAAATCACAATTTAGCATCATGGAAATTCCTCCAAAGAGCAGTCAGCTTGGTGCAAGTCGTTTCAAGATTCAGCGATTTTGGGGCAATCACTTTGAGACACAATAGGTCTCTCCGAGGCTCATGCTGGGGCAAGCCACATCCATAGTACAGTGAATCCCTACATTCCAAAATTCAGTCACTCGGGGGAATTCTGTTGTAGGATTCAGAATGCTGGGGCAAGCCATCTTACGGTAAGACTTTGGAAAGAAAACGTCAATTTATTTTTCAAAGGCCCAATAGACAGAGGCATGATAAGTTCACAAGATGTGAAACATCTCAACGATCACCATGACCTGAGCAAGTCAGAGTTCTCTATTCTTCCCAAGACAAGAGTTCCCAACTGAAGCCCTCTAGGTGGCAAAGTAAAAATCAAAGTTTTGCAAACCATCTTCATGGTGTTAAAACTGTTCAAAGCCAGTGGTGTCGGGGAATCAGAGCTTGATACCCACAAAATGCATAAACTAATATGTTCATGCATTCACATTCATTTTACATATCATGTATAAAACAGATCATGCATAAACCTCAGCCAGATTCAACAACCTCTCAAGGAAGTTCAGTGTAGTCCTCAATAAACCAAGATTCAAGGGGTGTTCTCAGGAGTAGAACATTTATTTTCTTCAGTATGTATGTTCAGAATTTGATCATTATTAGTGTTGATTCTCAAGACGAGTTTTTCTTCCCCAACAAGGTGATTGATGTTCTCCCATTGGAACTCTGGTGTTAATGAAATTTCTGCTTGGTTTCCCCAGTAGATATCTCCCCACGGAGTTTCCCCCATATTTATTTTTTCCACCAAAACTTCATGAACTCCCCAAGCGATTTTTTTACCAGCAAGATTCCTTAAGAAAGGTATCCCCATCGACTCTATCTTCATCCAATCTCTTTGAAGTAACGGTCTAAGATGGGCATCTCTTTGCAAGTTAGCAATCTCCCTAGTGAGTCTAATGGACGAGAGTTCCATGAACAAACAAGCTTTACCGAATGTTCCTCAGTATATCTCCAGCGAGCCTCCTATATGTTTATTTCCAAGAGAGTCTCTTGCATTCCCCAACAGGTTCCTTCAATCAATCCTCGGAAGAGTTAGTGGTCCATGTTGATCTACCATGCGATGGAGCATTAGACTGGACTTGTCAGTTCGATAATTAAGAGTATGGTTAATCCTTTTGAATATCATTAACTTTTCATCCCCAGTAAGTCTCCGGGATCTTCTCATTCCCCAAAAGAGTCTTCTGTCAGCCAAGAGTAGCTGAACATGCGGTTATTCGCCAAAGGAAGTATTTTGTTTATTTCCCAGCACTTTGCTTCAACCAAGAGTAGTTGAATGCATTAGTTTCATCCAAGATCCGCTGAATACTATTTTATTTTCCAGCAGTTTGCTTCAACCAAGAGCATTTGAATGCATTAGTTTCAGCCAAGAGCAGCTGAATATGCAGTTATTCCCAAAGAAAGTATTTTGTATATTTCCCATCAATTTGCGTCAACCAAGAGCAGTTGAATGCATTAGTTTCAACCAAGAGCAGTTGAATGCATTAGTTTCAGCCAAGAGCAGTTGACTACTATTTTATTTTCCAAAAGTTTGTTTCAACCAAAAGTAGTTGAATGTAGTTAGTTTCAGTCAAGAGCAGATGGACACCATTTTATTTTATGCGGTAGTTTCAGCCAAGAGCAGCTGAACACTATTTTTATCTCCCAGTTTTGCTTCAACCATGACCAGTTGAATGCAGTGGTTTCAGTCAAAAATAGCTTAACACTATTTCATTTTATGCAGTTTTTCTTCAACCAAGAGCAGTTGAATGCAATAGTCGATCCAAGAGTTACTGAATATGACATCTTTAGCAAAGAGCAGCTGAATATGATCATTTATTCTCCCAGGAGTGTCTGGATTCATCGAAGAACGTCTAGAGACCAGTCGAGCATGTTACCTTATAACAGATCCATCCCATAGATCTAATGTCATTCAAGAGAAACTGAACATGATTCTCTCATCCTTAGTCATTTGCATGTCATCTGAGAAATCAAGAGCATTTCTCATTTACATTCATGATTAAGGAATCAAAAGTATTTCTTAATTCATCTGCATTCTCATGATTAAGAAATCAAGAGTATTTCTTAACTCATACATATTTAATTTACATTCATGATTAAGAAATCAAGAGTATTTCTTAACTCATATGCATGTCATGTGAGAAATCAAGAGCATTTCTCAATTCATTTACATTCATGATTAAGAAATCAAGAGTATTTCTTAACTCAGCTGCATATCATATGAGAAATCAAGAGTATTTCTCAATTAATTTACATTCATGATTAAGGAATCAAGAGTATTTCTTAACTCATCTTCATATCATCCGAGAAATCAAGAGTATTTCTCAATTCATTTACAGTCATGATTAAGGAATCAAGAGTATTTCTTAATTTATTTGCATATCTTCTAAGAAATCAAGAGCATTTATCAATTCATTTACCTTCATGATTACGAAATCAAGAGTATTTCTTAACTCATACCATTTCATATTTAAGAAGTCAAGAGTACTTCTTAACCTGCATAGCATTTGAGAAATCAAGAGTACTTCTCATATCATTTATACTTCTCATATCATTTATACTTCTCATATCATTTATCATCCAATGATTAAGAAATCAAGAGTATTTCTTAATTCATCTGCATTTTCATTCATCCATATGATGATGAAGAGATCGAGATTATTTCTTAATTCGTTCATCTCTAAGGAGTCAAGATTATTTCTTAACATACATATCATTTGTCATCTCATGATTGAGAAATCAAAAGCATTTCTTAACTCATTTGTATTCATTTTTAAGGAGCCAGGAGTACTTATTAACATTCATTTCATTCATATCACCCGACGATTAGGAAATCAAGAGTATTTCCTAAGTCTCGTTACATCCATTTGCATTATCATATGTTGATTAAAGATTAACATATGTGCATTCATTAGTAATCACAAGCATATCATTCTTTTGCATAAATGGCAAAATTTGGGTCTATTTGGTATTTAAACCATCTTTCACCATGACAATTTAAAGACAAGAAGTTCTTCATATCCTCAAGTTAAAGATGTTTTAAATAGGGGCAGCTGTCATACCCTAAATTTTACCCTGAGTTTTTTCACTCGCATCAGCATATCATGAATCAATCCATTTTGTCGGGCATTTCATAAGTTAAAAAGCATTTATCAAGAGTTTAGATGAAAAGTTAGGAGTTATGGTATTTTATCTTATCTTAATAACATTCATTCAGTCATATGTTGATTAAGAAGTCGAAAGACTTGATTTATCATATGTTAATAACATTCATTCAGTCATATATATATATATATATATATATATATATATATATATATATATATATATATATATATATATATATATATATATATATATATATATATATATATATATATATATAATGGTGCTTTAATGTGGTTTTCACATTTTTATTTTTGCTCTATTTCAATTCTGTAGCAATGTGGTTTTATTGTTGGATAATGCATGTGTCGTTGTTGTATGTTTGTTAGCTTTCATTGCGTTGCAATATCCGAGTTAAAAATTTATTTTAACTTCAGAAATTTCTTACACGCATAGAGTTTTGTTGACCGATCTCAGATAGGGTGATTCCTACATGAATCCCTTTGTGATTGCTTAACATACCGCTGCATTTTATTTTAGATTAATTTCTTGATTTTTACCATGAGTCCCTTGGCTTTCTCTTGGGCCTTCTTACAACAAGATTCTTTTATTTTTTTCAACTGTCTTTCAAAGCTTATATCATTTAATTATCGTGTTATATCCCCATTCGATAAACTGTACCCCTAGTCCAAAAAATGTGTAATAAATTTACCGCTTTCATTTACTTTACTGTACCAGTTGATTGTTAATAAAAGATTAAAATCAACCCTTTCCGAAAAGAACAAAAACAAACACTCGATCCAACGTCGAGTCTTTTGTCCTAAATAAAATCCAAATTGATTACAAAGTCAAATATACCTCCGCCACATCCAAACTATTTTCATAAGTCAACTTCAGACGTTTTATCTAACGTCAAGTCGTCCCCCTATTTTCAAAAGTTTTTAACAATATGTCGCAATACGCGAAAAACCGGCGGGAAAACAAGAAACAACAGAGCCGCCACCGTGCGTTATTTATCCCAAAAGAGGGAAAGGAAACGCTCAGAGTAAACCTGGGAAAGAACATGGTCTCGCGACCAAAGAGGATGGGTTCGGGAGTCGGTTATGCGAAGGGAAGGTATTAGCACCCCTACGCATCCGTAGTACTCTACGGGATCCACGCACAAAAGGAAGGAATATGGTTGCTAAACCCTGCTCAAACTCACACACCCTGGCTGAAAAGAGACAAAAGAAACTGACTGAAACTGACTCGGCAGGATATCGTATCCTGGGCCTACTTAGTCTATCAGGCATAGACATCAGAGTCGAAGTAGTTCGGACTGGGGAAACGACACATGCTCGCTAGGATATCGCATCCTATGCATACGTATCTTCTTGGACGAAGAAGAATCAGAGCATTCGTAGCTCGGCTGACACGCACACAAACAAACAAAGGCAAAGGCAAACGTGGAGCCTGAATGCCAATCACTGGACTTACATCAGCATCCGAACCAAAACAAACACAGGAAACCAACTGCCAATCGCTGGACTTATGTCGGACTCCAACCAGAACACACACAAGGGTGGTTAAGACACAAAGGGTGAAAAAAGAAAAAGGGCGCCCGAAGAGATCAGCTCAATCTCCTGCCTACATACTTCATCTGGTATGAAGATCAGGGCGATGTAGTTCCCCTACGCAGGGACAAAGGATCTAGCCTAACCAGATAACAGAGGGAGACACAACACTAGGGAGACTACGACTCGAGCCTAGATGTTGTCATGCAAAATCATCCCTAAGTTAAGGTTTCTAGCTAACTGGCACAAGGGCCAACCTATCCTAGACATGACTCGCACAGGAAGCAAGCCACACACACACCTAACTTGCACAGGAAGCAAGGGTCTCGATTGCAACTAGGGCAAGAGAAAGGGAAAGTCTCGATCGCAACGAGGGCGAGAGAAAAGAATTAGTGTTAGTTGTTAGTCAAACTCGACAAGACATCGCATCTCGTGCCTACGTATCTCATCTGAACATGAGAATCAGAGTTGCCGTAGTTCGGCTACGGAGGGATAAAGGATCTCGATTGCAACTAGGGCAAGAGAAAGAGAAAGTCTCGATCGCAACGAGGGCGAGAGAAAGGAAAAGGCTCGATCGCAACGAGGGCGAGAGAAAGGAAAAGGCTCGATCGCAACGAGGGCGAGAGAAAGGATCGCAACGAGGGCGAAAGCAAACAAGGATTAGTCTAAACTAAACCTAACTTGCACAGGAAGCAAGTCAAACAAACATACAAGCATAGGTAGCACACACTATATACACACAAGGGCTCACACAAGGGTTAGGTTTTAGTCGAGGGGTCATATCAACCTCAACAAACAAACCTCTGGAAATGGGTGATGGTGCTCTTAACCTTGACATTGAGAGCCAAGGTGAAGCAGATGAAAGGAGATGAGGGGTGTGCCTTATTGCTTCTATCCCTGGCCAGGGAGAGCATTTGACAAGAATGTGTGGGTTCAGAAAGTGGGAACCCTTCTACACATTTGATACTGACTCAACTGTACAATTGCACAAGATCTTGGGTTTTTATCTGTAATGCATCAACACAGCGGTGTGAGAAAAACAGAAGACACACTGAATAGCAGGGGATAGGTTGCTTATCCCTTGGTTCTGCCAATTGCCTCTTCACTTAGGAGGTCTTAGACTATGTACAAGGACAAATTGAACATACACAAACATTGCCTCTTAAGGAGGACTTCAGACAGTTGCCTGGCCAAGTAACAGGCCAGGTCTTCCAGACTACATGAAGATTAAGGGATTATACCTCAAGCAAGTTGCTAAATAGAAAAGCAAAGCAAGTTCAAAGAACTTAAGCAACTAATGGTACCTGAAATGGTCAAACAGATCAGTACACAGTTCAACAGTCAAAGCAAAAGGAATTGGGAAACAACAGTCAACACAGAGGGACCAATGTGCAAAGCACAAGACTCAAACCATATGAGTCAAGCCACCTACAAAACAAAGGTTAGCTCATGATAAACAATCAAGCTTAATCAAAAAGAAATGGTCTCAATGGTCATTTGGTGTTCAACCTGAAAACATAAGCTCAACAGTAAGTAACTGGACCACTAGGGCAAACCTAGGGTCAAAAGAGAATGAAAAAGTCAAAACAGCAAAGGGCAAGCATTCAAAATCATGTTCAAACATTTAAGAAGCAAGCTCAATTGGGTTCATGTTCATATCATGCATCATCATCAATTCACAAGCAAAAAAAGTCAAAGCATGGCAAGGGAGAGCTCAAAGAAGTCAACAAAATGACTTGCATCAAAAGTCAACTCAAACATTTTCAAAAATCACCAAATAAATCATGATCAGTCCTAACACCTAGCATGGTAAGCATGTAAAATTTCATCACATTTGGACAAGTGGAAGGCAGTCAATGAAAATCATAAAGTCAAAGCAAATTTGAACATGCTCAATGAAGTCAACAGCAAGACTTAGCTCAAAACCAAACATAATCAATTCCAAAAATCACCAAATAATTCATGCTCAATCAAAATCCATAACATGACATGCATATAAAATTTCAGCTCAATTGGATCATAGGAAGGTGGTCAATTAAAATCAGAAAGTCAAAACAATTTCAATCATGCTCAAAGAAGTCAAACAAACATGTATCAACTTCAAAAAATCATAACTCATTGACAACAGATGATAAATGAATGGGATCAACACCATGGCAAAGCTTAAGATGTCTAGTATGCACATGTAAAAATTCATGATCATTCAATAAAGTATGAGAATTTCCCAAATGGAATGGCAACATGTATCACACAAAGTCAACATTTGACTAAACAGGAGAGAAAAATCTCAAACAAATAGGAAATGGCACAATTAATTCTAATAAAAATCACATGTGAAATAGACACATAAGATAAGGTTCATGCAAAAATTGAGGTCAATTGGAAGTCAATAGGCATGGATACAGAAATCAGGGAATTGCACATCCATGGTGTGACACAAGTTGTCACACCCTACTTCAAAAATTCACAACTCTCAAACCACATAAGATAAATTCACAAACTTTACATCAAAATAAACATGAATGAGTGTAGATTAAGCACAAAACATTTCAGAGTCATTGGATATATCCTCATCATTTCACAATTGAATTGGCAAGATGTACAATATTTGGTCACATTCTACAAACCCTAATGCCATTTAAAATCCAGCCATCCAAAAAATCATCAAAAATAAATGACAAAAAACTAGGGATCATGATGAAGATGATGCAAAAAACCCCATGATACTTGGAATTAAAATGAATGAAATATGAATTTTCAAAGTTGAGTAACCAAAGTGAAATAAAATATGAAATTAAAATGAATTAATTGGATTTATTAATGAACCGGATGGCAATCTTGTAATATTGGCAGTCACTAAACCAAACGACCGCGTTTTGGACGCGGAAAGGGAATGTTTCTATTGGCTGGCATGGTGTAACAGTGAACATGCAACGTGAGAATTCCAATTTCCTGGGCAATGCAACAGGAGCTAGGGTTTTGGAACAGCAACAACAGTCATCACCTCCAAATCGTGTTTGATGAAATTTTTTCCAGAATTCCAAATTGAACACACAGCAATGAACATCCAAGCATGGCAAACAAGATTCCAACAATAATTTTCATTAAAACACAACCATATTCATGAATCGAGCACAAACATAAATCAACATCAAACTTGTTTTCAGCATAACTTCATGAATACATAGCCATTTCATGTGATTTAAACTTCAGAATGATCAGCACAACAAGCTCTACATTAAGCATGGCATGGATTTGAGAAATAGAGAGATCAATTTCTTACTTGTTTTCGAAGAAAGTGATGGAACAGCTGCTATTTTGATGCTTGCTGGTAAAACAGATGAAGATTATGCTTCTACAAGATGAATGGTGAAGATACTTGGCTCATGGATACTTGTTTTTGCTCGAAATCCAATCTGCCATGAATGGTATGTTGAAGCACAGTCCAGCAAAAACCCTCTCACAGTTGAAGAATGATAGCTGATGTGTGTTCACAAGGTTGCTTGGATGATGAAGCAACACTAGCCAGGTCGTGGTCTTTGAAGTTTTTGGAAGATTTTGGAAAATGGTGAGAAAATCGATTTTGAGAGAATGAGCAATTTTTCTGTTTGGAGGCCGCCACTAGGGTTCACAAATGACAGAAAATATCTTCTTATACTTCTGTTTTAACTCTCTTAATGTAATGCTAATCAAGTTTTGTTTAATGAAGCCAATTTGCTAAGTTGCCAAGTTTGGTCCAAATGGAGGTATGTGGTATTATGAGCTCGAAATGGGCCTTGCACAAGTCAGAAATGATGTTCTGAACTAATTCCAATTGGTCACTTGAAGGAAAAATGAACAATTCAAAAGGTCAAAATTGCACCTCACTTGAAATTAAGCATGCTAGGTCCAAAAGTGCCATTTTGATTGGCAATGTTTTAGAACATGAAATTTACATTTTTGGAAAGAGGAGGTAAAATGTGGTTTGTAGGAAAAAACCTCACCAATTTTGGCCAAATGGTTTAAGAGATATGGCCTTTTGAAGTTCAAGATTTTGTGAAAATGATTTGATCATATCTTGACAACCATACACGGGAATTGAGAGTTCTTGGACTTTTTGGAAATGGGAGAACAAGATCTTCAACTTTCATGTTGGGCAAAAATTCATTTGAAGCTTGTATCATGATGTAAGTTTGGGATCAAGAAGTTTCCATTTTTGGCAGTTAAAATTACAGGTCCAGTTTCTATTTTTGGAAATTTTCTGTTTGGCTTCAAATTCTTCAATGATGTTGATTGCCATGATATATGAGGCCTATTGGGACATGAATAAGCTCTCTCAAACCAAATCCATCCATCAAAACCATAGAATCAGCCACAGTTGACCAACTTTGACTTTCTAGGGTTTCTGACTGACTGTGCATTGAATGATGACCTCTGAGCCTCCAATCTTTGACCTGATCACTTCAAATGGATCCCCAAGTCATGTGAACATGTTGGACCAACCCTAGGGCCTTGGCTCAATGAAAAACACACTTGCTTGCTTGGTTGACTGATCTCCTGATCAGTTTGACCTAATTTCTGATTGGCTTGCACTTGAGGCAAATGGGACAATGCAATGCTATGCAGTGGACCATGATATGCTATGACCTAATATGAGAATGTATGTACAATGATAGGTGCAAATTTGAGGTGCTACAGCTGCCCCTATTCAATCAGCTGGGGACCCGAACGGATGATAGCGATTGCTGTCAGACCTTCAGGGTAAACAGGGATTGAATACAAAAGAACCGTAGAAATTTGCACCAACTGGATATAATATTTTTGGTTTTTGTTTTCAAAGGGTACGGCCACATCCAGACATCGCAACGACGATGAATGGGAAAAGAAATCACAACTAGATGCCACGGACAACTAGGAAAAACTCAGCGTTTACCAAGACCAACGGAGAGGTAACCAGACATTAATGAATGACTGGAAGGGATGCAACCATACGTCAACGGACGAAATGGGAAAAACTCAACGTTTACCAAGACCAACGGAGAGGTAACCAGACATTAATGAATGACTGGAAGGGATATACAACCATACGTCAGCGGACGTAATGGGAAAAACTCAACGTTTACCAAGACCAACGGAGAGGTAACCAGACATTAATGAATGACTGGACAAGATATACAACCATACGTCAGCGGACGTAATGGGAAAAACTCAACGTTTACCAAGACCAACGGAGAGGTAAATCCACAAGGGGACAGGTACAACTAGACATCATAGGACGAAAGGGAGACTCACGTTTATCGACACCAACGGAGAGGAGGAAAACTCAACCAGACATCATAGGACGAAAGGGAGACTCACGTTTATCGACACCAACGGAGAGGAGGAAAACTCAACCAGACATCATAGGACGAAAGGGAGACTCACGTTTATCGACACCAACGGAGAGGAGGAAAACTCAACCAGACATCATAGGACGAAAGGGAGACTCACGTTTATCGACACCAACGGAGAGGAGGAAAACTCAACCAGACATCATAGGACGAAAGGGAGACTCACGTTTATCGACACCAACGGAGAGGAGGAAAACTCAACCAGACATCATAGGACGAAAGGGAGACTCACGTTTATCGACACCAACGGAGAGGAGGAAAACTCAACCAGACATCATAGGACGAAAGGGAGACTCACGTTTATCGACACCAACGGAGAGGAGGAAAACTCAACCAGACATCATAGGACGAAAGGGAGACTCACGTTTATCGACACCAACGGAGAGGAGGAAAACTCAACCAGACGTCATAGGACGAAAGGGAGACTCACGTTTATCGACACCAACGGAGAGGAGGAAAACTCACTAGGGAAGGGAGGGCGACGTTATGAACATCGAAAGAGGATGTTTACCGACATCAAAAGAAGACCAGACACTTACGCATGACTGGAAATCACCGAAGGATGGTGTTTACCGACACCAAAGAAGACCAGACACTTACGCATGACTGGAAATCACCGAAGGATGGTGTTTACCGACACCAAAGAAGACCAGGCACTTACGCATGACTGGAAATCACCGAAGGATGGTGTTTACCGACACCAAAGAAACAACACACGCGGGTGCTGACGGGATACTGACATCCACAAGATGACAGGGCAAGGCTGAACACTTGCAGGGGGTCTCACTGGGGATCAAGGTCACGACAGCGAGCAAACAGGAAGGAACACCAAGGATACCGGGTTGTAGGTATGAAACGGGTGACCGACCAAACGTGAATTGGTTTGTGTTCCAAAACACTCAACATCCTGAAGAGTGCTAGAAAAGCAGTCTTGTTAGAGGATGAACATTCGATTCCACAAGGAATACGAATCTTACTCTGCTGGAGATAACAATCGAAAGATTGACCAAAGAGTGCATGAGATATATTATCTATAGCCGTCAAAACGTAGATAATACACTCGCATGGAAGATTATCCATAACCGGGTTGTAGGTTGTTAAATGAATAATCGACCGACAAGAAAGGCATCGGTACCAGGACTAGGTATGCAAAGATGACCAATCAAAAGAGGATAAAGTTGCTAACTCGGAGCAAGTATCCAAAGGGGAAAGAATATCAATACCGCAAACCGGATACTGATAACTGCAAAGAGGGGATTACATCTACCGGTCTGTAGGTAGAAAACCACAGAAAAGTAACCAGTCATCGATAGGATGAGCACACAGGGTTAACTTCAACAAGGGGATGAAAGTGGGATTTTACAACTACCAGCTTGTAGGTAGAAAACCACAAAGGTAACCAGTCATCGATAGGATGAGCACAAAGGGTTAACTCCAACAAGGGGATGAAAGTGGGATTTTACAACTACCAGCTAGCGGGTAGAAAACCACAAAGATAACCAGTCATCGATAGGATGAGCACAAAGGGTTAACTCCAACAAGGGGATGAAAGTGGGATTTTACAACTACCAGCTAGCGGGTAGAAAACCACAAAGATAGGACTTACAACTACCGGTTCGTAGGTAGAAGCCCACAAACGATCTGCTGAGAGACAGAGTGAGAAAAAAGGATTTACAACTACCGGGTAACGGGTAGAAGACCGTAAAGAAAGGACTTACAGCTACCGGTTTGTAGGTAGAGGCCAACAAATTCCCCTGAGGATAAGATGAACGAGTGCCAGTTAGTGATCGACTATTCATTTATGCCCCAGGGAAGCACAAGAAACAGTCGACGGGGAGCCAGTTTAGGATCGATCCAAAAAGGTAGACTGAAACAAGACTCATCCTAATGAGGAAAGAACTCAATAGGGAAAACCCATCCCAATGTGTGTTGGGAGGGAACGGAAACAACCGTCATCCACGAGGATGTATCTCAGTGGGGAAATGGCAGGAAAGGATAGACACTTTCTGCTTAAGGGGTTGGCTCTACATGGAGAGATCAGACACACCCAACATCTACTTGAGGAAAATCTACTGGAGAGATCTGTATCAACAAATAGCAGGAGGCAACAATCAACAGATACACGGCAACAGCTGCAACATGAGTATCTGAATGCTATGATTATGCATGTATGCAGTATATCTAAAAATGTATGATGAATGCTGACAAACAGACATGCTTAACACGCAGGTCCGGGAATCAACCGTCCGGAGAGAAAACCAAAGTCATCATCCTGCAGGGGAGGAAGAGCCACAAGAGGCTTCCGGAGGGATCGTCAGTCATAACCGGAGAAAAGAGTCCAACATACAGGCGGACACGCCACAACAACTCGTGATGAAAATCAGAGATACCGAGAAGCAACCAGATTTCTGATGAGAAATACAAAAGCATTGATAAAGCTCCTTACGCGAACAACTCCACTGAGGGATCTATCTGAGGGAATGCCGGATTACGGGGATGTCGATCCTCCAAATACTGAATCTTCCAAGAAAAGCACCCATGCTGGGGGGAGATGAAGACTGCTCTGCTGGAGAGAGGAACGTTAAAGTCTTCAGTAAACGCTCTGCTTAGGGGAGCTGCCCCACAAAATATTTCCACAGTAACCTTGCTGGAAATGCCCCACGGTAGGGCTCAAACAAACCTATACTGGAGATGCCCCACAATAGGGCTAACAGGGACTTGGAGGAAGAATGTTGTACTGCCGGGTAACTTCAACCAACACTGCACTGAGCAACCTCGCTGAGGAGAAACCATGAAAATGTTCTGCAGGAAAAAAGATACAATCATGCTCGAGATACGAACAATTGTCTTACCTGTTGGTAATCATACCACCCTCGGGAGAGCACTGCGGATCTCCTAAGTATCCTTCCATCATCGTGAATGTTCACTTTGTTTAAGAACAATTTTTTTGAAAAATTTGTTTATTTTGAAAACAATGATACTTTATCGGTTAAAACGTGTAAAACATTTGTTGAGTTGAAAACAAATAAGAGTGCAAATAATTGGATAAAAGCTCAAATAGATGTAATGGAATGGTAGTCTGCAAAGGGCGAGACTCCATAGATCTGTACAAGTTTGAAATCGGTGATATATATTGGAGAGGGTTACATTGAACATAATGACCTTTCCTCTACCATTCTGAATTTTCGATGTATTTAAAGCTTCAGTCGACGATGAATCGAGAATCCCTGACGGATGACAGATATAGAGCACAGTCTTGTCAAGATGCAGTTACTTGCCAAATCCCTAATTTTTGCCTAGATTGCCCCCAGTGTGAGGTGCTCAATCTAGCGGGATGTAAATTCTTTTTTCAATGTCTCTAACTTTTGCCTGGATCGCCCTTTCGGGTTTTCAATCCACCGAGACGCTCCTTTTTGCCTAAGTCGCCCTTTGGGGTGTTCGACTCAGCGAGCTATTCTGCTTTTTTTTTCTTTTAGGCGAAGTATTTCTTGACTGCATCAGAATCCACAGGACGAGTGAACTTCTTCATCCATTGTAGTAAGTGTCAGAACACTGCCTGAAGAGGCTCTCTTGACAACATATGGACATTCATGGCTTGGGGGTTCACTTGCCCCTGGAATTGGGCACGAAAGGCAAGACTTTCTTGAGCACAAGGTCCCTCGGAACACACGAGGCTTGACCTTCTTGTTGAATGCTTTTTTTTCACTTTCTGCTGATAGGACTGACCATGACACATGGCAGTTGAGCTCTTCCTTTCGATCGAATTCAGCATCAGTCAACTTGGGACTTTGAGGGTGCTATTTTTCTTTTGTTTCTTTCTTTCTTTTTCTTTCTTTTGATTTGGATTTCTTTTGATTTCTTTTGATTTCGCACCCTCCTCTTTCTTTTTTCCTTTTTTTTGTTTTATTGTTTGTTTTGTTTTGTTTTGTTTTTTTTTGTTATGCCCCAGTTGGCTGTTCTGCTGATTCTCGAGATGCAGCTGAGTGATCTTCTTTTCTTGCTCAAGAAGTCGGGAAATACCGTCAGGAATCCCTTCAACATCATCTTCTTCCGCTTCGAATACAGGGAATTCAAAATTGGGAGATGACGTCTGATCACTATGTTCAATGGGTTTGAGAAACAACCTGCATAAAGATTTTGATATGAAAAGCTCTTTGAAAATCAAACAAGACAATCGTTATGCAGATGAAAAGATTGCTTTTATTCTTGTTTTTAAAGGTTTTTTGGTGATCACCGATTCCATGCAAAAAGCAAAAAGGGAAAACAAATGGAAAAACAAATGTTTAACATGAATTTATTTGAATGAAAATATCATTGCATAAAATGCTGCCAACAATGTCATCACTTTTCCTTTTGGCATGGGAGAAGGGTTATGAACAATTGTAGGAAAGCCCACAGTGACCCAATTGTGATAGATCCCACCGGGGATGACAACTGTCAGTATCTATTGCATTAGCAGCTTCTGGTTTCTGAACAACCCTTCCGAAGAAAAAGTCGGCGCCGACCCAGGACTTGTTATCTTCAAGCTTGACTAGTACGGGGACCTAAATCCTCCAAGATCAGAATACCTGACCTCACAAGGTCTTGAACCTTCATCTTCAGCTGGAAACAACTATCCACATCATGACCAGGAGCACCCGAATGATACACACAATGCTGTTCAGGCCTATACCACCACCGAGGGTTGACGGGTATAGCCGGCGGGTCTCTGGGAGTGATCAAGTTCCGCTCTAACAGAGAGGGATACAGTTCGGCGTAGGACGTGGGGATTGGATCAAAAATGATCTTCTTCCTCTCATTACTTGTACCAGCTTGATTACCATTGTGAGGCTGAGAAGCCTGCTGCTGAGGACGATGTTGCTGACGCTGATGCTGCTGAGCTGGTCTTCTCTGTTGCTGTGGAGTTTGAGTTGCTGGAATAGTCACAGCAGCAGCCTGACGATTTTGTCCTCTGTTTGCACTCCTCCGACGGTGCACAGCATTTGTTTCACTTTCTCCCCTTTTGGGTGCCCCAGAGGATGGCTTCTTAGAATCGGAAGAACTTGAGGAGCCAGGATGGCGAACCAGAGCGCGGGTTGCTCTGACATTAACAGTCTCTGCAGCAAGAGGCTGTTCACTGATTCTGATCCCCTTCAATTCATCACCCACGGTATAATCATCGACGAGAATAGTGACAACAGCATTCTCATGAACGGGTACATCCACTGGTGGAGCACGGTGGACTGGTGGAATCACAGCTTCCAGTCTCTGGGCTAAGGCACGCAGCTCCTCTTGCCCCTGAACAACTCCTTGCATCGTTGTTATGAACTGGGCCATGTTTGCCCTCATCTCGGCCAATTCTGCTTGAACCGGGTCCATAATCCTCTGATGATTGAATCTGGTTGAGTAACGGTGCGGACGACGATCAGCTATCCTGCCTCAACACAGGAACCCACAGTAAGAAGACGGCACAAGAACACCTGTTATGCAAATGATATGAGTATGATGTTAAATGATATGCATGATGCACATGATATGCTCATTTCTCAGGCATTCAAAGAGCCTGACCCATCCTCAAAAGATGGCAACCTGCAGCAACAAGAGAACAATACAGATACAGGGAAAATGAGAACAACAGGGAAATACTGACAACCTCATCTATACATAAGGGTAAAAAGGTCAATACAACCGAGTCAACAAAATATTCGGATAAAACAGAGTACACAGAAATGAATCCCATCCAACAAGCCTGGAGGTGATTCTCAACAACAAGGATCCAAAGACGGAGTACAAGCAAATGAATCCCATCCAACAAGCCTGGAGGTGATTCTCAATAAATACAAACAAAGATACAATCTAAGACAGACGGTCTTCCGGAATGAGAGTCTTCAGGTAATGGCACTGGTCTATCAACAGTGAGCATTCTGAACAATCTGGTAGAGGGGTAATCTTCTCTTTCAGTTGTCTTCTCAGCTCCAAGACTTCTCCTCTAAGATAGTCCTCTGACTTCTGTTTCAACTCCATCTCTTTCTTCAATTGAGTGTCTTTGTCTTTGAGTTGCTTCTCCAAGTCTCTGATCTTCTTCTGATAGTTGACTTCTGCTTTTGTAGTCTCAAGCACTCCCTATGCTCTGCATCTAACATGGATTCTACCTCATCATATGATCTCTTCTTACTCCTTGTTCTGCCAGCATCTTCTCCTTGCACTTCCCTGAGTTGATGGGCCAAGTGCAGCTTATCAGCCTTAGCTTTGTACAGCTCCATCTGAGTGTCTTGCTCCTTCTCTCTCAGGCGACGACTCTCCATCAGAGCTTGCTTATAGTGCTCAGCAGGCACACTATCAGCAAGAATCAAGGGTGGTTGCTCCTGCAACGGCTCCATCCTATCATAGGGTAGCAGCAAAGTTTCCACTCTCTTCTTTACCCAATCAGTGTAATCGGGCATTGCAATGGCAAACTTCTTCCCTAAGACAGATCCATCCTTCACTCCAACAGATCTCCAGGCTCTTCCAATTTGCTCTAATCTGACGGGGTCATCCTTCTTCTCAAAATACACGCTCTCAGCTATCTCAGCCGCAAGTGGTCTTCTACTCATAACAAAACCCAGCTGGCGAAGGGAAAGAACTGGGTTGTAATTGATGCAACCCTTGGTCCCCACGAGTGGCACATTCCGGAGTTCACCACAACTCATGATAACATCCTTTACGTCCATCCGGTATGACTGCCATCTGATGTCATAAGAGGTGAGTGACATGACCCTCTGAGTCCACTTAAGAGTGCTCTGGGTATCCATAAAGGGTCCACTGACTGGCAGAAGAGACATAAACCATCTGAACAGGAGAGGTAGGCAGCACCTGATGGCTCCACCCTTACCATGCCTACTGTGGATGGCATAGTAAGTGTCAGCTAACAAGGTAGGGACTGGATTCCCTCTGATGAAAATGCTGATGGCAGCATGGTCGACAAAATTCGGCATACTGGGAAATAGGATGATTCCATATATCAAGGCGGCAAGCTGTGCGTGAAAAACTTCCCAATTTCCCTTTTCTGCTTCATCTCTGGCTACTCTCAGAAGAAACTTCAATGGTAGACCCACAACTTCCCCACAGGGCTTCCAATTCTCACCAACTTCCTTGACACTCATTCGTAGAGCTCTGGCAATCAATCTGAAGTCAACCTCCTTTGGGACGTCCAAGAAGGGAGTCTGATGCTGAACCGGGACGTTCATCAGAATAGAGTACTCCTCGAGAGTAGGTGCTAGCTGATAATCTTGAAATGTGAAGCATCTGAGCTCTGGATCATAGAACTGTAGTAGTGTCTGCAGAGGCACCGGATCCACTACTGTCTTCAGCACTGTCAAGATATCTCCATACTGTCCAACGAAACTCTTCAGAAGATCATCTGTCACAAAGCTACCCAACTCAATCAGTGAAGTCAACGGCTCACGATGGAAACTGTAGGAACAGGTCTTCCGCTTCGGCTCTGAGACTGTTGTCATCTCTATCAGTAGACAAGCTCTGGAATGTACCTGAGAAATGATATGCATGCAGAGATTAGTTTTTTTTTTCTTTTTTTTTGATTGATTTTTTTTGATTTTTTTTTACTGCGTTTCTTTTGAAAAAAATAAATATGCTATGATGCAAATGATGCAGACTGGACTGGCTGGTTGTGCAAATCTCTGATCACTAGGTCGAAGCTTCAGTCAAAACTCGGAACCCAAATCCAACTTAAAAGATCCAAGGTCAACTGAACACACTGCCTGAACACAAAGTCACCAACAGTACCTGTAATGATCAACCCTTCCCCACTCACGGGTGTAGTCTAGGCCAGGGTAAAGCTGAGAGAAACGCAGCATAAATAACCTTTCGCAGAATACCATCATATACACACCCGAAGTATGTAACGACGATACCCCACCAGGGTCTGAACTGCTCGTGATATCAATGTTCCGCTAAGTGGCGCAATACCACCCGCTTCCCATGAATCACTCTATTCCTAATCATCCTAGATTTCACTCATGGTCTGGGTATTTGACCTTTTACCTCAACTGACTCCCACCCCACAAAGAAAAACAGACAACCAGCCAGGCAGAATGAATAATGAATATGAATGCAAACATTAATGCATACAATCAATGCAATCAATAAATGAAATGAACAAATAAAGAATGCAATAAATAAAAACAGCACAAAGCAACCAAAACCCTAATCCTAGAGAGCGCTAGGAGAGACTCGCTCAGGGAAGATGGACCAGCATAGGTCGACTTCTGAATTTCCCCAGCAGAGTCGCCAGCTGTCGCAATACGCGAAAAACCGGCGGGAAAACAAGAAACAACAGAGCCGCCACCGTGCGTTATTTATCCCAAAAGAGGGAAAGGAAACGCTCAGAGTAAACCTGGGAAAGAACATGGTCTCGCGACCAAAGAGGATGGGTTCGGGAGTCGGTTATGCGAAGGGAAGGTATTAGCACCCCTACGCATCCGTAGTACTCTACGGGATCCACGCACAAAAGGAAGGAATATGGTTGCTAAACCCTGCTCAAACTCACACACCCTGGCTGAAAAGAGACAAAAGAAACTGACTGAAACTGACTCGGCAGGATATCGTATCCTGGGCCTACTTAGTCTATCAGGCATAGACATCAGAGTCGAAGTAGTTCGGACTGGGGAAACGACACATGCTCGCTAGGATATCGCATCCTATGCATACGTATCTTCTTGGACGAAGAAGAATCAAAGCATTCGTAGCTCGGCTGACACGCACACAAACAAACAAAGGCAAAGGCAAACGTGGAGCCTGAATGCCAATCACTGGACTTACATCAGCATCCGAACCAAAACAAACACAGAAAACCAACTGCCAATCGCTGGACTTATGTCGGACTCCAACCAGAACACACACAAGGGTGGTTAAGACACAAAGGGTGAAAAAAGAAAAAGGGCGCCCGGAGAGATCAGCTCAATCTCCTGCCTACATACTTCATCTGGTATGAAGATCAGGGCGATGTAGTTCCCCTACGCAGGGACAAAGGATCTAGCCTAACCAGATAACAGAGGGAGACACAACACTAGGGAGACTACGACTCGAGCCTAGATGTTGTCATGCAAAATCATCCCTAAGTTAAGGTTTCTAGCTAACTGGCACAAGGGCCAACCTATCCTAGACATGACTCGCACAGGAAGCAAGCCACACACACACCTAACTTGCACAGGAAGCAAGGGTCTCGATTGCAACTAGGGCAAGAGAAAGGGAAAGTCTCGATCGCAACGAGGGCGAGAGAAAAGAATTAGTGTTAGTTGTTAGTCAAACTCGACAAGACATCGCATCTCGTGCCTACGTATCTCATCTGAACATGAGAATCAGAGTTGCCGTAGTTCGGCTACGGAGGGATAAAGGATCTCGATTGCAACTAGGGCAAGAGAAAGGGAAAGTCTCGATCGCAACGAGGGCGAGAGAAAGGAAAAGGCTCGATCGCAACGAGGGCGAGAGAAAGGAAAAGGCTCGATCGCAACGAGGGCGAGAGAAAGGAAAAGGCTCGATCGCAACGAGGGCGAGAGAAAGGATCGCAACGAGGGCGAAAGCAAACAAGGATTAGTCTAAACTAAACCTAACTTGCACAGGAAGCAAGTCAAACAAACATACAAGCACAGGTAGCACACACTATATACACACAAGGGCTCACACAAGGGTTAGGTTTTAGTCGAGGGGTCATATCAACCTCAACAAACAAACCTCTGGAAATGGGTGATGGTGCTCTTAACCTTGACATTGAGAGCCAAGGTGAAGCAGATGAAAGGAGATGAGGGGTGTGCCTCATTGCTTCTATCCCTGGCCAGGGAGAGCATTTGACAAGAATGTGTGGGTTCAGAAAGTGGGAACCCTTCTACACATTTGATACTGACTCAACTGTACAATTGCACAAGATCTTGGGTTTTTATCTGTAATGCATCAACACAGCGGTGTGAGCAAAACAGAAGACACACTGAATAGCAGGGGATAGGTTGCTTATCCCTTGGTTCTGCCAATTGCCTCTTCACTTAGGAGGTCTTAGACTATGTACAAGGACAAATTGAACATACACAAACATTGCCTCTTAAGGAGGACTTCAGACAGTTGCCTGGCCAAGTAACAGGCCAGGTCTTCCAGACTACATGAAGATTAAGGGATTATACCTCAATCAAGTTGCTAAATAGCAAAGCAAAGCAAGTTCAAAGAACTTAAGCAACTAATGGTACCTGAAATGGTCAAACAGATCAGTACACAGTTCAACAGTCAAAGCAAAAGGAATTGGGAAACAACAGTCAACACAGAGGGACCAATGTGCAAAGCACAAGACTCAAACCATATGAGTCAAGCCACCTACAAAACAAAGGTTAGCTCATGATAAACAATCAAGCTTAATCAAAAAGAAATGGTCTCAATGGTCATTTGGTGTTCAACCTGAAAACATAAGCTCAACAGTAAGTAACTGGACCACTAGGGCAAACCTAGGGTCAAAAGAGAATGAAAAAGTCAAAACAGCAAAGGGCAAGCATTCAAAATCATGTTCAAGCATTTAAGAAGCAAGCTCAATTGGGTTCATGTTCATATCATGCATCATCATCAATTCACAAGCAAAAAAAGTCAAAGCATGGCAAGGGAGAGCTCAAAGAAGTCAACAGAATGACTTGCATCAAAAGTCAACTCAAACATTTTCAAAAATCACCAAATAAATCATGATCAATCCTAACACCTAGCATGGTAAGAATGTAAAATTTCATCACATTTGGACAAGTGGAAGGCAGTCAATGAAAATCATAAAGTCAAAGCAAATTTGAACATGCTCAATGAAGTCAACAGCAAGACTTAGCTCAAAACCAAACATAATCAATTCCAAAAATCACCAAATAATTCATGCTCAATCAAAATCCATAACATGACATGCATATAAAATTTCAGCTCAATTGGATCATGGGAAGGTGGTCAATTAAAATCAGAAAGTCAAAACAATTTCAATCATGCTCAAAGAAGTCAAACAAACATGTATCAACTTCAAAAAATCATAACTCAATGACAACAGATGATAAATGAATGGGATCAACACCATGGCAAAGCTTAAGATGTCTAGTATGCACATGTAAAAATTCATGATCATTCAATAAAGTATGAGAATTTCCCAAATGGAATGGCAACATGTATCACACAAAGTCAACATTTGACTAAACAGGGGAGAAAAATCTCAAACAAATAGGAAATGGCACAATTAATTCTAAGAAAAATCACATGTGAACTAGACACATAAGAGAAGGTTCATGCAAAAATTGAGGTCAATTGGAAGTCAATAGGCATGGATACAGAAATCAGGGAATTGCACATCCATGGTGTGACACAAGTTGTCACACCCTACTTCAAAAATTCACAACTCTCAAACCACATAAGATAAATTCACAAACTTTACATCAAAATAAACATGAATGAGTGTAGATTAAGCACAAAAAATTTCAGAGTCATTGGATATATCCTCATCATTTCACAATTGAATTGGCAAGATGTACAATATTTGGTCACATTCTACAAACCCTAATGCCATTTAAAATCCAGCCATCCAAAAAATCATCAAAAATAAATGACAAAAAACTAGGGATCATGATGAAGATGATGCAAAAAACCCCATGAGATTTGGAATTAAAATGAATGAAATATGAATTTTCAAAGTTGGGTAACCAAAGTGAAATAAAATATGAAATTAAAATGAATTAATTGGATTTATTAATGAACCGGATGGCAATCTTGTAATATTGGCAGTCACTAAACCAAACGACCGCGTTTTGGACGCGGAAAGGGAATGTTTCTATTGGCTGGCATGGTGTAACAGTGAACATGCAACGTGAGAATTCCAATTTCCTGGGCAATGCAACAGGACCTAGGGTTTTGGAACAGCAACAACAGTCATCACCTCCAAATCGTGTTTGATGAAATTTTTTCCAGAATTCCAAATTGAACACACAGCAATGAACATCCAAGCATGGCAAACAAGATTCCAACAATAATTTTCATTAAAACACAACCATATTCATGAATCGAGCACAAACATAAATCAACATCAAACTTGTTTTCAGCATAACTTCATGAATACATAGCCATTTCATGTGATTTAAACTTCAGAATGATCAGCACAACAAGCTCTACATTAAGCATGGCATGGATTTGAGAAATAGAGAGATCAATTTCTTACTTGTTTTCGAAGAAAGTGATGGAACAGCTGCTATTTTGATGCTTGCTGGTAAAACAAATGAAGATTATGCTTCTACAAGATGAATGGTGAAGATACTTGGCTCATGGATGCTTGTTTTTGCTCGAAATCCAATCTGCCATGAATGGTATGTTGAAGCACAGTCCAGCAAAAACCCTCTCACAGTTGAAGAATGATAGCTGAGGTGTGTTCACAAGGTTGCTTGGATGATGAAGCAACACTAGCCAGGTCGTGGTCTTTGAAGTTTTTGGAAGATTTTGGAAAATGGTGAGAAAATCGATTTTGAGAGAATGAGCAATTTTTCTGTTTGGAGGCCGCCACTAGGGTTCACAAATGACAGAAAATATCTTCTTATACTTCTGTTTTAACTCTCTTAATGTAATGCTAATCAAGTTTTGTTTAATGAAGCCAATTTGCTAAGTTGCCAAGTTTGGTCCAAATGGAGGTATGTGGTAGTATGAGCTCGAAATGGGCCTTGCACAAGTCAGAAATGATGTTCTGAACTAATTCCAATTGGTCACTTGAAGGAAAAATGAACAATTCAAAAGGTCAAAATTGCACCTCACTTGAAATTAAGCATGCTAGGTCCAAAAGTGCCATTTTGATTGGCAATGTTTTAGCACATGAAATTTACATTTTTGGAAAGAGGAGGTAAAATGTGGTTTGTAGGAAAAAACCTCACCAATTTTGGCCAAATGGTTTGAGAGATATGGCCTTTTGAAGTTCAAGATTTTGTGAAAATGATTTGATCATATCTTGACAACCATACATGGGAATTGAGAGTTCTTAGACTTTTTGGAAATGGGAGAACAAGATCTTAAACTTTCATGTTGGGCAAAAATTCATTTGAAGCTTGTATCATGATGTAAGTTTGGGATCAAGAAGTTTCCATTTTTGGCAGTTAAAATTACAGGTCCAGTTTCTATTTTTGGAAATTTTCTGTTTGGCTTCAAATTCTTCAATGATGTTGATTGCCATGATATATGAGGCCTATTGGGACATGAATAAGCTCTCTCAAACCAAATCCATCCATCAAAACCATAGAATCAGCCACAGTTGACCAACTTTGACTTTCTAGGGTTTCTGACTGACTGTGCATTGAATGATGACCTCTGAGCCTCCAATCTTTGACCTGATCACTTCAAATGGATCCCCAAGTCATGTGAACATGTTGGACCAACCCTAGGGCCTTGGCTCAATGAAAAACACACTTGCTTGCTTGGTTGACTGATCTCCTGATCAGTTTGACCTAATTTCTGATTGGCTTGCACTTGAGGCAAATGGGACAATGCAATGCTATGCAGTGGACCATGATATGCTATGACCTAATATGAGAATGTATGTACAATGATAGGTGCAAATTTGAGGTGCTACAGCTGCCCCTATTCAATCAGCTGGGGACCCGAACGGATGATAGCGATTGCTGTCAGACCTTCAGGGTAAACAGGGATTGAATACAAAAGAACCGTAGAAATTTGCACCAACTGGATATAATATTTTTGGTTTTTGTTTTCAAAGGGTACGGCCACATCCAGACATCGCAACGACGATGAATGGGAAAAGAAATCACAACTAGATGCCACGGACAACTAGGAAAAACTCAGCGTTTACCAAGACCAACGGAGAGGTAACCAGACATTAATGAATGACTGGAAGGGATGCAACCATACGTCAACGGACGAAATGGGAAAAACTCAACGTTTACCAAGACAAACGGAGAGGTAACCAGACATTAATGAATGACTGGAAGGGATATACAACCATACGTCAGCGGACGTAATGGGAAAAACTCAACGTTTACCAAGACCAACGGAGAGGTAACCAGACATTAATGAATGACTGGACAAGATATACAACCATACGTCAGCGGACGTAATGGGAAAAACTCAACGTTTACCAAGACCAACGGAGAGGTAAATCCACAAGGGGACAGGTACAACTAGACGTCATAGGACGAAAGGGAGACTCACGTTTATCGACACCAACGGAGAGGAGGAAAACTCAACCAGACATCATAGGACGAAAGGGAGACTCACGTTTATCGACACCAACGGAGAGGAGGAAAACTCAACCAGACATCATAGGACGAAAGGGAGACTCACGTTTATCGACACCAACGGAGAGGAGGAAAACTCAACCAGACATCATAGGACGAAAGGGAGACTCACGTTTATCGACACCAACGGAGAGGAGGAAAACTCAACCAGACATCATAGGACGAAAGGGAGACTCACGTTTATCGACACCAACGGAGAGGAGGAAAACTCAACCAGACATCATAGGACGAAAGGGAGACTCACGTTTATCGACACCAACGGAGAGGAGGAAAACTCAACCAGACATCATAGGACGAAAGGGAGACTCACGTTTATCGACACCAACGGAGAGGAGGAAAACTCAACCAGACATCATAGGACGAAAGGGAGACTCACGTTTATCGACACCAACGGAGAGGAGGAAAACTCAACCAGACGTCATAGGACGAAAGGGAGACTCACGTTTATCGACACCAACGGAGAGGAGGAAAACTCACTAGGGAAGGGAGGGCGACATTATGAACATCGAAAGAGGATGTTTACCGACATCAAAAGAAGACCAGACACTTACGCATGACTGGAAATCACCGAAGGATGGTGTTTACCGACACCAAAGAAGACCAGACACTTACGCATGACTGGAAATCACCGAAGGATGGTGTTTACCGACACCAAAGAAGACCAGACACTTACGCATGACTGGAAATCACCGAAGGATGGTGTTTACCGACACCAAAGAAACAACACACGCGGGTGCTGACGGGATACTGACATCCACAAGATGACAGGGCAAGGCTGAACACTTGCAGGGGGTCTCACTGGGGATCAAGGTCACGACAGCGAGCAAACAGGAAGGAACACCAAGGATACCGGGTTGTAGGTATGAAACGGGTGACCGACCAAACGTGAATTGGTTTGTGTTCCAAAACACTCAACATCCTGAAGAGGGCTAGAAAAGCAGTCTTGTTAGAGGATGAACATTCGATTCCACAAGGAATACGAATCTTACTCTGCTGGAGATAACAATCGAAAGATTGACCAAAGAGTGCATGAGATATATTATCTATAGCCGTCAAAACGTAGATAATACACTCGCATGGAAGATTATCCATAACCGGGTTGTAGGTTGTTAAATGAATAATCGACCGACAAGAAAGGCATCGGTACCAGGACTAGGTATGCAAAGATGACCAATCAAAAGAGGATAAAGTTGCTAACTCGGAGCAAGTATCCAAAGGGGAAAGAATATCAATACCGCAAACCGGATACTGATAACTGCAAAGAGGGGATTACATCTACCGGTCTGTAGGTAGAAAACCACGGAAAAGTAACCAGTCATCGATAGGATGAGCACACAGGGTTAACTTCAACAAGGAGATGAAAGTGGGATTTTACAACTACCAGCTTGTAGGTAGAAAACCACAAAGGTAACCAGTCATCGATAGGATGAGCACAAAGGGTTAACTCCAACAAGGGGATGAAAGTGGGATTTTACAACTACCAGCTAGCGGGTAGAAAACCACAAAGATAACCAGTCATCGATAGGATGAGCACAAAGGGTTAACTCCAACAAGGGGATGAAAGTGGGATTTTACAACTACCAGCTAGCGGGTAGAAAACCACAAAGATAGGACTTACAACTACCGGTTCGTAGGTAGAAGCCCACAAACGATCTGCTGAGAGACAGAGTGAGAAAAAAGGATTTACAACTACCGGGTAACGGGTAGAAGACCGTAAAGAAAGGACTTACAGCTACCGGTTTGTAGGTAGAGGCCAACAAATTCCGCTGAGGATAAGATGAACGAGTGCCGGTTAGTGATCGACTATTCATTTATGCCCCAGGGAAGCACAAGAAACAGTCGACGGGGAGCCAGTTTAGGATCGATCCAAAAAGGCAGACTGAAACAAGACTCATCCTAATGAGGAAAGAACTCAATAGGGAAAACCCATCCCAATGTGTGTTGGGAGGGAACGGAAACAACCGTCATCCACGAGGATGTATCTCAGTGGGGAAATGGCAGGAAAGGATAGACACTTTCTGCTTAAGGGGTTGGCTCTACATGGAGAGATCAGACACACCCAACATCTACTTGAGGAAAATCTACTGGAGAGATCTGTATCAACAAATAGCAGGAGGCAACAATCAACAGATACACGGCAACAGCTGCAACATGAGTATCTGAATGCTATGATTATGCATGTATGCTGTAGAGCTCAATGTTCAAACATTCGTCTTCCATATTGACATACAGTAATGACCAGAATTAGGTCATTTCTCTTATAGAAGAAAAAGATTGATTGGGTATCGACCTTTTCTTTCCCGATTATTTGGACACTACTGTAGGGCTCTCTGTCTGATTAATCGTCTTCCTTCTTTCAAAGCTTATATCATTTAATTATCGTGTTATATCCCCATTCGATAAACTGTACCCCTAGTCCAAAAAATGTGTAATAAATTTACCGCTTTCATTTACTTTACTGTACCAGTTGATTGTTAATAAAAGATTAAAATCAACCCTTTTCGAAAAGAACAAAAACAAACACTCGATCCAATGTCGAGTCTTTTCTCCTAAATCAAATCCAAATTGATTACATAATCAAATATACCTCCGCCACATCCAAACTATTTTCATAAGTCAACTTCAGACGCTTGATCCAACGTCAAGTCGTCCCCCTATTTTCAAAACTTTTTAACAATAAAAATGGAAGAAATTGATTAAGTTTAGACTTTCTCTGTTTCGAATGTTAGGATACTGCTTTAGAGCTCAATGTTCAAACATTCGTCTTCCATATTGACATACAGTAATGACCAGAATTAGGTCATTTCTCTTATAGAAGAAAAATATTGATTGGGTATTGACCTTCTCTTTCCCGATTATTTGGACACTACTGTAGGGCTCTCTGTCTGATTAATCGTCTTCCTTTAATGAATTTTGACCTAATTTGCCACACATTTTCTTAACAAACTTTTGGATGAAAAGAGAGTGATTGGGTTTAGGCCTCTTCCTTTTCGAGCATCTGAGTACTGCAGTAGAGCTCCCTGCTTGGATGCTTGTCTCCGCCTAAAATCAACTCAAACTCATCAAACTTATTTTCCGCCCTTGTGCGACTCCGAAAACATTTTCAGGAAAAGAGTACGCGACATCTATTTTGATGCGAAACAAACAAAGACTTCAGCCTCCAAGGGTGAGCAGCAAGTAAAGGTTTAATTGCTCAAATGTGATCCAAGCATCACTCTTTTTAAAAGTAATCCACCAAGTAGTTCCCTTTGAGCAGAACTACGCATGCCTTGAGTTCTTCATAGCACCTGAAGATACATAAGAGCAGGATTGCGAAATCTTGTCAGGGATATTAATATTAAAAACCCTAAGTCTTTCCTTTCTTTCTTTCTCTTTCCTCACTCGATAAGTAGAAGTTCATAAATGATATCACGCTAACACTCTTACACGAAACTAACTAGATAGGTCCCATCGAGTACGATGGATGTGAGGGGTGCTAATACCTTCCCCTTGCATAACCGACTCCCGAACCCGATTTGGTTGCGAAGACCATTTCTTTTTGTTTTTCATGGGTTTTATCGATGTTTTCCCTTTCCCTCTTTGGGAATAAATAAAGTTCGGTGACGACTCTGTTTATTTTGAGCGCTTCTTACGCTCGGGTATTTTTCGTGTCGCGACACCTACAAAAGAGTTAGACAAATACAAAGACATATTTATTGTATTTTGGTTAGTAAATGATAAAGATACAAAGTATGATACAATCAAAAAGTGCTTGGTGATCTCTCCCAATACAAACCCAATGAATGAGGGGTAATGAGGATGCCAAATTGTGATCCCAATGTCAATGCACATGATGAGAAAGCATGAGGGATCTTAGGGTCAAAATTGGGGTCTTACAAGGTCACATAAATATAAACTGAAGTTAAATGAAATAAAAATGCACCAAAAGTATTTTTAAATGAATTTTAAAATAGAAATAAAATAAAAAATCCATAGAGTCCTTCAAAATACCAAATGAATGGTCAAGAAAAATTTGGAAGGATGGAAATAAAATGAGAAACATGCAATAAAATTTTCAGAATTAAAAAATGCAGAAAAATATTTTAAAACCAATCAAAACAAAGGAGAAAAGAAAAAATTCATGAAAAATAGAAAGTCAGTGAAATAAAATGTGAAAAAATAAAAATTAGATGAAGAAAAATAAAAGAGAATTTTAGAAATTATTTTGGGATTTTTTGGATGAAATTACTATGAATTTACTATGAATTTACTATGAATTACTATGAATTTTAAAAGAAAAAGCAATTAAAAATAATAAAAGAAAAATAACTAAAATCAGAAAAAACACGGAGCGTTGGATCACGCCTCATTAATTGTCGTGGCAGATCCAACAATCCTCAAATTAACATGCATGGTGGAATGCGCTACAAACATCACGTGAGGTCCAATTCAAAACCTGCCAATCAGAACATGTCGTTTGTCCAACGTGTCTGGCCAAACTCAGACAACCTTGAACACTCTAATCTTCTCTGGTGAGCTCTCACCGGAGTTTTATTGTTTGGAAAATTCAGAACACGAGACCACCATCATTGTGTTCCTCTTCTCATCCTGAATTCAATCTTATGCTCCAAATTCAATTATCTAAATTGAGCAAAGGGAATTTCAGAGAAGTTTCAGAAACAAGCAAGCCCCGAAAAATGAAATTAAATGATGAACACGATCAATAACCACTAGATAAGTTAGGGGAAAGCATTAGTGAGTGAACGACTATATTGTGGTAACTTGTTTGAATTCAAATGATGCTTGTAACACCCCGATAAAAATAAGATAATTATTTAAAATAAGTTAATAATATATTTATTAATTTAATTAAATAATTGGATTATTATTATTGGAATTATTATTATTGGAATATAATGTTGGAATCAGTAAAAAGAGTCCCATTTGGCAAAAAGAGGTTTTCACGTGAAAACAGAGAAACGACTCTAAAGTGGAAAAAGGGCAAAGAGCCAGAGAACAAGGGTTGAAGAGAGGAAGAGCTCGAAGCTAAAGGATTTCCGGATTAACTCAGGTAAGGGGGGTTTATCGTCGTTTAATGGGTATTATGGGTTAACATGTAATGGGTAGTGATAAACCATTGATTTGACTCTAATTAGATGATGAATGTTAAAATTGTGAAATTTTGGATGAATGAGATATGTGTATGATCTGTGTTAGACAATATGAATGAATGTTGTGTAAAAATTGGAATGTGGAAGGTGGGATCTGAGAATCTCGTAGCAGAGAAAACCATAGCAGATCTGGAATTCTGGTTTCTGGTCATACGCGTATGGCACTAGGCAATACGCGTATGAGATGGTCTGGTACGCGTATGGCACTAGGCAATACGCGTATGGATGAAGAAGATGATGATTTTAACGTAGTTTTGTCTCTGTTGGTACGCGTATGAGGATGTGGTACGCGTAGCATACGCGTATGAGGCAGGAAATACGCGTATGGGATTGGCTGAGAAATGGGCCATACGCGTATGGGACTAGACAATACGCGTATGGGCAGAATTGTGATTTTTCTGTGCTGTTGTTGTGCAGTTTTTGGTTGTTCAGCTGAGTAATATAATTTTAGCTGATGTATGATATAGTAGGGATCGTTTCCCGTTGTTTCGAGCAGTGTAGGTATTAGTAGAGTGTGCTAATATTGTGATTATTAATTGGCATGACATGATATGATTTTTGTGATAATATGCTGATGATGTATGATGGTATGCATAATGCTGTGAATGTATCTATTATGTATGCAATTGTGGAATGGACTGTTTTATGGCTTAGAGTGTGAGCATATGTCCATTGTGGATTGTTAATGTTTGCATGCTAGTTGATTTAGCATGTATATTATGGCCTTTATGGTGGTAGCTAATTCCCAAGGTGAGGAGTTAGTGAGTGAATTGTTGTGGATTGTTGTTGATGTTTGCATGCTAGGTGATTAGCGTGCATATCATAGCCCTTGGGGTGGTAGCTAATTCCCATGGTGAGGAATTAGTGAGTGAGTCACTAGGTCTCAAATGAGTGGGACTAGTGAGCTTGGTAGCCGTATCTGGATTTGATCGGTGAGGTTGAACTATATGTTCACGAATAGTCGGTACCGCATGTATGGAGTCTCATTGTATAATGTATGTATGGCGTATAATATGAATGGATGTATTCCAATATTATACGTGTGTTTTGTGTTTGTGTTGAATATGATTTTGAGTTAATGTTACCATTGCTGAATGTGTAATCTGATTTGGGTGATGAATGCGTTAAGTTACTTAGCATTACATGATATTTTATAATGCTTATTATATCGATTGAGGAACTCACCCTTACAACTATGTTTCAGGTAACGAGCAGTGATTGAGTAGAAGCTAGTCCTTGGAGTCTAATGTAGTTCCTTAGTGGGTCATGCTCTGGTAGATGTAACATCGGGACGGGATGTTTTACTTGTTTTTCATTGTTGATTGTTGAACAAGTTTACATGTAATGTGTTACATGTTTTGCATTGTTGTTAGATTTTATCTGCTGCGAATTATGCAAATGTTTTATTTTGATTAAATAAATGAGCATGACAGGATATTTTGGTGAATGGTGTGAAGTGTCAAGTGTGACACCCTTAATTGCATATCTACTCTGATTATATTTTGTGGTTTTAATTAAATATTTGGGGTATTTTTAGAAGGGTGTTACATTAGTGGTATCAGAGCATAGTCGGTCGAGTCGAGTCGTAATTATTTGGTTTCCCTGTACGTGATAGGTGTTGTGCAACCCTATTAGTACTTATTGTTTTAGCTTGTTGGGTTTTCAGAATAGAGATGGCTGGAAGAGGTAGAGACGATGCTGCGATTGCTGAGGCTCTGGGTATGCTAGCTGGAGTGCTTGGAGGGAATCCGAATGTTGTGGGAATGGGAGCTGCTCGTCAACTGAGTGAGTTCCAGAAGAATAATCCTCCAATTTTCAAGGGAGCATACGATCCAGATGGTGCTCAGAAGTGGTTGAAAGAGATTGAGAGGATCTTCCGAGTGACTGAGTGTGCGATAACCAGAAGGTCAGGTTCGGTACACATATGCTGTCAGAAGAAGCAGATGATTGGTGGGTTGCTACCCGCACTGAGTTGGAAGCTGCTGGGAGTGCTGAGATCACTTGGGTGGTGTTCAGAGAGAGATTCCTGAGGAAGTACTTTCCAGAGGATGTCAGAGGAAAGAAAGAGATAGAGTTCTTGGAATTGAAGCAGGGCAACCAGTCTGTTACTGAGTATGCTGCTAAGTTCACAGAGCTGTCGAAGTATTACACTCCCTATAACGAGGCTACTGGGGAATTTTCAAAATGTGTGAAGTTTGAGAACGGGTTACGTCCCGAGATCAAGCAGGCTATTGGGTATCAGCGGATTAGAGTGTTTTCTGACTTGGTTGACTGTTGCAGGATTTTTGAACAGGATACCAAGGCCAGAGCGGAGAGCTATCAGCAAAGGGTTGATAGGAAAGGCAAGAATCAGAATGATCGTGGGAAACCGTATGCAGCTGGCAAAGGTTTCCAGAGACAAAGTGGGATGAAGAGGCCTAGTGGGGGAGACTCCAGTGCCCCTGCTAAGTGCTACAGATGTGGTCAGGTGGGACATCGTATCCATGAGTGTACCAGTAATGAGAAGAAGTGTTTTAAGTATGGAAAAGGTGGTCACTTGGCTGCAGAGTGCCGGTTGAAGACTGTGACTTATTTCAACTGTGGAGAAGTGGGTCATATCAGTCCACAGTGTCCTAAGCCGAAGAGAGAGAACCAGTCGGGAGGCAAGGTCTTTGCTTTATCGGGTTCTGAGACTTCTGCAGATGATCGTTTGATCCGAGGTACGTGTTATATTAATGGCTTTCCTCTTGTAGCTATTATTGACACAGGTGCGACTCATTCCTTTATATCTTTGGATTGTGCTGTGAAACTTAAATTAGAGATATCTGGGATGCATGGGAGTATGGTGATTGATACTCTTGCGAAGGGTTCAGTGAATACTACTTCAGTTTGTTTAGATTGCCCTTTGAGTATTTTTGGTAGAGACTTTGGGATGGACCTTGTGTGTCTTCCACTAGTGCAGATTGATGTTATCCTGGGTATGAACTGGTTGGTGTTTAACCGAGTCTATATCAACTGTTTTGATAAGACTGTGATCTTTTCTAAGATTGAGGAAGGAAAGAGTTTGTTTCTGTCAGCAAGGCAGGTGAATGAGGCAGTAGCAGATGGGGCAGAGTTGTTTGTGTTGTTAGCGACTTTGGAGGCGAAAGATAAACTGGTGATTTGCGATCTAGCCGTGGTGTGTGATTTTCCTGATGTGTTTCCTGAAGAAGTGAATGAATTACCACCAGAGCGTGAAGTTGAGTTCTCGATTGATTTGGTACCTGGTACTAGGCCGATATCGATGGCTCCGTACCGTATGTCTGCTATTGAGTTAACTGAATTGAAGAGTCAGCTGGAAGATCTGTTGGATAAGAAATTTATTCGTCCGAGTGTGTCGTCGTGGGGTGCACCAGTGTTATTGGTTAAGAAGAAAGAAGGTACTATGAGGTTGTGTGTGGACTACAGGCAACTGAATAAAGTGACGATCAAGAATCGGTATCCTTTGCCGAGGATTGATGATTTGATGGATCAGTTGGTTGGTGCGAGTGTGTTCAGCAAAATAGATTTGAGATCTGGGTATCATCAGATACGTGTGAAAACTGAGGATATTCAGAAGACTGCTTTCAGAACAAGGTATGGACATTATGAGTATTCTGTGATGCCTTTTGGTGTGACTAATGCGCCTGGAGTATTTATGGAGTATATGAATAGGATTTTCCATCCGTACCTAGACAAGTTTGTTGTGGTGTTTATTGACGATATTTTGGTGTATTCGAAATCTGAAGAAGAGCATGCTGAACATTTGAGAGTGGTTTTAAGGATTCTACGAGAAAAGAAGTTATTTGCTAAACTATCCAAGTGTGAATTTTGGTTAGGAGAGGTTAGTTTTCTTGGTCATGTGGTTTCAAGAGGTGGTGTTGCTGTTGATCCTTCTAAGATAGAAGCGGTATCTAAGTGGGAAGCTCCGAAGTCAGTTTCCGAGATAAGGAGTTTTCTTGGACTTGCAGGTTATTATAGGAAATTCATTGAGGGATTTTCTAAGTTGGCGTTACCGTTGACGATGTTGACTAGAAAGGGGCAAGCGTTTGTTTGGGACTCAAAATGTGAAGAAGGTTTCCAAGAGTTAAAGAGAAGGTTAACTACTGCTCCTATTCTGATATTACCAAGTCCATCGGAACCATTTGAGGTTTACTGTGATGCTTCATTGTTGGGTTTGGGTGGTGTTTTGATGCAGAATAAGCAGGTTGTAGCTTATGCTTCGAGACAACTGAAGGTTCATGAGAGGAACTATCCGACACACGATTTAGAGTTGGCAGCTGTGGTATTTGTTCTGAAGTTATGGAGGCATTACTTGTACGGGTCAAGATTTGAGGTTTTCAGTGACCATAAAAGTTTAAAGTATTTGTTTGATCAGAAAGAGCTGAATATGAGACAGAGGAGATGGTTAGAGTTTCTGAAGGATTATGACTTTGGTTTGAATTACCATCCGGGTAAAGCAAACGTAGTGGCTGATGCATTGAGTCGGAAATCATTGCATATGTCTATGTTAATGGTTAAGGAATTGGATTTAATTGAGCAGTTTAGAGACTTGAGTTTGGTGTGTGAGAGTACTCACAATAGTGTTAAATTGGGAATGTTGAAGTTAACGAGTGGTATTCTGGATGAGATTAGAGAGGGTCAGAAATCCGATGTGCTTTTGGTTGATAAGTTGACTCTAGTGAATCAAGGTCAAGGTGGTGAATTCAGAGTTGATGAGAATGGTATTTTGAAATTTGGTAATCGGGTGTGTATTCCGGATGTTACCGAACTTAAGAAGAGTATTCTTGAGGAAGGACATCGTAGTGGCCTGAGTATTCATCCTGGGGCTACGAAGATGTATCATGATTTGAAAAAGTTATTTTGGTGGCCGGGAATGAAAAGAGAAATTGCGAGTTTTGTTTATTCTTGTTTGACTTGTCAGAAGTCAAAGATTGAGCATCAGAAGCCGTATGGGCTAATGCAACCGTTGGCTATTCCAGAGTGGAAGTGGGATAGTGTCAGTATGTATTTTGTTTCTGGTTTACCGAGGACAATTAAGATTTTTGAAGCTATTTGGGTGATTGTTGACAGATTGACAAAATCGGCTCATTTCATTCCGATCAGAATGGATTATCCGTTAGAGAGATTAGCTGAGTTGTATATTGAGAAGATTGTAAGTTTGCATGGTATTCCGTCGAGTATTATTTCGGGTAGAGATCCTAGATTTACATCGAAGTTCTGGGAAGGTTTGCAGAGGGCTTTGGGAACTAAGCTGAGATTGAGTTCTGCATATCATCCGCAGACTGATGGTCAGACTGAGAGGACGATTCAGTCACTAGAGGATCTTTTGAGGGCTTGTGTTTTGGAAAAGGGAGGTGCTTGGGATTGTTATTTACCTTTGATTGAGTTTACCTACAACAATAGTTTTCATTCGAGCATTGGTATGGCACCGTTTGAAGCTTTGTATGGTAGGAGATGTCGGACACCTTTATGTTGGTATGAGTCCGGTGAGAGTGTTGTGGTTGGACCAGAGATTGTTCAACAAACTACGGAAAAGATTAAGATGATTCAGGAGAAGATGAGGATTGCTCAGAGTCGTCAGAAGAGTTATCACGACAAGAGGAGGAAGTCACTTGAGTTTCAAGAGGGAGATCATGTGTTTCTTCGTGTTACTCCGATAATTGGGGTTGGTCGAGCTTTGAAGTCGAAGAAGTTGACACCTCGATTTATTGGTCCTTATCAGATTTTGGGGAGGATAGGGGAGGTAGCCTATCGTATCGCTTTACCGCCGTCACTTGCGAATTTGCATGAGGTTTTTCATGTGTCTCAGTTGAGGAGGTACATTCCTGATCCGTCGCATGTGGTCCAAGTAGATGATGTACAGGTGAGAGATAACCTGACTGTTGAAACATCACCTATGAGGATCGAGGATCGAGAGTTGAAGCAGTTGCGGGGTAAAGAGATTGTTTTAGTAAAGGTAGCTTGGGGAGGACCAGCAGGTGGCAATGTGACTTGGGAACTTGAGAGTCACTTGAAGGAGTCTTATCCTGAGTTATTCACTTGAGGTATGTTTTCGAGGAAGAAAACTCTTTTAGTGGGGGAGAGTTGTAACACCCCGATAAAAATAAGATAATTATTTAAAATAAGTTAATAATATATTTATTAATTTAATTAAATAATTGGATTATTATTATTGGAATTATTATTATTGGAATATAATGTTGGAATCAGTAAAAAGAGTCCCATTTGGCAAAAAGAGGTTTTCACGTGAAAACAGAGAAACGACTCTAAAGTGGAAAAAGGGCAAAGAGCCAGAGAACAAGGGTTGAAGAGAGGAAGACCTCGAAGCTAAAGGATTTCCGGATTAACTCAGGTAAGGGGGGTTTATCGTCGTTTAATGGGTATTATGGGTTAACATGTAATGGGTAGTGATAAACCATTGATTTGACTCTAATTAGATGATGAATGTTGAAATTGTGAAATTTTGGATGAATGAGATATGTGTATGATCTGTGTTAGACAATATGAATGAATGTTGTGTAAAAATTGGAATGTGGAAGGTGGGATCTGAGAATCTCGTAGCAGAGAAAACCATAGCATATCTGGAATTCTGGTTTCTGGTCATACGCGTATGGCACTAGGCAATACACGTATGAGATGGTCTGGTACGCGTATGGCACTAAGCAATACGCGTATGGATGAAGAAGATGATGATTTTAACGTAGTTTTGTCTCTGTTGGTACGCGTATGAGGATGTGGTACGCGTAGCATACGCGTATGAGGCAGGAAATACGCGTATGGGATTGGCTTAGAAATGGGCCATACGCGTATGGGCAGAATTGTGATTTTTCTGTGCTGTTGTTGTGCAGTTTTTGGTTGTTCAGCTGAGTAATGTAATTTTAGCTGATGTATGATATAGTAGGGATCGTTTCCCGTTGTTTCGAGCAGTGTAGGTATTAGTAGAGTGTGCTAATACTATGATTATTAATTGGCATGACATGATATGATTTTTGTGATAATATGCTGATGATGTATGATGGTATGCATAATGCTGTGAATGTATCTATTATGTATGCAATTGTGGAATGGACTGTTTTATGGCTTAGAGTGTGAGCATATGTCCATTGTGGATTGTTAATGTTTGCATGCTAGTTGATTTAGCATGTATATTATGGCCTTTATGGTGGTAGCTAATTCCCATGGTGAGGAATTAGTGAGTGAGTTGTTGTGGATTGTTGTTGATGTTTGCATGCTAGGTGATTAGCGTGCATATCATAGCCCTTGGGGTGGTAGCTAATTCCCATGGTGAGGAATTAGTGAGTGAGTCACTAGGTCTCAAATGAGTGGGACTAGTGAGCTTGGTAGCCGTATCTGGATTTGATCAGTGAGGTTGAACTATATGTTCACGAATAGTCGGTACCGCATGCATGGAGTCTCATTGCATAATGTATGTATGGCGTATAATATGAATGGATGTATTCCAATATTATACGTGTGTTTTGTGTTTGTGTTGAATATGATTTTGAGTTGATGTTACCATTGCTGAATGTGTAATCTGATTTGGGTGATGAATGCGTTAAGTTACTTAGCATTACATGATATTTTATAATGCTTATTATATCGATTGAGGAACTCACCCTTACAACTATGTTTCAGGTAACGAGCAGGGATTGAGTAGAAGCTAGTCCTTGGAGTCTAGTGTAGTTCCTTAGTGGGTCATGCTCTGGTAGATGTAACATCGGGACGGGATGTTTTACTTGTTTTTCATTGTTGATTGTTGAACAAGTTTACATGTAATGTGTTACATGTTTTGCATTGTTGTTAGATTTTATCCGCTGCGAATTATGCAAATGTTTTATTTTGATTAAATAAATGAGCATGACATGATATTTTGGTGAATGGTGTGAAGTGTCAAGTGTGACACCCTTAATTGCATATCTACTCTGATTATATTTTGTGGTTTTAATTAAATATTTGGGGTATTTTTAGAAGGGTGTTACAATGCTCAGAACTACCTTGTCCAGATGGTGATCAGAAGTTGATGAAACTCGATCTGGTTAGAGCACTTCAGAAGGTTTCAAAGCTTGGGAATTGTTGCAAAAGTTTCAAAGGACGCCGAAGATGCTAATGGAATCAAGAAATGGGATTGAAACAAGCTGAAACTCAAAATATGATAGTTGATTTTTTCTAGAAAAATTCAAGTTCAAGTAGGGATTTCTTGGCTCTCAAAAGCTTTGAAATGAACGCAGTAGCTTCCTTTATTTATACAAAATGTGTTTGGATCCAAATACGTGTGGAATGATGTTGAATTCGTGCAAAACGAATTTGATCAGAATGTGAGAAAAGTGTGACTTACAACTCATCAAAACTCCGCCAAATGATATGTTTCAAAGGTTAATTAACTTTTGGAGACTTTTTTGAACATTTTTAGGTCCAAAACACATGCTAATTTGGCTTGGAATTGAGATTAGTGAAGTTCAAAATTCGGGCAATTGAAATTTCTTCAATTCCAAGTCAACATGTTCAATCCAATGGGATATCCTACTTATGAGGCTTTTTGATTCCATGCTTTTTGCAATGTATTGACATCATAACAAACATTACAATGTGCCAAGAAAGGTTGCATTTGGATGCTTGAGTACAAAGCTATGTCATGTTGAAGTTGACATGAAAAGCTGATCATATATCTTAGAAAAGTTAAAGTGTTTCATGGCTGAAAATGACCTATAATATCTCAATGAATTCCATGACCTTCCAAGCATATTTTTGAAGGAGAAGGGCGATCCAAAATGCAGCGGAATTTAAAATTTCTCCTTTAATGATCCTTACGAATGGGCATGATCAGTGATAGAATCGTTACCTCTTGTGGCAATTATAACCTTTGATGCAGATCTATGGAGCGATCACGAACGTTGAACGATTGCAACGCCTCTACTCAGTCCACACGAACGGATTCCTTCAATCTCAGTGCTAGCTGCTACGAATGAAGGCTTTGAGTGAGAGACAGAGAGAAACAAAACTGCAACTGCTAAATGCTTCTACACAAGGGTTCTATTTATAGAACCACTTGTGTGGGCTTCAAGCTAAAAAGCCCACTTAAGTGTATGTGGCCCATATCTTATAATATGCCAAATTCACTTAAGCGCGTGGTACCTTACCTTATTTCGTATTCTACTTAAGCACACCGTACCTTACGATGTTCTACAATTCACTTAAGTACACCGTACCTTACGCTGTTCCTTAGTTACTCTATCTCTCATCAATCTGTCCTTTGTGTGTGACCCTGTAGGTCGCGGCATTGGCAATTATGTTAAATCACGTATTTAACATAATAAATAGTGAGCGGTATCTAGCAACACATCACTGCTACCCAAGACACGAAAATGTCATGTGATCTGATAAATCCTTCTGTGATAATACTAATGTGCACAATTACCCTTTTGCCCTTATGTCTATATTGAACACAAGGCATATACCGTGTCTTCCTTGTCCAGTTCAATATTGGGCCCATAGACATTTATCATGTTACGCAGGATGGGCAAATTCCATCTAGGTCACTCATGTCCCTTAGCATGCTTCGGGGAGTACCCATCAACTATCGTTATGGTCATCCAATTACGGACAACGTTTGATCAGCAATAAGGCACTCAACTTTACAACTAGGGTCCATAGTGGTTTCAGGTCGAAGGGTGGTATACACCATTATCACCATGAGAATAACTTATGACACTTTGCATAACATTCTATATAGTATTCTCATAGCGAGTCAATCCAGTATAAATATTACTCTTAATATTCATACCTATGTTTAAGACTTGATAACTCCTTATCCATGATCCATGAGATGTGATCATCAGTCTATAAACATAATAGTCTTCATGCTTTAATGTTATCCCACTTCACAATAAAGCTCGACTACGGATACTTTAAGAATAGTTTCCTTATGTTTAATGTGATCTCATGATTAAGTCATACTTGATACATTAAACAGACTAGCTATTCTAGGGACTTTATTAAACAAACATAATAAAGAAAAAGCCTTTTATTATTAATAAATAATTCGATACAAGTACCAAAAGTATTGGCCTATAGGGCTTACACCAACAATCTCTCACTAGCACTAGAGCCAATCAGGCATTCCCCTAATGCCCATAGATCTAGTATGGCCATCATGCTTCTACTGCGCAAGAGGCTTTGTCAGTGGGTCAACAATATTGTCAAGTGTAGGTACTTTGCATATTTTCACATCTCCTCTATCTATTATCTCTCGAATGAGGTGATAACATCTAAGTATGTGTTTGGATCGTTGGTGAGATCTAGGCTCCTTAGCTTGTGCGATAGCACCATTGTTATCACAATAGAGACCAATGGGATCCATAATGCTAGGAACTATGCCAAGTTCACTAATGAACTTTTTGATCCAAACAACTTCCTTTGCTGCACTTGAGGCAACAATATACTCGGCCTTGGTTGTAGAATCAAAAACTGTATCTTGCTTTTGAACTTTTCCAGCTCACAGCGCCACCGTTTAAGCAAAACACATAACCAGGTTGCGATCTAAAGTCATCCTTATCTGTCTGGAAGCTAGCATCGGTGTATCCAATTACAACCAACTCTTCCTGACCTCCATATATCAAGAATGAGTCCTTAGTCCTTCTCAAATACTTAAGGATATTGCAGCAACCCAATGAGCATCACCAGGATCAGATTGGTACCTACTCGTTGCACTTAAAGCATACGAGACATCTGGTCGAGTACATAACATGGCATACATGTTAGATCCTATTGCAGATGCATATGGAATCTTATTCATGCGATCCCTTTCTTCTTTAGTTGAAGGGGATTGTGTTTTTGATAGACACAAGCCATGTTGCATAGGTATGAATCCTTTCTTGGAGTCATGCATATTAAAGCGTCTCAGCACTTTATCTATGTATGTACTCTGCTTAGGCCAATCATTTTTTGTGATCTATCTCTATAGATTCTGATTCCTAATATATAGGCTGCTTCACCTAGGTTCTTCATAGAAAAGCATTTCCCCAACCAAGACTTTACTTGTTACAGGGTAGGGACATCGTTTCCAATGAGTAATATGTCATCTACATATAATACCAGGAAAATGATCATGCTCCCACTAACCTTCTTGTAGACACAAGGCTCATCTTTGTTCTTGATGAATCCATATTATTTTACCTTTCATCAAAACGAAGATTCCAGCTTCTGGAAGCTTGCTTTAATCTATAGATTGATCTTTGCAACTTACATATCTTTTGGGCTTCTTCTGATATGTCAAATCCTTCAGGCTGTGTCATGTACACATCCTCAAGAGGATTCCCATTAAGGAAAGCAGTTTTGACATCCATCTGCCATATTTCATAATCATTATATACAACGATAGCAAGTAAAATCCGAACAAATTTAAGCATTGCAACTGGTGAAAAGGTTTCATCATAGTCAACCCCATGGATTTGTTTATATCCTTTTGCAACCAGTCTTGCCTTATAGGTATGTACCTTACCATCCATGCCAGTCTTCTTTTTGAAGACCCACTTGCATCCTATAGGGTTAACTCCTACAGGAGGCTCTACCAAGGTCCAAACTTGGTTTGTGTACATGGAATCCATTTCAGATTTCATGACTTCTAGCCACTTCTCAGACTCGAGACCAGTTATGGCCTCTTGGTAGGTCACATGCTCATCTTGATCCATGAGTAATACATCACCTTGATCAGTTATGAGATATCCATATCTCTCAGGTATGTGACGTATCCTGCTTGACCTACGTTGGTCTTGTTCTACTTGAGCAGGTTGCTCTTCCACAACTACTTGTGTTTCCTGCTCTAATTCCTCCATAGGTGTATCAATGCTTTGTGATTCTTGAATTTCTTCAAGATCTACTTTCCTCCCACTGATTCCTTTGGAAATAAAATCCTTTTCTAGGAAAACTCCAGTTCGAGCGGCAAAAACTTTGCCCTCAGAAGGATTGTAGAAGTAATACCCTCTTGTTTCTTTAGGATACCCCACAAATAAGCATTTGTCAGATTTGGGCTCAAGCTTAGTTGAAATTTTTCGTTTCACATAAACTTCGCAACCCCAAATCTTCATGTAAGACATATGTGGTTTCTTACCACTCCATATCTCATATGATGTCTTCTCAACCTTTTTGGATGGAACACGGTTAAGTGTGTAAGCTGCTGTCAATAGTGTATGTCCCCAAAAGGAGTTTGGAATATCAGCGTGACTCATCATGGATCGGACCATGTCTAACAGGGTTCGATTTCTTCTCTCAGATACACCACTCCATTGGGGTGTTCCAGGAGGAGTAAGTTGGGATAGGATCCCACACTCTTTCAGATGGTGATCGAACTCTAGGCTTAAATATTCACCACCTCGATCTGATCGAAGAGCTTTAATATTCTTACCTAGTTGGTTTTGTACTTCATTCTTGAATTCCTTGAACTTTTCAAAGGACTCTGATTTGTGTTTCATTAAATACACATACCCATATCTACTGAAATCATCAGTAAATGTGATGAAGTTTTGAAAACCTCCCCTAGCTGGTATGTTCAGTGGTCCACATACATCAGTATGTATGAGGGCCAAAAGATCATTAGCTCTTTCACCTTTTCCTGTGAATGGAGACTTTGTCATCTTTCCAATTAAACAAGATCTGCATGTCTCATATGATTCATAATCAAAAGAGTCCAATAGTCCATCTTTATGGAGTTTGGAAATGCGTTTCTAATTTATGTGGCCTAATCGACAATGCCAAAGGTAAGTTGGATTTAACTCATTAGGTTTCATCCTTTTAGTATTAATTGTTATAAATAGGCATTTCAAGATCAAGGACATATAGTCCATTATTCATTTGTGCAGTAGCATAGAATATATCATTCAAATAAATTGAGCAACAATTGTTCTTTATTATAAATGAAAAACCAAACTTGTCCAAACAAGAAATGGAAATAATATTCCTACTAATTGCAGGTACATAATAACAGTTCTTTAACTGAATTATTAAACCACTAGGTAAAGTCAATACATAAGTTCCTACGGCTAAAGCAACAACCTTTGCTCCATTGCCAACTCGTAGGTCGACTTCACCTTTTGCCAAATCTCTACTCCTTTTTAGTCCCTCCACATTGGTACAAATGTGAGAACCACATCCAGTATCTAATACCCATGATGCAGAAGTAGATAAATTAATTTCAATAACAAAATACCTGAAGTTGAAGTCTCTACTCAATTCTTCTTATCTTCTAGGTACTTTGGGCAGTTTCTCTTCCAGTGTCCGATCTTACCGCAATGGAAGCAGGTTCCTTCTTTTGCTATGCCTCCACTAGGCTTCAAAGCAGCAACAGTGGGTTTAGGTTTGGCAACTTCCTTGCCTTTCCCTTTATCACCCTGCTTGGTGGGCCTTTTGTTCTGTCTCTTTCCATTTCTGATCATCAGAATGGACTTCCCTTTTGACTTCAGATTCTGCTCAGTAGTTCTTAACATGGCTAGCAGTTCAGGAAGAGATTTGTCCATATCATTCATATTGAAATTTAGGATAAATTGACTGAATCTATCTGGCAACGATTGCAAGATCAAATCAGTCGCAAGTTCCTTTCCGAGGGGAAAACCCAACCTCTCAAGGTTTTCCGCATACCCAATCATCTTGAGCACATGGGTACCTACAGGGGCTCCCTCAGCTAACTTGCCTTGAAAAAGGGCTTTTGAAAATTCAAACCTTTCATGCCTTGCTTGCTCTTGATAGAGCATCTTGAGGTGTTCGATCATATCGAACACTGCCATGTTCTCATGTTGCTTTTGTAACTCTGAGTTCATGGTAGCTAGCATGAGACAAGCAGTTTCATTGGCATCATCGACATGCTTCTTATAAGCATCTCTTTCTGCCTTAGGTGCAGAACTAGGAGGTTCCTCTTCGGGAACAGGTTTCTCTAAGACATACAGCTTTCTATCATGTTTGAGGACAGTCCTCAGATTTCGGTGCCAATCCAGAAAATTTGTCCCAGACAATTTTTCCTTGTCAAGGATTGATCGCAAAATGTTGTTAGAGGTGTTTGTTGTCATGGTAATCTACATGAAAATATGAAAATATAAGTATCAATAACATATTTAATTAGGCCTTTAATTAAATATGCTCCCACTATTTTACTCAAAACAAATGACCCTCACCATTTGATTCGGAAAATCCCGTTGGAAGATTTTCTAATGGGTCGAGATCCATATTTCACTTTGTTTTAAGTCCGCGTAGGCGGATTACACAAAACTAGGTTATTTAGGTAGGAACTCCTTCCAATTGTATCTAATACAACTCTCGAATATTTTAGTTGGGTGAATAACTCCTTATTCCAATCCATCACATGGATCATTTCCAACTCTTGCTTCTAAACATATATAATCTTATTATAATTTGTTTAGTTATGTTTGACCCATTGTTTTAGCAATTGGATATTACAATTATCCCATCGCACCTTACTAATATAGAACATGCACCTCGCGTAGGTGAAACCTACATTATCCGATACTAGTCTTGATGAGTGCTAAAACTTGGAAAGCATAAACTTAATACTTAATTTGAGGGAATTTTCAATTATTCTGATCTCACCGGCTTATTTATCATATAAATCGTCTCTCACATGCATCAACATACATACATAATGAAACAGTTATGGCCCCTAGCGCAATTGTTCTCCCAAGCCAATGAGAGAACCTAAGCTAACCTAATAACGATCTAAGCTTCTCTAAGCAAGATCTTCAAGGTTGTCCTCCTTTGATATTGAATTCTTATCTTTCTTCATAACATTACATTACATAAAAGAAACTCATTTTACATACGAGGGAGTGAGATGAGAAAAGAAGTTACATTATGAGATTAAAAGAGAGGCACGACACGCAGGTCGTATTTTGAAAACCCAAAACAAAATAAAGGAAAACTAAGGCCATAACCGATCACCACAAGACAATAATAATAAATACATTATTATTATTAATTTTAATTCTTTTAATTAATTAAAACCAAATTAAATTTCGGCGACCGATCACACTACGTAGAGTTAGCCGGGGGTCCGCTGCCCGGTCAGCGGACGGGGGTCAAGGGGGCAGCGCCCCTGGCTGAAATTTTTAATGAACAATTCATTTGAAATCGACTTCATTTTTCTCATCAACACTTGATACTTTAAAGCACAACTCTTGCGCAGTCACAACCCTAATCGCATAACTCTTTAACAACACAACCCTTGTGCCGTCATTAACCCTAATGCACCAATTTCAGACCGTGAAACACATCTCGAGTGTTGATTTAGTATGATTGATCAATACGTCATTGCTTCACCATACCAATGTCGGATCAAGAAGCAAACGACCATTGATCGCTCAAAGGAAAACAACCATTAAGTGTTTGAAGGAACGAAACAGAAACAGTATATCATATATATAGTATTTTGCATCATGATTACTTATATCATATATATAACTTGATCGATCTCAATTTAATTACTCGTTTATTCTTTGATTCATTCTTTCTTTTAATCGTATTAATACAGAAAATACAGAAAATAACAGTTATCAGGTGCATGGTTTAGTAAGTGGCTCTGATACCACTGAAGGAGAAGGGCGATGCAAAACACAAAGAAATTTAAAATTTCTCCTTTAATGATCCTTACGAATGGGCATGATCAATGATAGGATCATTACCTCTTGTGGCGATTATAACCTTTGATGCAGATCTACGGAGCGATCACGAACGTTGAACGATGACAACGCCTCTACTCAGTCCACACGAACAGATTCCTTCAATCTCAGTGCTAGCTGCTACGAATGAAGGCTCTGAGTGAGTGAGAGAGAGAGAGAGAGAGAGAGAGAGAGAGAGAGAGAGAGAGAGAGAGAGAGAGAGAGAGAGAGAGAGAGAGAAACGAAATTGCAACTGCTAAATGCTTCTATACAAGGGTTCTATTTATAGAACCACTTGTGTGGGCTTCAAGAAATGGGATTGAAACAAGCTGAAACTCAAAATATGATAGTTGATTTTTTCTGGAAAATTTCAAGTTCCAGTAGGGATTTTGTTGGCTCTCAAAAGCTTCGAAATGAATGCAGTAGCTTCCTCTATTTATAGAAAATGTGTTTGGATCCAAATACGTGTGGAATGATGTTGAATTCGTGCAAAACGAATTTGATCAGAAAGTGAGAAAAGTGTGACTTACAACTCATCAAAACTCAGCCAAATGATGTGTTTCAAAGGTTAATTAACTTCTGGAGTCTTTTTTGAACATTTTTAGGTCCAAAACACATGCTAATTTGGCTTGGATTTGAGATTAATGAAGTTCAAAATTCGGGCAATTGAAATTTCTTCAGTTCCAAGTCAACATGTTCAATCCAATGGGATATCCTACTTATGAGGCTTTTTGATTCCATACTTTTTGCAACGTATTGACATCATAACAAACATTACAATATGCCAAGAAAGGTTGCATTTGGATGCTTGAGTACAAAGCTATGTCATGTTGAAGTTGACATGAAAAGTTGATCATATATCTTAGAAAAATTAAAGTGTTTCATGGCTGAAAATGACCTATAATATCTCAATGAACTCCATGACCTTCCAAGCATATTTTTGAAGGAGAAGGGCGATCCAAAACGCAGCGGAATTTAAAATTTCTCCTTTAATGATCCTTACGAATGGGCATGATCAGTGATAGAATCGTTACCTCTTGTGGCGATTATAACCTTTGATGCAGATCTACGGAGCGATCACGAACGTTGAACGATGACAACGCCTCTACTCAGTCCACACGAACAGATTCCTTCAATCTCAGTGCTAGATGTTACGAATGAAGGCTTTGAGTGAGAGAGAGAGAGAAACGAAATTGCATCTGCTAAATGCTTCTACACAAGGGTTCTATTTATAGAACCACTTGTGTGGGCTTCAAGCTAAAAAGCCCACTTAAGTGTATGTGGCCCATATCTTATAATATGCCAAATTCACTTAAGCGCGTGGTACCTTACCATATTTCGTATTCTACTTAAGAACACCGTACCTTACGATGTTCTATAATTCACTTAAGTACACCATACCTTACGCTGTTCCTTAGTTACTCTATCTCTCATCAATCCGTCCTTTGTGTGTGACCCTGTAGGTTTTCGCGGCATTGGCAATTATATTAAATCACGTATTTAACATAATAAATAGTAAGCGGTATCTAGCAACACATCACTGCTACCCAAGACACAAAAATGTCATGTGATCTGACAAATCCTTTTGTGATAATACTAATGTGCACAATTACCCTTTTGCCCTTATGTCTATATTGAACACAAGGCATAAACCGTGTCATCCTTGTCCAGTTCAATATTGGGCCCATAGACATTTATCCTGTTACGCAGGATGGGCAAATTCCATCTAGGTCACTCATGTCCCTTAGCATGCTTCGTGGAGTACCCATCAACTGTCTTTATGGTCATCCAATTACGGACAATGTTTGATCAGCAATAAGGCACTCGACTCTACATCTAGGGTCCATAGTGGTTTCAGGTCGAAGGGTGGTATACACCATTATCACCATGAGAATAACTTATGACACTTTGCATAACATTCTATATAGTATTCTCATAGCGGGTTAATTCAGTATAAATATTACTCTTAATATTCATACCTATGTTTAAGACTTGATAACTCCTTATCCACGATCCGTGAGATATGATCATCAGTCTATAAACATAATAGTCTTCATGCTTTAATGTTATACCACTTCACAATAAAGCTCGACTACGGATACTTTAAGAATAGTGTCCTTATGTTTAATGTGATCTCATGATTAAGTCATACTTGATACATTAAACGGACTAGCTATTCTAGGGACTTTATTAAACAAACATAATAAAGAAAAAGCCTTTTATTATTAATAAATAATTCGATACAAGTACCAAAAGTATTGGCCTCTAGGGCTTATACCAACAATTTTGACCTTGATCCTTGAAGCAAACTTGTAGAGGGCATAAAAAATGATATTATGCAAAAAGAATCAGCCTCAAATGTTAAAAATTGAAGAGGTTATGATTTTTGAAAGTTGAGAAAAAGTCACTAAAAAATAGGTCAAATTTCACTAAGTCCACAAATGACCTATAATGTCCCCAAACTTTTGATGACCCTCCAAGCATAGTTGGCTCTTATCATACAAAAAGAAGCAGTAAAAAATATTCAGAATTGAAGGAGTTGTGATCCTTGGAGCCTTGACTTCAAAATGTTGACTTTTTTTACCAAGCCTCTTAGAACAAGCTTGTGTACTTGGATTTTCATTGCATTTCAAAGCACATGGGTGATTATATGAACTCAAAATAAGGTGTCCTTGATTGTCTCTTTTGATTAAATTGCTCAAAGCTTGAAGTTACTTGTTGAAGAATGCATGAAAATAAACACATGAACTTTTGACCTTCCTTGAGAAGTAAGCAACAAGACTTTGAGATGCTCTTGATTGGAAAACCCTACCTTGCACAATAAATTTAAGAATAATAAAACATATTTTTTCTATTTTGATTAGTGGTTAGATAAGCAATTAATCGTATAAACACAAAGGTAAAAAAACATCAGTAAATAGGGGCTTGATGATCCCTGCAAAAGCAAAACCCAAAGATGAGAGGGAGAGGGACCGAGAGGTGACCTTGTTTGTGTGCAAGGATACCAATGGTATGCGGGATCTTAGGATTAAAAATTAGGATATGACACTGGGGCACCAAAATTTTATAGGAGTTAGTAAAAGTGAATGAGAGTTAACATTCTGATGTTGGAATATAATATTAGTTGAAGTTTATATCTTAGTTGGAAGCAAACATCGAGGATAAACAAAAAAGGTAAAAGTTGGGTTCTATTTTATTTAAATATAATATTAAGCAACATTTCATGTCGATTAGTTAAACAATCGAGGAAAAAGATTATTTATATTATAATTAAAAATTTAATAAAATAAGGACTCCATTTTGTTTCTAAATAAAGCATGGAGTTATAGAAGTCGAGAATCGAAACTCAGACCCTGAATTACATTTTTAATCAATTTTCATAAAAACCAAAGAAAAAAATTTAATTAAAAAATAAAATAAAATACCGCATTCTAGGATATTTGACCTTGTTTTTAATCAATTAAGTGAAAATTTTGTCATTAAATATATTAAACAGATAGAGGTACCCCTTGCAATATTCTCTCCCCAATAAATGTTTTTAGGAGTTACCCCTCACAAATTTGATACTCATCATTAAACATTTTCAGGAGCTAACCCTTGCAATTTTTTCTACATCATGCACATTGCGCACTATTCAAGAAAATTATGCATCATACTTAGCTCGTTGTCGGTGGTTACCCATGTCAAACTAAGAAATACTTCCCCGGTTCTATAACGACGGTTCTATAATGAGTTACTCAATTGACTATTTCACACATATTAAAAAAAGAAAAAAATGAAAGAGAAAATGATATTTTTACTAAATTACCCTTATCATATATTGAGAATGATAAAAATCATATTAATTACAGGGTAAAATTGAAAAATATGCATTACAAATTAAAATGGATCATTAATTTTTTGACACTATTTTATTTCAATAAATCATTCATTATAAAACATAGAGAGTAATAAATTTCTAAACTACGTCATAAAATATTTAAAGGGGTTTCATAGCCTTGCATACAATTCCACATGATCCATACCTTTGAAATGGTCAGTGATCCTAAAAGTTAGATGACCATTGAAAGGCGTGTGTATGGGAGATGTTATATTTTGGAGGGGAGTATACTCGAGTAATGCACATCTGACACATAGTTAGCATACTAGAGTTTTATCAAATATGTTTGGTTTTCACGTAAAACCAAAAATTAACAAAATTGAGTAAATGTAATTGAAGGAGGACTAGTTGAATTGAATGGATGGAGTAAGTCATGCATATAGAAATACTCATTTTTAAATGCATATCTTATATTAGTTTGATGGCATAATGGATATTAGGTTGATGAAATATGGTAATGTCGATGGCTTAAAAATGGCACCGCAACTTCCCTTACAGGGAACACTGTTACCCTGGTTGTATAGTATACTGGTGGTGATTATTTTTATCATTTGCAATAATGCATAATGCCAAAGTTGATGTAATAATGAACATTTGTTTTGAGTAATTTGTTAGCTTATCCTCTCACTTATTGAGGTAAACTTTGGCATCTTGAGCCATAGATGGAAAGTAGTATTCGGATCTTACTACTAAATGCTGTCCAAATATGCTCTCGTGGACTCCATCAAGAACATGTTTGGTTTCTTCTTCTTCATAACACTTTAACGAGTGGGTGGACAGTCCTCTTTCGTACAACGCATTATTCTTTTTACGAGGTTATCCTCAGAAAGGTCAGCCAGTATTGTTCCGACCTTTATATATGTTATTATCAATGTTATCCACGACCACGAGGGGTATATGGTACCATCCGTCACAGCTACCATCAAGCTCGATATGACAATGTTGGATTTGTCTAACGTCTCATGAATGAAGGAATGGTTGACGCCTGATGCTCTCATGCTTACATGTTTTGAAAAAACATCTTCCCTTAGGTTATGCTTTTGAGGTACGTGTGCGGTTTCATAAGACATAAATGAGGCCAACTCGTCCTTTACTATGATGAAGTATTTATGTAGTGAGGGGTATTTGGCATACGCATACAATTTGACTTGGTAGAAAATAAGTTTGTGAATCCATACATAATTTGACTTATTATGCCCCCATATCTAACGCGAGAGTGAGACCGACTATGAATGCTTCATACTCCTCCTGATTTTTAGCGATAAAACCTCAAATGAAGAATGGTCTTGTAACCAAGAACGGATTCGGAGGTCGGTTATGCAAGGGGAAGGTTAGAAGTTTTTGTTTCAATTACTGGTTTTATGTTAATGTATGGTAATGAATACTTACATATGAGTCTTTTTTGAATGGGCTATTAGTTTGGTGAGTTGTATGCTATTGGTTTTGAGTTACCATTTCTGTTATAGACTGTTATCAAGTTTTATGGATGTTTCTGGTTGTTGTAATTAATTTGAATGCTTGAGATGGTTAGTGAAATTCAATGAGTAGTGTTGGGAATTCTGACAGTAAGTGTTATGTGATGGGTATGACATATATAAATGGTTTACTATTGGGGGCTAAATGTCATGCATTCCTATTGTTTGATGCTTGGCCATTTTGAAATGCTTGTGATAATGGCTTGAATTCTATGTTCCATTTGCAGGTATCGAATCCTGTTGGACATGTTGATCATGTGGAATTGGATGCAAGGCTATGAAATGTAGTTTGGATTGCTTGGAAGAGCTTATTTAGACATGTCATTGTTGTAGTCTTTATTGTAATGTGAAATGAAATATGTGAATTGAAAATGGATGTATGCAATGATAATTCGATGTAATTGGACATGAAAATATAAGAATGAAAATGAGTTTGGAAATGTTTGGAAGTTAAATATTATTGAATGTTTGGAAATGAGTGTGTGTATGGTTTTGATTTGAAATGAACTATGGATGGAGTAGAAATATTGTAACTTGAATTCGGTTTGAAATTTAAATGTATGTAATTGATATGAATAGAAATGTGAATGTATATGGAATGTGAATTGAAATGAATAAGTTAGTGTAATGGTTTGAATTGTATTGAAAATTAATTTGGAAATTGAAATGGTAATGATTTATAAATGGTTTAAAAAGGCTTAAAATTAACATGGTTAAAAATGATCAAAATGAATATGAACATGGATTATGACTTAAAAAATGACTTTAGTTAGATGCTTGAATTTGATCAACTGGTTGACCAAAAGTCAACTTAGGTAAAAATGTGTATTTTCTTCTGAATAATGGAATGCAGACAACAATTCCCCTGAACCAAAGAGCTTATGCCCTGATGTGAATCAAACCAGATGAACATCGGTCAAACAAAAGGTCATTAACATGTGAGGCTTTGAATATATCCCAATCAATGAATCAAGGCCATGAATATTAATCAAGCAGATGGACCATCCATTATGGGCCAGATGAAGTAGATGAAACCTCAATCTTGAATGCATACATAAAGGTATGATAGGGAGGGTAGGATATGGACACCACTGGAAATTAGGGTTTCATGGATCAAATCCAATACCAATGAATTAGGGTTTCCCCTATGCTCCATGATAAAGACAACCAGGATGAAGGAATCACCTCCTATTCAATGCCCTGTGTGATAAAAACCCTTGAATCCATGATTTAATGCTTTTTCAATGCAAGTGGAATGTACTATGCTACTATGGATATGTAGATGAGATGAATGCTTATCAGGATATGCAAATGATTAGGATTAGTGACCTAAATGATCATTATGAAGGGTATGGTGAATTTTGGGGTATGACAGTTGCCCCTATTTAATATTCTCAAACCTGAATGAATGGATAGTAACAGCTTTCGAAAATTTAAGGTAGGAGGGAATTAAGTACTAAAATATTGAAAATTTTGCCCACCAAGAACAAATGAAATGTGAATATAGGTCATGAAGAAATTCCCCACTAGGATATAGGATGAACAAACTAGCTGTTGTACAGGGCAGCTGCTGAGGATGAGAAGTTATTTGAGTGAAATGGATAACTATGGAAATGTTAGATATGTATGACGTATGCAATATGATAATGCAATATGGGATCTTTTTTTCATTTTATATTTACTAACAAGTTTTAGCAGGCACTAAGAAAGATGGTTTTCTGTTGGGGGATAAATTGTGAGATATTTTGGGAAATGTTTTTCCAGGCAAAACCTGGGCTTTGAGGTGATAGATGACTTCACTGGGGAAGACAGTAGGGGAATTAGAAAGCAAATAGTTGGTTGTCAACTCTGAGTTTGGGGATAGAAACATGACCAACACTGATTGCTGAGGATTGAAGCATTTTGATCGCAATCCTGTGAATAGGGTAAAACTGGACATTCTCAACTCTGCAGTTGGAAACAAATTATGATCAACATTGGCTATGAAGTTGGAAAAAGGATAGGCGTCAACTCTGGGGTTAGGTGTAATAGGATGGACATCGCCTCTAAGGTTGGGAACAAAATGGTAGGCGCCAACTCTAAGGTTGGATTTATAGATATCAGCTATGGGGTCGGGGATAAGAAAATATACAACAACTGGATAGTTGGGAAAAAGGTAGTCATTCAACTATGAGGCTAGGGGAAAAAAGGTACATCAAATCCAAAGTTGGAAAAAGGCATACGTTCAACTCTGAGGCCAGAGGTAGAAATGGTACATCAACTCCGAAGTTGGGAAAAGGTAGGCGTCCAACTCTGAGGCTGAAGGTAAAAAAAGATAAACATCAACTCTGAGGTTGGAAAAAGGTAGATACTCAACTCTGAGGCTAAAAGTAAAAGAGATACACCAACTCTGAAGTTGGAAAAATATAGTTGCTCAGCTCTGAGGCTGGGAGCAAAAAATGGTAATCATAAACTCCATAGTTGGAAACAAGCAGATACTCAACTCCGAGGTTGGGAAAAGAATGATAACGTCAACTCTAAGGTTGGAAGCAAAACGGTAAACAACAACTCTGAGGTTGGAAAATAGGAAAAGCGACAATAACTCTAAGGCTGGAAAAGGGGCAACAACTCTGAGGTTGGGGTAAGGAAAGGGCAACAACTCTGAGGTTAGAAAATGGGGCAACAACTTTGAGGTTGGAAAAGGGAAAACAACTCTGAGGTTGGGGTAAGGAAAAGGCAAAAACTCTGAGGTTGGAAAAGGGGAAATAAATCTGAGGCTGGAAAAGGGGCAACATATCTAAGGCTAGAAAAGGGGAAACATCTCTGAGCCTGAAATAAGAAAGGTTATCATCAACTCTGGGGTTGGGAATGGGAAACATACAACTCTGAGGTCGGATATAAGAGAAAGACAACAACTCTGAGGTTGGAAATAAGAGAAATAGACAACAAATCTAAAATAATAAAGGTGCAAAAACTCTGAGGTTGGAGTAGGAACTGACATCAACTTTGAGGTCGGGTATAGAATGGCCTCTCAACTCAGGGGGTTGGAGGTAACAGCATCATCAAGTTTGAAACTGGAAAAAAAAAGGTGATTATCTATAACTCTGTAGTTGGAGAAAAGGGATACCAATAACAATGGGTATTGAAAATAAGGTGATAGACACCGACGAACGAATGGACATCAATACAGGCAAGTATTGAAAAATAAGTGATAGACACTGATGAGCAAAGGGATAACAATACCAACGGGTATTGAAAAAAAGTGATAGACACTGATGATTGGTTAACTGATTTTTCGGATTTGAGAGATAGGGGTAGGAATCACTATACATGAGTTGGGTTTAAAAAGGGTTTTGCCAATGGGGATTGGACTTTGCAAGAGGTTGGCCAAACAAGGTTCAGGCTTTGGCAGGATATGTCAATTAGGCACTTTGTTATAGGCACGAAAACCTCAAGGGGTCACACAGGCACAATGACGAGGATCAAGTTTTTGAAACATGGTTACCCTTTCCGGGACTCACTAAACCTACACTGGGTATTTCGATACAAATCAAAAGGAAAAGTCTTGACAGAGACAACCCTTCTCGTGCAAAAGGAAACAAGGGAGAGATGTGATTTTCATGCACCAAGCAACGAAATAAACTCACGAAAGAAGAGTTATCTCAATGAAATCATCTCTATGAAGGAGGCCAAATTCTTACGACGGGTAAGCGAAAAGGAATGACTTGAAAAATCTCATTGGGGTTGCCAACTAGGAGTTTTACAAGGGTAAAAAAGGTCATGTATTTTATTTTTTAATGACAACAGGGTGGGCTATGGAAAGGTGCCAACGGAAATGGGTTGTTGGATAATGCTAAGAGAGTTTCAGGCTTGCTTCTTTCTTGTTAGAGAGTTTCATGCCATGCTGGATGATATGCATTAATTGGATGATATAAATTATGCATGTCAGGTTGATACAATGATATGAGGGTATGCTGATGGCCAAAGATTGGGTATGGTGTAATGAATACTGAGAAAATTTTGCTTGAGTTGCAAGGCTTCTGATTTATAGGGTACGGGTAACGTCTCACATGACTTCTTGACATCCTATATTCTTGATATTGTTGGAGAAAGAATCTGACATGGACCTTCTGATGCCCTAGGTAGGATCTTAAAAGCTTTCACAAGAAAGGAGAGAAACTTCCTCTCTTTAGACTGTCTTACCCCAATCTGTTGGGTATCTGCACGGATTATCCCAGACACAAATTATGAAGCAGCCTTATTGTAGATTATCTCAATATGACCTTCCCTAGTGTCTTGCAACTGAATTCCTCTAATTAACCGTCTCGGAGAGATTGACTTCTTGTGCTCTTGGGATGGCCTACCCTAGTACGATCCTTGAAGTAAATTTGCCTTTGTCTGGTTTATCTTTGAGGGAAAGTCCCTGACTAATTGATCTTCGGAGAGATTTATCGAATCTCGACTTGACTACCTCATATTGACTTAATCTTGTAGAGATTTCTAGACGTGATTGCTTCAGATTTACTGAATCTCGTAGAGATTTCTCGACGTGGCTATCTCAGATTGACTGGATCTTGAGGTGACTTGTCTTTTTGCTCCACAGAGTCTTTAGAGTTCTACCTTGGTGTGATCAAGAGAAGTGGCTTGTCCCTGCTCAACGGAGGTCTCAGGCATTCTACACTTTTTATACCATCAAGCTCTTTAATTCATGTCATTATGGCAGATTCCTTGACGTCAAATGCTTACTCACGAGTAAGACAAGTTCATTTGAGAAATGGTAATGATAATGTCATGTTTATGCTAGTTCTGAGATCTAATTTTGTTCACTGGAATTATGACATATTGTGAATAGATCACTAAGGAGAATGTCATATCGATACCAACACGAATGATAAGAAAATCATTAAGGAGACATTTATAACATGATATTACTGACTATAGTATGCTTTCGAAATAAAATCTCCTTCAATTAGGTATTTTGAGGGTTGTAACGTGGCCTAGTTCATGGTTTTCAGAAAAAAGGATTTATGGCTCAAAACCTATTCTAACCCACCTGTTCTCCTTAATGTTCTCCAGTCATACGTTCAGCTAGTTCAATACAAACGCTCTTCTTCCAAAAGGGACTTAGGAGTGAAAATGATAAACCAACGAGGTTTTTTAGAGTGGCAATCATGCACCTTTTATTTGGTTTGTAGCCATAATATTTTGCTCTTACTGAAGATTTTCTTTTCTTTTTTTGATTCCTCTTTGCTTTGCTTTTATTGTTGATTTCCCTACTTTTGCTGGATTGACTTTGATTTGTAATCCATAGGAATGCCCTAATTTTTGCCTAAGTCACTTGTTCTCAAGTTTTCTACTTAGCGGGCTTTCTTCTTTTGATTTTTTTATGGAATAAATCGTGTGACATTTGTTTGATTGACTGGAATGGGGTTGTGACTGCTGTCGCTCCCCAGATTTCCCGAATCCAAGTACAAACGCGAAAAAGAGTGGCGCAGAAGAAGAGTAGAGTCGCCAGCTATGTACTTTTATCCCAAGAGAAGGGAAAGGTAGTACTGCATAACCAAAAAGGAACGGATAAAACAAAGTCTCGAACCAAAGAAAATCTGAGTAAGGGGGCCGGTTACGTGAAGGGAAGGTTATCACACCCCTTCACGTTTGTGGTACTCCACAGGATCCACACTTGCTATTTATGTCTAAAGTGTGTGTATACAAAGTCCTATATACGATGCGAGAGAGAGAAAATCAAAGTAGGGAAAAGAAAGAGTTATTGCTCGCACAGGCCCTACCCTGCTGCATACGTATCTCAAGAAGGATTGAGAATCAGAGCACCGTAGCTCGGCTAACCTATTTTTGTTTGTTTTGTGTTTTTTAGATGAACGATGTTACTACGCAATCTACCGGATGCTCGACCTTTGGAGACTTACTCGCCTGTAGTAGAAAGACATAACGTGTTCTGAGGAGAAGAAAAATCAATGAGTTTGTTTGTGTTTTAGGAATGCTCATGCAAAAAGGAAGTCCTAGACGAAGGAACCGTGCTACCTAATTGACATGCAAACGAGAGACTATACGAAGCCTAGCAATCCTATGGGGGAGACGATCACACCACACAAAAACATATAGCATAGAGTAAACACGCCAACAAGGGGGCTCAAACATACATGGGTAGGGCTTTAGTCAAGAGGGGTCATATCAACCTCGACAAACAAGCCATGGAGAGGTAATCAAATGGGCTCTTAACCACAGACATTGAATGTCAGGGTGAGCAGATCAAAAGGGTAATGAGGATAAGTCCTCATAGCTCTTAACCCTGGACAGGGTGAGCTCATGACAAAGCGTGGGGATTCTGAAAGATGGAACCCTTTCCATTGACTGATCAGACAAAAGATCTTGGGATTTTGTTCTGTAGCATCGACACGTAGTGCGAGCATAAAGGACGACACACTGAATAACGGGGGATTGACTACTAATCCCTTTTATCCATCAATTGTCTCTTCATGGAGGTCTTTTGCACTGGTGCCTCCTCTTGGAGGTCTTTGGGCACAAAAGTAAACACACAAAAACATTGCCTCATATCGAGGTCTTCCAGCTAAGAAAACGGTAAAATGCGGGAAAGATGTAAAAGGGATCAAGAGATCTACCACACGGATAAAGATCCAAAGTAATAACAACTAAGAAGCAAGAAACCCAGAGATCTCTCAAGCTAGCACCATCAAAGAAAGCAAGTCAGCAAAGTGATCAAAATAAATCTCCAAATGGTATCCCACAAATAAAGTGGAATACCATGCAAGCTATGTCTTCAAGAGTCATGTGAGCCCTCACAAAAACTCAGCAAACAAGTTAGAATAACAAGATGGGATGCAATCAAGAGTTACACCAAACAAAAGAACCATAACAACAACAGCGTCAGGTAAACAGTGCATGGATGCAATAGAAAATATGTCACAACAAAACACAAAACAGGTTAGAGAGCAAACAAAAAAACAACTGCTGTCACGATCGCTAATGCTTCGCTTAGCGAAGACTTAGCGAGGCTTCGCTACAGGTTTGCTTAGCGAGGTGCTAGCGAATGCCTGCGGATTCTGGGTTCTTCATTGATAACAGTCCGATTTCAGAAACCCCGAATCCTATGGTACCCTTTTCAGAAATTAAGTGATTAAACATTCAAGGCATTGTTCTACGCATTCATACCCATCTAAACCCACATGCAAAACCTAACGATACCCATTCTTCCAAATTCACCCAAAATACCTCATACTTCGGAAATTTCAGATTGAAAGCGTAAAGTAATGGAAATAGGGCAAACCTGATTGGAGAGATCGAATGATATTTGATTGCACGGTTGGGTTTGCAGAGCAATCTTAGAGTTTTTGTGAGATGGAATTGATAGAGGTGACTTTTGTGCAAATGAGTTCTTTCTTCAGTGTGTATGGAGGCTGCTCTGAATTAGTTAGGGTTTTGTTCCAATGAATTTCTAGAATTTATAACCTGATTTTTGTGTCTTGGTGGGCTCAGAATGAAGGCAATTCAAGCCCATGATTTTCTGTTATATTATTTTTTTTTTCAAAAACGCGTGGGCTTCGCCTAGCGAAGGATTTGCTCGCCTAGCGAGCATGACAGCTCAGGAAGCTCTTCTGGGCGCAGGTGACTCTGGTGGCTTTTCTTGGGACTTGCTAGGCGAACCATTCTGCTCGCCTAGCGAGCATGACAGCTCAGGAACAGACTTTTGCTCCTTCAAGATTAGCGTTTTGAATGATGAATAGACCCCATTTGAACATGTTGGAAGTAACTCAAGTCATCCTCTAGCCATTTGACCTTCAGTTGACCAACTGTTGACTTTTGAATTTGCAGTTGAATTTTGAACTGGACTGAGCCCATTAAGCTTGATCCTTTGAAGAAAACCTCTGAAAATAAAACCCTAGCTCCCATGAGCTCTACACAACATCCATAAGACCTTTAAACCAAGAATGCATCTCAATCCTTGAGGAATCCTACTTTGACTGCTTCAGTAGACCAAAGTTGACCAGAGGTAATTCAGATGAACTTTGCTGAAATGCAATATGAAATGTTAAATGACCTAAAATGAATGCATGAATGAGGGGGGCAAATTTTGAGGTGCTACAGCTGCCCCTATTCAATCAACTGTGAACCTGAACGGATGAAAGCAGCGACTATCAGACTTTCAAGGTAAATAGGGATTGAATACCAAAAGAACCGGAGAATTTGCACTCTGTAGGTAACGAATCAAGGAAAGCGAGGCCATTTACCGATGGCTGCTTCAAAACAACTTCGATATTTACCGATATCAAAGAAAGCGAGGCCATTTACCGATGGAGGCTTCAAAACAAATTTGATATTTACCGATATCAAGGAAAGCGCTACACGACCAGACATTTACCGATGAGTGGGAAGGAACTCGATGTTTACTGACATCGAACAACGATGTTTATGAATGAAACAAGACCAGGCATTTATCGATGACTGGGAAGGAACTCGATGTTTACCGACATCGAACAAAGATGTTTATAAGTGAAACAGAACCAGACATTTACCGATGACTGGGAAGGAACTCGATGTTTACCGACATCGAACAAAGAGGTTTACAGATACCAAGGAAAGAATACATTTATGAAACGAAACCATTTACCGATGGCGAAAATGAAACACTCGATATTTACGGATAGCGAAGACGCACAATTATCTAAACAACAAAACCATTTACCGATGGTTAACAAGCGGCTGATGTTTACCGACATCGAACAATGATGTCTACCGACACCAGAAAGGGGAGAGGACACACACGGGTGTTGACAGAACGATTTTTTTTGTAGACACCATGAGAGACATGCCACTTACCGATGGCCAAGGATTGGAATTCGACGTTTATCGACATCAAAAGATGATGTTCGCCGACATCAAAGAAAAGCATAGACATTTACGGGGATCAACACGACACTTACCGGTATCGCAAGGATGACATTTGCATATGTCAAAATAAGGCAGACACTTACTGGTGCCTAAATCGGAAGGGAGTCAAACTTTCCTTTCACGGACTGGTGAGAAAATAAATCTCACTGGGATTATCGATTCTGAATGTTGCCAAGAGCAACTACTACAAATGTGCTACACTGATGTTGAAAAATAATCCGTCTCTTCCGGAGATAAGATCCAATCTGGTTAATACATGTATGCATCTGTTTGAGTTTTCTATGGAGTAATGCTCCATACTCGAATGGAAATGCTACGCGATTTGAGAATGTGAATGCAAATGATGATTACAACATGCAAGATGCAAAGGGGGGAAAACTCCTGCTGGGAAAGCAAATGATCACTTTACTGAGCACACAATTTCTGATTCGATCTTCCAACTCTGTAGGGACATACAACAATTCTGCTGAGGATACTTACTGATATGACATTCTCGGAACGGCAGAGAAACCGACTCAATTGGGGAGTCACTTGTTGGGAAAACACCAACCTCTCGACCATGCTAGGGGAAACAAATTCTGAACTCGACTTAGACGACCCAACTTCTTACACGACTGGACAGTGTTGAAACAACGGGGTCTTCCTTCGAACAAACTTTGGCTCATCTGCTTTAGCCATCAATCAAAGATAATAACCTGCAAAACGGCAAGACATACATGCCCCAGGGGATCGTATGGACAAAATGTACTCAAGTGTACTCATCATTCAAAATGATTTTCAGATGTTTTATCTTTCCGCACGTCATTGTCTAGCCTTCATGTTTTTAGATGCAATGTTTATAAAAAATTCGGACGTTTTTTTGCAAACAAAATAGTAGAATAAAAAAACAAGAGAGCAATTTGACTGAATAATGACTTTTATTGATTGAAAATGGCCTATAAAGGCAAATACATCAGGAAGCAATTCCTAGGAAGAGGTAATTGCGCCAAAAGAGAAAATAAACTATCCTATTGGTAATGTGGACACGACATTCCACTATTTTCCAATTCTGTTATGACTCATAGATCTTCATTTCTCCCAAATTCTTTGCTTTCTGAGAAGAGTGATTGGACCGATCATATCCTTCAAGATGGTAGACGCTGAAACGTGATGAAGTACAGCTACTCAAACTGTAGTCTTCGCTTTAATCTCTCTTTTGCCTGGACTGCCTTTTCAGGTTTTCAATCCACCGGGATACCTATTTTTGCCTAAGCCGCCTTTACAGGTTTTCGACTTACCGGGTGTACATATTATTTTTATTCTTTATCCCTAACTTTTGCCCGAACCTTTTTCTCTTCTTTTTCTCTTGGTTCGCCGGGATGCCCTTTTTTGCCTGGACTTTCTTTCTTTGTCCAACGGGTCAGTTTATGCGAAGTATTTTTTGACTACATCTGAATTCATAGGAGACGAAAAATCTTCACCATCCATAGTTGTAAGCATCAAGGCTCCACCAGAAAAGACCTTTTTAACAACATATGGACCTTCATAATTCGGAGTCCACTTGCCCCTGTTATCTGTACCGGGAGGAAGGATCCTCTTCAAAACTAAGTCACCTATCTGATAGCTTCGAGGACGCACTTTCTGATCAAAGGCCTTCTTCATCCTTCTCTGATATAGTTTCCCATGGCACACAACTGCTAATCGCTTTTCTTCAATTAAATTTAACTCATCAAACCTGGCTTGAACCCACTCAGCCTCGTCAAGTTTTACATCCATCATCACCCTAAAAGAAGGGATTTCAACTTCTACTGGCAAGACTGCCTCCATGCCATACACAAGTGAAAACGGAGTTGCCCGGTTGACGTACGTACTGAGGTATGATACCCATGCAAAGCGAAAGGCAACATCTCATGCCAATCCTTGTACGTCACAACCATCTTTTGCACAATCTTCTTAATGTTATTGTTTGCCGCCTCTACAACACCATTCATCTTTGGTCTGTAAGGAGAAGAATTATGGTTTTCGATCTTAAAGTCATTGCAAAGCTCTTTCATCATCTTGTTATTGAGATTCGAACCATTATCAGTGATGATTCTCTCAGGAACCCCATAACGACAGATAATTTCTTTCTTAATGAATCGAGCAACCACTTGTTTGGTAACATTGGCATAGGAAGCTGCTTCCACCCACTTGGTAAAGTAATCAATCGCGACTAGGATGAAGCGATGTCCATTAGAAGCACTAGGTTCAATCTTTCCAATCATATCGATGCCCCACATCGCGAATGGCCAAGGAGAATTCATAATATTCAGAGGGTTTGGTGGTACATGCACTTTATCTGCATAGATCTGACATTTGTGGCACTTCCGAGTGTATTTGAAACAATCAGATTCCATGGTTATCCAGTAATAACCGGCTCTTAACAACTTCTTGGCCATTGCATGACCACCAGCATGGGTACCGAAAGATCCCTCGTGTACTTTCTGCATTAACATGTCTGCTTCGTGTCTAATGACGCATCTGAGCAGAACCATGTCAAAGTTCCTCTTGTACAACACATCATCCTCGTTCAAGTAAAAGCTTCCAGCTAGCCTCCTCAGTGTCTTCTTGTCATTCTTTGACGCTCCTTCAGGATACTCTTGGTTTTTAAAGAAAATCTTAATATCATAAAACCACGGCTTGTCATCAATAACAGACTCGGCTGCAAACACATACACATGCCTCTCGAGTCGATTCACAACAACGTGTGGCACATGATTCTGCCAATGAAATTTAATCATGGAAGACAATGTGGCCAAGGCATCGCCCATTTGACTTTTGTCTCGGGGTACATGATACAACTTTACTGTCTTGAAGAAAGTCAGGATCCTCCTGGTGTAATCTCTATAAGGAATCAAATGCGGCTGATGAGTATTTCGGTCTCCATTGACTTGGTTAATCACTAGAGTAGAATCTCCATAAATGTCCATAGTTTTGATCCTTAGATCGATGGCTTCCTCAATCCCCATGATACAGGCCTCATACTCAGCTTTGTCGTTGGTTACTTCAAAAGTCAATCTGGCGGAAAAAGGTATGTGTGCACCTTTAGGATTAATGAGTACTGCCCCAACACCATTTCCATTCACATTTACCGCCCCATCAAACATCAGTGTCCACTTGTCATCGGGATCCGGTCCTTCCTCGACAAGAGGCTCTTCACAATCTTTCATCTTTAAGTACATGATATCTTCATCAGGGAATTCAAACATCATCGGCTGATAGTCATCAATTGGTTGCTCGACAAGGTAATCAGACAGAATACTACCCTTGATGGCCTTTTACGACGTGTACTGGATATCATACTCTGTTAAAATCATCTTCCACCGAGCCACTCGTCCGGTAAGAGCCGGCTTTTCAAAGATATACTTTACTGGGTCCATCTTAGAAATCAATAAGGTAGTATGGTTTAACATATATTGTCTTAGTCGGCGAGCAGCCCATGCCAAAGCGCAGCAAGTTTTCTCGAGCAGCGAATATCTTGTTTCACAGTCGGTAAACTTTTTGCTAAGGTAGTATATTACATGCTCTTTTCGATCAGACTCGTCATGCTGTCCCAATACACACCCCACCGAATTCTCTGTTACTGAAAGGTACATTATCAGAGGCCTCCCAGGAACTGGAGGTATAAGAATTGGAGGTTTCTGCAAATATTCTTTTATCTTATCAAAAGCTTTTTGACAATCATTGTTCCACCTGATTGTTTGATCTTTTCTTAGCAATTTAAATATTGGTTCGCACGTAGCTGTTAGGTGAGATATGAACCGTGCAATTTAGTTCAGCCTCCCTAAAAACCCACGGACCTGCTTTTCCGTTCTTGGTTCAGGCATTTCTTGAATAGCTTTTACTTTCGCTGGATCAACCTCAATCCCTTTCTCACTGACAATGAAAGCTAACAACTTTCCAGATCTCACTCGAAACGTACACTTGTTTGGATTCAGCCTCAGTTTGAACTTTTTCAATCTTTCAAACAACTTTTACAAGTTTACCAAGTGCTCTTCTTCTGTCTGAGACTTCACAATCATATCATCCACGTACACTTCAATTTCTTTGTGCATCATGTTATGAAAGAGAGTCGTCATAGCTCTTTGGTAAGTAGCACCGGCGTTCTTCAACCCAAATGGCATTACCTTATAACAGAACGTGCCCCAAGGTGTAATAAATGTCGTCTTCTCCATGTCTTCTGGCGCCATCTTGATCTGATTATAGCCAGAAAATCCATCCATGAAAGAGAAAACCGAGGACTGAGCAGTGTTATCGACCAATACATCAATGTGAGTTAATGGGAAGTCATCTTTCGGACTGGCTCGATTTAAATCTCGGTAATCGACACACATCCTGACTTTACCATCCTTTTTCGGCACGGGTACGATGTTGGCCACCCAAGGGGGATAATTGGTAACTGCTAGAAAACCCGCATCCAACTGTTTCTGAACCTCCTCTTTGATCTTGACAGCAATATCAGGACTAGTTCTGCGAAGCTTCTGCTTTACCGAAGGACAATCTTCTCTGAGAGGTAGCCTGTGCACCACAATATCTGTATCCATACCAGGCATATCTTGATACGACCATGCGAATACATCCACATATTCTTGCAGCATTTCAATCAGCCCTCTCTTGACCTTTTCCTCTAAAGCAGCCCCTATCTTGATCTCTTTCTTTGCGTTCTCAGTCCCAAGGTTAATGACTTGCAACTCTTCCTGATGAGGTTGAATGACCCTTTCCTCCTGTTTCAATAGTCTGGCCAATTCTTTGGGGAGTTCACAATCTTCTTCACTCTCCTCTTCGGCTTGGTAAATGGGATTATCAAAGTCATACTGAGCCATAACAAAACTGTTTTTAATGGAATCCGCAAGATCAATTCTGCACGAGCGATGTTTCAGGCTTTATTTTAGAAAAGAGTTCAAGAAAGACACAAAAAACAAAAACATTGCCATTTTTATGGTTTTGAAAACGAAAGTAATAAAACAGAAAGACAGTGAGCACAAATTTGATTGCAAAACGTCCTTTATTGATGATAATCATTGAAAATTCAAAACATGATGTGGCCCTACAATGAACCACTACGCCTTGGGCAGAGCATAGGGCTTTCATGCAAAATGAGAAACAAAAGAAAATTACTCTGTCTGAAGAGTAACTTGGACTATTTCTTCAGTAGTCCAATTGTTGATCTTCTCCCCTGGAGCGGACGGGCGCACCCACTTATCCATCTCACAATCACTGTCACCATCTTCATTGTCTGTTGCAAAGACATCCCCGTGAATCATCAATCCAGCACTAGTGAAAGTACACGGCCCTTTCTGATTCTGGGCACCCTGCTCTGACGATTGAAAAGGCTGATAACCGATGCCAAACATGTCTTCTTTTATGGGCACATCAATCACAGTCAATACCTCTTCACGGTCTTTCACTACTCGATCAAACTGTAAACAACCTTCATTCATCAATTCCTGGATACCTTCTTTCAATTTCACACAGCCGTTTTCATGATTACCACAATCTGAACAATTCTCGTCACATCCCGAAAATACTCCCCCTCTAAGCAGACGTTCCTTTACTACAAACAACGAAGTCTGAACATCGTTAATATCGACTACCAAGTTCAAATTTTCCCCATCTTCCACGCTATTTACTCTGGGCCCTCCATGCTGAGGCATAGGATTATTCACCACATTTGGAGTAGGAGCAAAGTTAATCGTCTTGGCATCAATCAAATCTTGAACTTTATGGTGGAAAGCCCGACAATTCTCGATGTGGTGCCCTGGCACACCAGAATGAAAATCACAACGGACATTAGCATCATAACCAGCGGGAATCCTTGTTAATGGAGCCATAGTGCGAAGCTCAACAAACTTTAACCTGAGCAGTTCAGGGAGTAAATCAGCATAAGTCATTGGCAACAGATCAAAATGACGATCTGGCATTCTTTGTCTTGGTTGGAATTGGCGTGGCTGTTGTTGTTGTGGTTGTCCTCTTTGTTGTTGTTGAGGTTGGGTTGTTGGAATAGTTACAGCAGCAACTTGACGGTATTGTTGTCATCTGTTTCCATTTCTCTGATTATGTATAACATTCATCTCGCCCTCTCTCCTTCTGGGTGCCCCTGAAAATGATTTCTTAGTACTTGAAGAACTTGAAGAACCAGGGTTTTGGATCTTTCCCGCTTTGATAAGACTTTCAGTTCTTTCTCCGTAAATCACAACATCCGAAAAACTACCAAATGGGCAACTTCCCATACGATCCATGAATACACCTTGCAGGGTTCCAATGAACATATTAGTCAATTCTCTCTCCAACATCGGAGGTTGTACTCTCGCAGCTAGTTTAGCCACCTCTGGGCGTATTCCTTGAAACCCATCAACTAAACCCATGTTAGTAACATCAAAACCCAAATAATTCTGGCACTCCATGGCGCGAATCTTTTCAGCAAGGGCGTCAACCTTTCTATCTCTCTCTTCCGCCTTTCCAAATTCATCATCATCACTGGGAATAGTGAACATATCTTCTTGCTTGTCAACCAAATGAGAATGATGGTGAACTGGAACACGTGCCGCTCGAGCATTAGCAGCCTCTGTAATGAGGGGTTGTCCATCGATTCTAATACCACGCAATTCGTCACCAGTAGCATAGTTGTTGACAGGGTTCATAGCAGCAGCGGTGTCATTGACAGGGGTTCCTTCTGGCGGATTCTGACCGACAGGGGGAATCACAGTTTCGTGTCTCTGGACCAAGGCTCGGAGTTCCTCTTGCCCTTGCACTACCCCTTGCATCATACTCATGAACTGGGCCATGTTGGTTCTCATCTCTGCTAGATCTGCATGAAATTGATCCATGGTTTTCTATTGATTCTGCCTTGTTGCGTAGCGGTGCGGCCGATACTCAGCAATTCTGCCTGAAACGGGACCAAGAATGAGAAATCCTCTTCAATAACACCTGTAATGATGCAAGAATGATATGTGTATGATGCGTATGCTATGTTTTATCATTTCTCAGGTATTCAAGAGAAATGATATGCATATACGGGTTAAAATTTTTTCTTTTATGCATTTTTTGAAAATAAACATGCTATGATGCAAAATGATGAAACAATGACTGGTTGGTTGTGTGTCACAAGGCACAGGATCAGAACTTCAGCATGAATTCGGAACCGGGAACCATAGAACACAGTCATCAACTTAGAACCCACACTTCAGAACCAACGGTCACCAATAAGAACCAAACAAAAGTCACCAACAGGACACGGTCACCAACAGAACAAGTCACCATCAGTACCTGTAAATGATTCATTCCCGCCCCACTCACGGGTGTAATCTAGGCCAGGGTAAGGTCAAGAGAAACGCAGGATAAACAATCCTTTCAAGAATATCATCATATGCACACCAGGTGTATGCAATGATAATGCCCCAGCAAAATCTGAACTGCTCGTGATACCATGTTCTGCTAAGTGGCGCCACACCACCCGCTTCCCATGAATCACTCTATTCCTAGGTGCCCTAAAGTTCACTCATAGCCTGTGTATTTGGCCTTTTACCTCTTGTGACTCCCACCCAACAGTGCAACAGATACACAACCAGTACAGTATGCATGAAACAGTAAAGCGCACATAGGATGCAATGCAAGCAGATAAGTATGCAAAGCAATAAATAAATAACACACAATAGACAATAAACAAACAAACGCTAGGAAAGGCCCACTAGGGAAAATAAGTCCCCAGCAGAGTCGCCAGCTGTCGCTCCCCGAGGATTTCCCGAATCCAAGTACAAACGCGAAAAAGAGTGGCGCAGAAGAAGAGTAGAGTCGCCAGCTATGTACTTTTATCCCAAGAGAAGGGAAAGGTAGTACTGCATAACCAAAAGGGAACGGATAAAACAAAGTCTCGAACCAAAGGAAATCTGAGTAAGGGGGCCGGTTACGTGAAGGGAAGGTTATCGCACCCCTTCACGTCTGTGGTACTCCACAGGATCCACGCTTGCTATTTATGTCTAAAGTGTGTGTATACAAAGTCCTATATACGATGCGAGAGAGAGAAAATCAAAGTAGGGAAAAGAAAGAGTTATTGCTCGCACAGGCCCTACCCTGCTGCATATGTATCTCAAGAAGGATTGGGAATCAGAGCACCGTAGCTCGGCTAACCTATTTTTGTTTGTTTTGTGTTTTTTAGATGAACGACGTTACCACGCAATCTACCGGATGCTCGACCTTTGGAGACTTACTCACCTGTAGTAGAAGGAGTTAACGTGTTCTTAGGAGAAGAAAAATCAATGAGTTTGTTTGTGTTTTAGGAATGCTCATGCAAAAAGGAAGTCCAAGACGAAGAAACCGTGCTACCTAATTGACATGCAAACGAGAGACTCTACGAAGCCTAGCAATCCTATGGGGGAGACGATCACACCACACAAAAACATATAACGTAGAGTAAACACGCCAACAAGGGGGCTCAAACATACATGGGTAGGGCTTTAGTCAAGAGGGGTCATATCAACCTCGACAAACAAGCCATGGAGAGGTAATCAAATGGGTTCTTAACCACTGTAATTGAACGTCAGGGTGAGCAGATCAAAAGGGTAATGAGGATAAGTCCTCATAGCTCTTAACCCTGGACAGGGTGAGCTCATGACAAAGTGTGGGGATTCTGAAAGATGGAACCCTTTCCACTGACTGACCGGACAAAAGATCTTGGGCTTTTGTTCTATATCATCAACACGTAGTGCGAGCATAAAGGACGACACACTGAATAACAGGGGATTGACTACTAATCCCTTTTATCCGTCAATTGCCTCTTCATGGAGGTCTTTAGCACTGGTGCCTTCTCTTGGAGGTCTTTGGGCACAAAAGTAAACATAGAAAAACATTGCCTCCTATCGAGGTCTTCTAGCTAAGAAAGCGGTAAAATGCGGGAAAGATGTAAAAGGGATCAAGAGATCTACCACACGGATAAAGATCCGAAGTAATAACAACTAAGAAGCAAGAAACCCAGAGATCTCTCAAGCTAGCACCATCAAAGAAAGCAAGTCAGCAAAGTGATCAGAATAACTCTCCAAATGGTATCCCACAAATAAAGTGGAATACCAAGCAAGCTATCTCTTCAAGAGTCATGTGAGCCCTCACAAAAACTCAGCAAACAAGTTAGAATAACAAGATGGGATGCAATCAAGAGTTACACCAAACAAAAGAACCATAACAACAACAACGTCAGGTAAATAGTGCACGGATGCAATAGAAAATATGTCACAACAAAACACAAAACAGGTTAGAGAGCAAACAAAAAAACAACTACTATCACGATCGCTACTGCTTCGCTTAGCGAAGACTTAGCGAGGCTTCGCTATAGGTTCGCTTAGCGAGGTGCTAGTGAATGCCTGCGGGTTCTGGGTTCTTCCTTGATAACAGTCCGATTTCAGAAACCCCAAATCCTATGGTACCCTTTTCAGAAATTAAGTGATTAAACATTCAAGGCATTGTTCTACGCATTCATACCCATCTAAACCCACATGCAAAACCTAACGATACCCATTCTTCCAAATTCACCCAAAATACCTCATACTTCGGAAATTTCAGATTGAAAGCGTAAAGTAATGGAAATAGGGCAAACCTGATTGGAGAGATCGAATGATATTTGATTGCACGGTTGGGTTTGCAGAGCAATCTTAGAGTTTTTGTGAGATGGAATTGATAGAGGTGACTTTTGTGCAAATGAGTTCTTTCTTCAGTGTGTATGGAGGCTGCTCTGAATTAGTTAGGGTTTTGTTCCAATGAATTTCTAGAATTTATAACCTGATTTTTGTGTCTTGGTGGGCTCAGAATGAAGGCAATTCAAGCCCATGATTTTCTGTTATATTATTTTTTTTTTCAAAAACGCGTGGGCTTCGCCTAGCGAAGGATTTGCTCGCCTAGCGAGCATGACAGCTCAGGAAGCTCTTCTGGGCGCAGGTGACTCTGGTGGCTTTTCTTGGGACTTGCTAGGCGAACCATTCTGCTCGCCTAGCGAGCATGACAGCTCAGGAACAGACTTTTGCTCCTTCAAGATTAGCGTTTTGAATGATGAATAGACCCCATTTGAACATGTTGGAAGTAACTCAAGTCATCCTCTAGCCATTTGACCTTCAGTTGACCAACTGTTGACTTTTGAATTTGTAGTTGAATTTTGAACTGGACTGAGCCCATTAAGCTTGATCCTTTGAAGAAAACCTCTGAAAATAAAACCCTAGCTCCCATGAGCTCTACACAACATCCATAAGACCTTTAAACCAAGAATGCATCTCAATCCTTGAGGAATCCTACTTTGACTGCTTCAGTAGACCAAAGTTGACCAGAGGTAATTCAGATGAACTTTGCTGAAATGCAATATGAAATGTTAAATGACCTAAAATGAATGCATGAATGAGGGGGGCAAATTTTGAGGTGCTACAGCTGCCCCTATTCAATCAACTGTGAACCTGAACGGATGAAAGCAGCGACTATCAGACTTTCAAGGTAAATAGGGATTGAATACCAAAAGAACCGGAGAATTTGCACTCTGTAGGTAACGAATCAAGGAAAGCGAGGCCATTTACCGATGGCTGCTTCAAAACAACTTCGATATTTACCGATATCAAAGAAAGCGAGGCCATTTACCGATGGAGGCTTCAAAACAAATTTGATATTTACCGATATCAAGGAAAGCGCTACACGACCAGACATTTACCGATGAGTGGGAAGGAACTCGATGTTTACTGACATCGAACAACGATGTTTATGAATGAAACAAGACCAGGCATTTATCGATGACTGGGAAGGAACTCGATGTTTACCGACATCGAACAAAGATGTTTATAAGTGAAACAGAACCAGACATTTACCGATGACTGGGAAGGAACTCGATGTTTACCGACATCGAACAAAGAGGTTTACAGATACCAAGGAAAGAATACATTTATGAAACGAAACCATTTACCGATGGCGAAAATGAAACACTCGATATTTACGGATAGCGAAGACGCACAATTATCTAAACAACAAAACCATTTACCGATGGTTAACAAGCGGCTGATGTTTACCGACATCGAACAATGATGTCTACCGACACCAGAAGTTCATTCTGACTCACACACTTTTTTGCCTCCGCCTCACACAAACCCTAACATTGCCTTGCAAACCCATCCGTGCCATTCGATTTTTATCGGACTCTCTAATCAGGTTTGCCCTTATTCCCATTACCTTTAATTTGAATGCTCTGAATGTATGAGGTATCATTCAGTTTTGCCCCCGGGTTTAGATATGCATGAATGTGTAAGCAATATCTTGAATGTTTAACCTTTTTGTTTCTGAGATGGATGCCATAGGGTTTGGGGTTTTTGAGATCGTACTATTATCCATGAAGAACCCAAAACCCGCAGGCGCTCGCTAGCACCTTCGCTAGGCGAGCACGCAGCGAAGCTTTCGCCAGGCGATGCAGCAGCGATCGCGACAACATTTGTTTTTTCTGGTTGCCCTAATCTGTTTTGTGTTCGGCATTGTTTTCTCCCGATTCCATCCTGTTACTCTAACCTTTTTGTTGAGTTGTTGTAAGGACTCACATGACTCTTGCAGAGATGGCTTGCTTGGTATTCCACTTTATTTGTGGGATACCACCCTGGAGGTTTATTCCGATTACCTGTACTGACCCATTTTCTTTAATGGTGCTAGCTAGAGAGATCTCTGGGTTTCTTGTCTCTTGAGTTGCTGTTACTCCGGATCTTTATCCGTGTGGTAGATCTTAATCCCTTTTACATCTTTTAGCATTTTACTGCTTTCTTAGCTGGAAGACCTCGATAGGAGGCAATGTTCTTGTGTGTTACTTTTGTGCTAAAGACCTCCATAAAGAGGCAATTGACGGATAAAAGGGATCAATAGTCAATCCACCGTTATTCAGTGCGTCGTTCTTTATGCTCACACTACGTGTCGATGCTTCAGAACAAAAGCCCAAGATCTTTTGTCCGGTCGGTCAGTGGAGGGGGTTCCACCTTTCTGAATCCCCACTTTTTGTCATGAGCTCACCCTGTCCAGGGTTAAGAGCTATGAGATCTTATCCTCATTACCCTGTTAATCTGCTCACCCTGACGTTCAATGTCAGAGGTTAAGAGCCCGTTTGATTACCCTTCCATGGCTTGTTTGTCGAGGTTGATATGACCCCTCTTGACTAAAGCCCTACCCATGTATGTTTGAGCCCCTTTGGTGGCATTTTACTTTATGCATGTTTGTTTTGTATGGTGTGATCGTCCCCCATAAGATTTCCAGGACTTCCTTTTGCATGAGCATCCATAAAACACCAACAACTCATTGATTTTTTTCTCCTAAGAACACGTTTACTCCTTCTACTACAGGCGAGTAAGTCTCCAAAGGTCGAGCATCCGGTAGATTGCGTAGTAACGTCGTTCAACCCTTACCCCATAGTTAGCTGAACTACGGCTTGCTCTGATTCTCATTCCAGATGAGATACGTAGGCATAAGATGCGATGTCTTACCGAGCACATTCCTCTAACCCATAGGTATCCGAGCTACGAAGACTCTGATTCTCCTATTCAGATGAGATACGTATGCAGTGGATGCGACATCCGTGCGAGTCATTTTCTTTTGACCCCTTTTTTAGTAAGTAGTACATTAGATAAACATACACGCTTTTCCCACCCCTTCAATCATGTTTGCACAAATAAATTTTCACAAAAAAACAACAACCTTTGCAACAAATGTGAAAAGGGCTCCCTAGGAGTACCTAGGATGTTTTGGGTGCCTAACACCTTCCCATTGCATAACCAACCCCCTTACCTAGATCTCTGACATTTTTACTAGTTTTTGATTCGATTAAACTTTTAGGTTTTTGTTCGCTTTCTAACCATTCCTTTGGATAAATAGAAGTGCGGTGGCAACTCGACTTTGTATGATTTACCTTGGATTTAGTCAATATCTCTAATGGTAACGAATACCCCGCTACAAGAGGTGAATTTTGTGCAAATGAGTTCTTTCTTCAGTGTGTATGGAGGCTGCTCTGAATTAGTTAGGGTTTTGTTCCAATGAATTTCTAGAATTTATAACCTGATTTTTGTGGCTTGGTGGGCTCAGAATGAAGGCAATTCAAGCCCATGATTTTCTGTTATATTATTATTTTTTTCAAAAACGCGTGGGCTTCGCCTAGCGAAGGATTTGCTCGCCTAGCGAGCATGACAGCTCAGGAAGCTCTTCTGGGCGCAGGTGACTCTGGTGGCTTTTCTTGGGACTCGCTAGGCGAACCATTCTGCTCGCCTAGCGAGCATGACAGCTCAGGAACAGACTTTTGCTCCTTCAAGATTAGCATTTTGAATGATGAATAGACCCCATTTGAACATGTTGGAAGTAACTTAAGTCATCCCCTAGCCATTTGACCTTCAGTTGACCAAGAATTGACTTTTGACTTTGCAGTTGAATTTTGAACTGGACTGAGCCCATTAAGCTTGATCCTTTGAAGAAAACCTCTGAAAATGAAACCCTAGCTCCCATGAGCTCTACACAACATCCATAAGACCTTCAAACCAAGAATGCATCTCAATCCTTGAGGAATCCTACTTTGACTGCTTCAGTAGACCAAAGTTGACCAGAGGTAATTCAGATGAACTTTGCTGAAATGCAATATGAAATGTTAAATGACCTAAAATGAATGCTTGAATGAGGGGGGGGGGGGAATTTTGAGGTGCTACAACTACCTCGTGCCTCTGGGGGTGAGGGACAACCGATGTGGATTTTTGGTTTCCGACCTCTTGTGAGGGATAAGATGTGGTTGATCCTCAGATAGGACACTCCTCTTTTGAAGTTTGAACGTCTTGTCGAACTAACTGACGACTACCCTGCCCCGGGTTAAGATTGAGGGTTTTACATTCTGGAAGAAACTCCTACTCCTTGGCTCGAAAGGGTTGACTAGGGATTATCTTCATTATAAATTTGGTTTTTGGGGATTTGAAGCAATGCCTTACATCGTCAGTAAGGTTTTATTCAAAAGCGTACGTGCAGTGATTTCGTGTTTTCAATTTCATCATTCTCCTGATGATTTTGCTTAACAAAAGTTTGATATTGATGAGAAGTATGAGTGGGCATGAATTTATTTATTCAAAACATGCATATTTATTTCAATGTCATTATTATTCAAAAACAAACGAGTTTATTACAAATGAATGTTACAAATGACAAACAAGAAAATTTACACATGAAAAATTATTGAACAAACTAGTGATTGCTGGAGTGATCAGCCATATTCTTCCCACAACTTGGGATCTTGGTGCCTGCAGAAGATGATGGAGTAGTCCTACAGATGGAACTTCTTCAGATCTACCCTGGCTTCTACTTGCACTGATCATGGCATTTGAGATGTGCCTTCCTGTGAAGTCTTGGGAGTGCGTACTACATTCAGGCCTTGTGGTATGAACACAATAACTCTTGAATCAATCAAATCTTATATCTTGTACTTGAGAGCTTTGCAATCGTCGGTCGTGTGCTTGGGTGCTCCATAATGGGATACACACATGGCATTTACATTGTAGCCACGAGGGAGAGGTTTTGGAGGAGCCCTTGATTCTCGCATCCATAACAATGAATGCATAAGCAATAAAGGGAGAAGTTTATTGTATGACATAGAAACATGATCCATATGCCTCTCAGACTTCTTTGTCTTTCTCTGACCTTGCCGAGCATAGCTCCCTTGTTGATTGGGATATTGATTTTGCACTGGGTTGCTTTGCCTGGGTCGGGGGACAGAAAATGACTGCTGACATGGAGCCTTTGGAGATCCAGGCTGAGGATGGTATCCATGACGTAACTCCTGGTGTGGAATAGAGTCAGCAATCCAATTGTTGCAAGTTTTTCCATGTGTCATAAAATTGGTGCAGTCTTCGTTTTCATCCCCCTCGATCACTGCAGTTGAGTGTTGTTCATTACCATGAATGAACCCTCCACTACGAAAAATGGGTTGCACATCTTCAGCCTTAATCACAGACGACCCTTGTTGGAAACCTAAACTAGCTCTGCTCTTGTTCTTGGCGACCTGTACAATTCGGCCCCACTGATCAGAATTACAGTCTTCAACAATCTTTTGTGCGTCTTTAAAAGAGGACATAGGTGTCCCAACTCTTTTTTCTTCAGAAATAGATAGAGTTTGGAACGACGTTCCAATCTCATCCTCAGCTTCAACATATGAGAAAGATGACAGGTGACTTACCAACAAAGCTTTCTCCCCACCAACGATAACGAGCTTACCATTCTTCACAAATTTAAACTTCTGATGCAGAGTTGACGTAACAACTCCCGCCTTATGTATCCATGGCCTTCCTAACAAGCAGCTATAGGCCGGGTGGATATCCATTACTTGGAAAGTAATTTGGAAACCACTCTGACCTATCTTCACAGGAAGGTCCACCCCACCAATAACAGTTTTGTGAGAACCATCAAAAGCTTTGATGATCACGCCACTGTATCTCATCGGAGCTCCTTGATACGGTAATCTGGAAAGAGTTAATTATAGGAGTACATTCAATAAAGAACAGGTATCCACCCACACATTGGACAGAGCATCTTCCTTGCAGTTCATCGATATGTGCAGTGCTAAGTTGTGATTTTTACCTTCCTTGGGAAGTTCTTCATCACAAAAGCTCAAATTGTTGCAGGAAGTGATGTTAGCCACAATGTGATCAAACTGGTCTACTGTCACATCATGTTCCACATAAGCTTGCTCCAATACCTTTTGCAATGCTTCTCTGTGCGCTTCAGAATTCAAGAGCAGAGACAACACTGAAATCTTGGAAGGAGTTTGGAGTAGCTGCTCCACCACATTAAATTCACTCTTAATCAAATGAAGTACCTCATCTTCATCATTAGGCTTCAAACTGTTGGATTCACCAGACTGACATCTTGGAGCACTAACCGGATCTACTGCAGGCACTTCAACCTTCTTATTGACATCCTCTACATCCTTTGGAAAATTAGGCCCTAAAACTCGACCACTACGGGTCACCTTCGTTACATCAGCAATGTGTTAGATGCCCAAAAGTGCTTATTTGAACTATCTAATGTGGGCATCTTTCACTCCTTTTTGTCTTGAAAGTGTTCAAAACCGCCATTGCTTTTGATGATTTGCAATACAATGTTAAATGATCTTGGTACCTTTAATTTGTGTGTTATTATGAAGAAATTAGGCATGAAAGAATAGAAAACAAAGGCACATGAATGATGGAAAAGGGACCAAGAAAGGAAGCATTCATCAGCATGCTTGCTAGGCAAGTCTTGTGGCGAAGGGCTCACTAGACGAGCACCCAGCGAGCTGCCAGCGAACATCCCCAGAATTTTCCAGTAGCCAAATTAGAAAACTCACTGTGGCGAAGGTGGTAGCGAACACTCCCAGACTAGGCCAAAAGCATAGCCAGCACCTACTCACTAGGCGAGCCACTAGCGAGCTTCCAGCGAGCAATTCCTGTAGCAAAACCTCCTGAACTCGCTGGAGCGAAGGAGGAAGCGTGGGCTTCGCCTAGCGAAGGTTTCTTCACCTAGTGAACATGCAATCTGGACTTAGATATTTTCCTGGGCGCAGCGAGCATAGCAGTTCAGATTGCAGTACTATAAGTAGCAGGGGCTACTTTTTGGAAAGGACACTTACAACTTTTAGACTTAGATATTTTCTGCATTTTCTTGGGATCATATTTTGTAACCTAGAAACACATTTTCTTCAGTTTTCTTCATCTCTTAACAATATTCTTCAAAAAGAAGGTAGATTCCCATCCAATCTCGATTCTTCGACTCGGATGTTGATCAACCTTCAACCGAAACTTGTTGTACAAGCTACCATGAAAATGAGTAGCTAAGTCCTTCATTTTGTCAAGGTTAGATGTAGATGATCATAAGCTTTGTATGTGTATGGGATGATCTTCATTTGTAAACTCTTTGATGATGAATATATGGTGAAAACTTTGTTTTATTGATAACTCTTTGTGTTGGTTTATGATCGAGAGATGTTTACCAACTCTTTACCTAGGTTTTCATCCATTCTTGTTTGTTAGCTATAGATAGTAATGAATGATTTTGTTCACCATAAATTTGAACCAAAAAGTTGTCATTTTGATAGATTGTGTGAGAGATCAACAATGGATCAAAATGGGAAAACCCACAATGTGTGTTAGAGATAAACACATTGGGAGGACTTTGTGAAATAGTTTATCATCTAAAGGAGTTTATGAGTCTTGTTGATCGAACATATGCATGCAAAGTGATCGTCGAACCCTAACTTTGACAATACTTCTCAAATAGAAAAACCAAAACTTTTACCGCACTTTCTTTCACTTTTATGCAAGCTACCGTTACTAAACCAAAAACCCCCTTGTTACGATAAGTTAAGAACTTACCAACTGTCGAACGGCGGCGATATCTCACAATCCCTGTGGAGACGGTAACAAAAACCCGACACTTAAAACTACATTCAACAAAAAGGCGTCGTTGCTGGGGATTGTGAATTGATATTGCGAGCATCGCAATAGTTGCTAAATTTTTAACTTTTGGATTTTTGACTTGTGCTTGTTAATTTGTTTGGTTTAGTGTGCAGCTTTTGTTTTATGCGAGGGCAGGTTCCTGAGGACGAACTTCTTTTTGATCCCGAGATCGAAAGAACTGCAAGGAGACTGAATAGCAGAACGAGATGAAGGAGGCAACAAGCTAGACAACGACAAGAACAAGGAGAAGGTTCTTCTACAACACACACACCACCATTCATACCTATCATGGATCCACCACAACCACCGCCCGCTTCCACACCATGTGTCAACAGTCCAAGGAATACAACTCAGTTTGCCAACCACACGGGAAGGCAAGGCGAGATGAAGACGGGAACTCTTAACTTGCTATACGGAGTCCATTCATCGGAATGGACCACGAAGACCCCTTTGCTTTTCTCACCAAATTTTACGAGATAGTATTGGCGGCCGGAGTTGATCAAGCTCAAGAGCTACCGTTGTTCAAAAGATTATTTCCTCATGCTTTGCTCGGCAAAGCCAAAGATTGGTACTTGGATCAAACACCTGCAGTCATGATGGATTGGAACGTGATGGAAGAGAAGTTCATTGAAATATTTTTCTCCCACAACCGTTTCATGGAATCCAAAACGGATATCTCCGTGTTTTCGCAAGGAACCAACGAATCATTGAATGAGGCTGGGAAAGATTTAAATCCATGCTTCAGAAGTGCAAAGGGCATGGTTTTGACGGATTGACTCAAATCCACATTTTCAAGAATGGCCTTCAACCAAATTGCAAGACTTTGTTGGATGCTACCTCGGGTGGTTCTTTGTTGTCTAAAAGCGCCGAAGAAGCTACAAATATTATTAACCGTATGGCTCTAAATGACCTCCAAAGTCAAAGTAGAGGCAACACTTTAAAGAAACCGGGAGTGCTAGAGCTTGGGACAAACGATGCTATTCTTGCCCAAAATAAGCTCATTTCACAACAAGTTGAACTCTTAACTCAACAAATAAAAGAGTTGAAAGATCCTTCAAGAGCTAAACAAATAGCTTGTTGTGAGCTTTGCAAGGGTGATCATGACACCGGATTTTGTCCACCTCCCAGGTTCGAAGAAGTGAATTACATGGCGAACCAACGAGACTACCAACCAAGGCAACAACATCCTCAACAACCATATCAACAACATCCTCAAAATCAACAACAAACTTTCAAGGGAACCAAGGCTTCCAACCAAGGGGCAACTATCACCATAACCAAGGTTATGGGGGTGGTACTTCTAACCGTCAAAATCCTTACCAACCTCAACCACCGCCGATCGTGACTTCAAAGTTAGAAGAGACATTGACACAATTTATGCAAATGTCAATGGCTAATCAAAAGAGCAACGATGCGGCAATAAAAAATCTCGAAACTCAAGTCGGACAACTTGCTAAACAACAAGCGGAACAACAAACCGGACCTCTTTTTTGGCGAACACGCAAATGAATCCTAAAGAGCATTGTAAAGCGATAACGACGAGAAGTGGGAAGGAGTTGATTAGTGAGAGTAAAAAAAGAGATGAGAGTGAAAAAAAAGAGGATGAGGAAAAAGATGAGGAGAAAAAAATAGAGAAGAGCATTGAGGGTGAAGTTGGGGAGTGGAGTGAGGAAGAAGTTGAAAAGGACGAAAAAAATGGTGAAGTTGAAAATAAAGAAAGTGTGGAAGTCGAAAAGAATAATAGTGATGAAGTGATGGTGGAGGGAGTGAAAAAGAAAAGATCGAGGAGTTCTAGAGTTGCTAAAGGAAAGGAGGTAGTGAGCGCTACTCCAATCCAAAACCTTCCGTATCCACATGCTCCATCCAAGAGGGAAAATGAACGGCATTACGCCCGGTTCATGGATATATTCAAACAATTGAAAGTGAACATTCCGTTTGCCGAAGCATTAGAGCAAATGCCTAAGTATGCAAAATTCATGAAAGACATACTTACTAAAAAGCGGAGGTACCCGGAACCAGAGACAATCTTGCTTGATGAACGATGTAGTGCCATCATTCAAAAAACTCTCCCAAGGAAGGAATCTGATCCGGGCCGAGTCGCTTTGCCAGTAACCATTGGAGAACCTACACAGGTAATGGCTTGTTTGACTTGGGATCTAGCATCAATTTAATTCCCCTATCCATTGTTAAAAGATTGGGAAATGTTGAGATCAAATCTACAAGGATGACTTTACAACTAGCTGATAAGTCTACAACTTCACCATATGGAGTTGCTCAAGACATGTTAGTGAAGGTGGACAAATTCTTGTTTCCGGTAGATTTTTTGATAGTAGACATGGATGAGGATCGTGATGTGCCTATCATCCTTGGCCGACCATTCATGAAAACCGCACGTATGATGATTGATGTTGACAACGGTCTAATGAAAATAAGGGTCCAAGATGAAGCGGTAGCCTTCAATCTTTTTGAATCGAAAAAGCATCCGACTGTTATGCATGACTCTTTCCGAATTGATGCCGCCAAGGAGGGACTAGTTGAAATCGCAAACCAGGTTCATGTTTCTAATCCTTCAGAAAAATCTCTTATCGGAGTCTACAAAGTTTCGACCAAAAATAAAGGAAAAGAGATGGAAGCATTGTTGTATGAATTAGAGGCTTGTGGAGAACTTGTTTATCACGAAGAGACAAGCGAAGGCTTGGATATGACAAAGAAAGTGGAGGAGTCAAAACTAGAGCCACATTTGAAGTATGTGTTTCTTGAAGATAACTGTACTAAACCAGTAATCATTAGCAACACTTTGTCCACAAAAGAGGAGAATCAACTGATGCGAGTGCTGAAAAAGAAGGACGTTGTCAAACTAGTAGAGGTCGGGATGAATTATTCTATCTCCGATGGTGAATGGGTGAGCGTTGTGAAAATAGTTCCGAAAAAGGGTGGTATCAGATTTTATCGAAGGTTCATCAAGAACCTCTTGAAGACAAAAAAGCCCTTGAGGAAGTTGCTCAACAATGTGGATCGCGGAAGCTGCGCAATTTCCTTGGATGCTCCTCTGTGAGCATCGAACCTTCGAGCTTATCCGACGTTAAACAAGCGCTTGTTGGGAGGCACCCCAACATTGTAAGTATTTACAGTTTTTTCTGTTATGTGGTATTGGTGTTCAACTTGAAGAACCTTGCTGAAATGTGCATTGCATGCTGTTCTGAAAGAAACAAAATACTGTCATGCTCGCTAACCACTTCGCTAGGCGAAGGCAGTAGCGAGTTGATTCGCTAGATGCTTGCTAGGCGAAGCAGTAGCGAGCGCTGCTTGGCAGAAACCCATTTAATTTTCAGCAGGCCACTCATTGGGCCCAAAAACCATTTTTAAGTGTTATAGTCTGAACCTCAAACACTCACAATCACACTCTCACTTTTCATCTCACACAAACCCCAACTGTTACATTGCAAACCTCACTGTGCATTTCAAATTCAATCGATCTCTTTCAACAGGTTTGTCCTATCTCATTTACTTTATGCTGTCAAGTTGAAAATTCTGAATATCAGACATTTAGGGTGAATTTGGGGGAATGGGTACATTAGGTTTTGCATGTGGGTGTAGATTTGCATGAATGCTTAGAATAATGCCTTGCATGATAAATCATTTAGTTTCTGAAATGGGTACCAATGAACTTAGGGTTTCATGAATTTGGATGGTTATGAAATGAGAACTCAGAATCCCGTAAGATTCGCTAGCACCTCGCTAGGCGAATCTGGGCGAGCATTCACTACCACTTCGCTAGGCGAACCTGTAGCGAAGCTTCGCTAGGTCCTCGCTAGGCGAAGCAGTAGCGACCATGATAGTAGTTGGTTTTTCTGTTTTGCTTTCTAATCTGTTTGGTGGTTGTGTTGTTTATTTTCTATGTCTTTGCAGATGGCGTCCAGGTCCGGCGCTTCGAAAAAGAGAAAGGGCGGGAGCATTTCCCGTACTGTGCCCATTTAGTTCGACACCGACAAATTCGTCGGGCCAAAGCAAGCCGCTCGCTATGTGGCATTGTAAAAGAGAAAAATTCTGCCAGAGAAAAGGTTTATAATCAACCCCGAAGGCGACTACCGAACATTTGCCGGGTTGATTCATAGTAAGAAATGGGACCGATTGATATCTCCCCTTGAGAACTATGACATTGATACAATGCGTGAGTTTTATGTGAACGCACTGCCTGACGATGACGAGCCTTTCACATGGACGACAAGAGTGTCTGGCCGTCAGGTTGCTTTCGATCGTGATGCTATCAACCGTGTACTGGGTGAACCGCTCCATCTGGGGGCAAGTGAAAGAGACGCATACCACCAGGATTTGAGGCTTCACCGAGACACCGATTCCATTTCTGCAGCCCTATTATTTGAGGGGAAATCAGTTGAGTTGAACCCATCTGGGGTTCCGATGAGGTACCATAGGAAGGACATGATTCCCATGGCTCAGTTCCTGCAGCACGCTAGCTGGCCTTTGGACAGGCCTGTGTTTGGAGAGGGGGCGGGTGCTGGTGCATCTGGTGCTGATACTTTTGGTGGTGCTGAGGATGGTGATGACGATGATGATGATGATGAGGATGGTTCCGGTTCTGAGGCCGGAAGTGATGAGAGTTTGGAGTCCTATGAGGGCTAAGTTTGTTTTATTCTTCATGTTATGTTTCATTTTATTGTATTTTCAGATATGTAGTATTTTGGTTTTGGTTATCTACGTTTGGGGTGTTTTGTCCCCCACGCACATTTTTTAAAATTTTGAAGTAATAGTTATTATTTATGTTTTAAATTATTGTGTTTGGTTTAAATTTCTTTTGTTTTAATAAATTTTTGGTTGATGAGTGTCAAACCTTCTAGATTGGTTGCTCCTCAAAAGAAGTATCCAATGAAGGTGCATCCGAGCTTGGATGGCAATGATAAAAATAAACAAGCGAATAATGCTAAGGTACATGGTTACCTCCGGTTAGAATTTTAGAATGCATTAAGAACTTTACTCTTTTTGTAATTGAATATTGTTCTTTTTGCAACATAATTGAATGAATGATTCATCTAGGACTTAAAACCACTAATTGTGAGGAAACCTCCATTGTACACTAAAATACTGGATTCTAATAAACTTTGTTGATTCATTTGATTCATGCTTTGTCTTTTATTATTGTGAATTTGTGGAAGAAATTAGAAATGATCAAGGCGCTTGTTTTCTTATGAGCACAACCAGTTCCAAATACAACTTACCCGTGAGCAGAGAGAGTATTCGTGAACCCTTTTGAGCTTAAACAGTTGAATCTCTGCTTGAAATAAGGCGAGATGTCAAAATCTTTTTTCTTGAAACCCTGAAATTTTTTATAATTGTTCTTTTGCCGTAAAAAGTCAAGAGCATTCACTTAGGGTGAGTAAAAGATAAGTTGGGGAGAACGAAAATGAGAATCGGTAAGTGCCACAACTCTTGAAAAACCGAGCAAGCATTGAAAGAAAAAAATTAGAAAAGAGAAACATTTGTTTTGTATATACAATGTGAAAAGAAAAAGAAAAAAATATTGAAAATGAAAATGAATGCTTGCTTGGAAGAAAAATAGTGAAAAACAAAAAAATTGAGTTGTGAAGGTTTCAAATGAGAAATAAGTGGAACGAAGTTGATATGTGTAAATAGCTTGTACAGTGAATGTCTCTTTTGCATCCGCAAGTTCGTTTTCAATGGCCTTAGATATGACCCTTGTTTGTAAACCTAACCAAGCTACAACCGAAAAAAGTCCTTAGTGATCTTCGTGCTTCCGCATTTCCATTTTTAATTGATTAGACATTGTATGAATTGAATTTATTTCTTCATTGTTTGATTGGAGAGTGAAATTATCCCCGCGGTTGCAAACGCGTAATTTCTTCAATCCTTATTCGAAGAGGAGAGATAGGGTGATTCATTCAGGATAACATTGTTGTGGATTGATACATATTTTGCATTGCTATAAAGTTTTAGTTCTTGTGTATTATGTTATTCTAACCATTGGGAACTTGTGTCTAGCTGATTCTCTTGTGTTTGAGCCGTTATATCTGATTTCGGAGAAACCTTTTTCTTTTAGCAAATCCTCTTGTCTTTCAAGAGGCATACTTTGCATGAGGACAAGCAAGAATCTAGTTGGGGAGAGTTGTTAGATGCCCAAAAGTGCTTATTTGAGCTATCTAATGTGGGCATCTTTCACTCCTTTTTGTCTTGAAAGTGTTCAAAACCGCCATTGCTTTTGATGATTTGCAATACAATGTTAAATGATCTTGGTACCTTTAATTTGTATGTTATTGTGCAGAAATTAGGCATTAAAGAATAGATAACAAAGGCACATGAATGATGGCAAAGGGACCAAGAAAGGAAGCATTCATCAACATGCTCGCTAGGCGAGTCTTGTGGCGAAGGGCTCGCTAGGCGAGCACCCAGCGAGCTGCCAGCGAACATCCCTAGAAATTTCCAATAGCAAAATTAGAAAACTCGCTGTGGCGAAGGTGGTAGCGAACACTCCTAGACTTGGCCAAAAGCACAGCCAGCACTTACTCGCTAGGCGAGCCACTAGCGAGCTTCCAGCGAGCAATTCTAGTAGCAAAACCTCCTGAACTCGCTGGAGCGAAGGAGGAAGCGTGGGCTTCGCCTAGCGAACATGAAATCTGGACTTAGATATTTTCCTGGGCGCAGGTGCCTCAGGTGGCCTACTTTGGGGCTCGCTAGGCAAACCATTCTGCTCGCCTAGCGAGCATAGCAGTTCAGATTGCAGTACTATAAGTAGCAGGGGCTACTTTTTGGAAAGGACACTTACAACTTTTAGACTTAGATATTTTCTGCATTTTATTGGGATCATATTTTGTAACCTAGAAACACATTTTCTTCACTTTTCTTCATCTCTTAACAATATTCTACAAAAAGAAGGTGGATTCCCATCCAATCTCGATTCTTCGACTCGGATGTTGATCAACCTTCAACCGAAACTTGTTGTACAAGCTACCATGAAAATGAGTAGCTAAGTGTAAGACCCCAATTTTGGCCCTAAGATCCCTCATGGCCCATATCATATCATATAATGGCCTCAAGGATCACTGCATGCCCTAGTTTCCCTCCTAGTGGGTAGGTTGCCTTGTGAGTTGGTTCTTGATCACCAGGCATGCCTTGCATTTGTGTATCTTTGCTTTTCATATGTTTACTAACCAAAAAGTACAAAAATATTGTCAGTTTAACCTTGTTGCTTGCAGTTGAAGCAATCATCAGCAATTAGGTCAAAGTCAGCCACAGTCAGTCAAAGCAGTGGATGGTGGCCATCCTTGCAGAATTTGGGCACCATGATCAATAATCAAGAGTTCATACAACTTGGGACATCATTTGGAATCAAGTTCTCAAGGAATTAGGGTTTGAAATTCATCAGAAGTGGTTCAATCATGCAAAACCCTAGAAAAGTCAACTAAAGTCAAACTTGGTCAACTGTGGATTTAATCAGTGATTTGATGGATGGAATTGATTTGAAGGAGCTCATTCATGTCCATACAAGCCTCATATATCATGCCAAACCTCATCATGGAAGAATTCAAAGCAAAATCAGAAATTTCCCAAAATAGAAAGTGGACCTGTAATTTCAACTGCCAAAAATGGAAACTTCTTGATCTTAAACTTACATCATGATACAAGCTTCAAATGAATTTTTGCCCAACATGAAAGTTTAAGATCTTGTTCTCCCATTTTCAAAAAGTCCAAGAACTCTCCATTCCCATGGATGGTTGTCAAGATATGATCAATTCAATTTCAAAAATTTGTGAACTTCACAGAGCCATATCTCATGAACCACAAGGCCAATTTTAGTGGGGTTTTTTCCCACAATCTCCATTTGTTCCCCTCTTTCCAAAAATGCACTCCTCATTCACCAAAACCTTACTATGCAAAATGGCATTTTTGAGTTTGACTTCATTAAAATTCAAGTGTGCAAAATGTTGACTTTTTAATTTGGCTATTTTTAACACATTTGGCCATTTGGGATCTGTTTTAAATGATATTTGCAACTTGTCCAAGGCCCAATTCGTGCAGTACCATACCTCCTTGTTGCAATTGGTCCAAAATTAGCAAAATGCAAAGTTGGTTCATTTAAGTTAAGCAAGCTTAGCACTTCCATTACCAAGTTAAAACAGCAAATATATAGCAACTTTTCTGACATTTTGTAAACCTAGAAGCAGCCTCACAAAGACAGAATTCTCTGATTTTCTCTCATTTCCATTTTTTCACATTTGACAATTTCTGACCAAAGCTTCAAAGAGCCCGAGCATCCATTGGTTTCTTCATCATCTGGCCATCATTTGGGAGCTTTTTCAAACACCATTCATCAACTGCACAGCCATCTTCGTGTTCTGTTTTCCAAAGCATTCTTCCATGGCAGTTTGGAGCTAGAGTTGAATCGAGCAAGTTTGAGCTTAAATAACTTCATCATCCATCATTTGGAGCTTGGACCTTCGACTGTTTGAGCATACATCTGCAAAATAGCAACTGTTTCACTCTTTTCTTTAAGTATAAGTAAGTTTTCGATCTCTTTTATTTCCAAAATCATGAGGTGCTTAGGATAGATCTTTTGATGCTGATTCCATTGAGCTTTGTGTCACTTGAAATGGTTAACTGTGCTAGGAGAAATCTGAGCTTAAAGTTTGTTGGTTGTCTTTGTTTTGCACGATTCCTTGATGTTTAGCTCGAGTTCATGAATTTTAATGGTAGCATGTTGATATGCATTGTTTGCTGATCATGATTGTATGTTCAATTTGCATTTCTGGAAATTTTGTGGAATCGCATTTTGTGAAGATGATGAGTTATCTACTGTAGCTGTAAAACCCTAAAAGCTTTTTTCCAGAATTTCATGTTAACATGTCTTGCATTGCCCTAATCACTGTTCCATTGAGCATCAGCCAATGAGAACATTTCATTTGCTTGGCTGATGCGCTGCGTTTTGATTAATGAGGGAGGGAATTACCAGATTGCCATCGGTCAACCACCTTTGACTTACCATTTCATGTTCTTTGTTCATGTTTGTTCCAAATTGTTACTCATCTTCCAAAATTCACAATTCACTCATTTCACATCCAAAATTCATGAAATTTTTTCCATAATGTTCACGTGAATGTCTACTATTTTATCATGATTTTTGCTGAATTTTTGTGTGGCTGGATTTTTAATGGCTCTAGGTTTCTTGACATGTATGCACATTTGATACCTTGTGCCAAAACCATTGTGAAATGATGAGGATGTATCCAATGATTCTGAAATTTTTCGTGGTTAATCTACACTCATACATGTTTGTTTTGATGTAGAGTTTTTGAATTTATCATATGTGGTTTGAGAGATATGAATTTTTGAAGTAGGGTGTGACAATTTGTGTCACACCAATGTTATGCCATTTCATGATTTTTGTTGACATGCTTCCTGACCTCTAATTAATGTGAAATCTTGCATGAGCCATCTCTTATATGTCTAGTTGATGTGTGAATTTTCTTGGAATTAATTATGCCATTTCCAAATTGTTTGAGATTTTATCCCCTGTCTGACCAAAATGTTGACTTGTGTGATACATCTTGCCATATCCTTTGTGAAATTCTCATACCTTATTGGATGATCATGAAATTTTACATGTGCATACTAGACATCTTGAACTTTGCATTGGTGTTGATCCCATCCATTTATCATCTGTTTTCATTTAGTTATGATTTTTTGAAGTTGATACATGTATATTTGACTTCTTTGGGCATGCTTGAAATTGTTTTGACTTCCTGATTTTAATTGACCATCTTCCCATGATCCAATTGAGCTGAAATTTTATGTGTATGCCATGTTATGGATTGTGATTGACCCTGAATTATTTAATAATATTTGGAATTGATTATGATTGCTTTTGAGCCAAGTCTTTCTGTTGACTTCATTGAGCATATTCAAATTTGCTTTGACTTCATGATTTTCATTGACTGCCTTCCACTTGTCCAATTGTGATGAAATTTTACATGCTTACCATGCTAAGTGTTAGGATTGATCATGAATTATTTGGTGATTTTTGAAAGTGTTTGAGTTGACTTTTGATGTAAGTCTTTCTGTTGACTTCTATGTGCACCAATTTGCCATGCTTTGCCTTCTTTTGTCTATGAAATCATGATGATGAATGATATGCATGTGAGACCAATTGTGCTTGCTTCTTAAATGTTTGAACTTGATTTTGATTGACTTTCATTTGCTGTTTTGACTTTCTCATTTATTTTTGACCCTAGGCTTGTCCTAGTGGTCTTTTGGGCTTATGATTGAGTTCATGTTTCAGGTTAAGCAACAATGCCTCAAAGATCATACAAACTTGATTGAGCTTGATTATATATCATGTGCTAACCTTTGTTTTGTAGGTGGTATGACTCATATTATTTGAGTCTTGTGCTTTGCACACTTGTTTCTCTGTGTTGACTTTTGAGTCCATTCCTTTTGTTTTAACTGTTGAACTGTGTACTGATTAGTTTGACTATTTCAGGTACCCTTAGTTGCTTAAGTTCTTTGAACTTGCTTTGCTTTGCTATTTAGCAATTTGCTTTGAGGTAATCCCTCTTTCTTCATGTAGTCTGGAGACCCGGCCTGTTATTTGGCCGGGCAAACTGTCTGAAGTCCTCCTTAAGAGGCAATGCTTGTGTGTGTTTATATTTGTCCCAAGCAGGAAAAGTCCTTCAAATAAGGCAATTGGTAGATCAAAGGGATAAGCAACCTATCCCCTACTATTCTGTGAGTCTTCTCCTTGCTCCCATTACATGGTTGTAGCATTGAGATCAAAACCCAAGATCAATCGAGTCTAATATGTGGAGAGAGTTCCTACTTTCTGGACTCCCACTCTTTCTGATATTTAAATGCTCTCCCTGATCAGGGATAAGAGCAATGAGGCACACCCCTCATCTCCTTTCATCTGCTTCACCTTAGCCTCTCAATGGCAAGGTTAAGAGCAACTTTTTACCCTATTCCAGTTGGCCTCAGTGCCTAACCCTCTTGTATGAGCCTCCTTGTTTGGCTATAGAGTGTGCTGTTTGATATTCATTGATTGATTGATTACTTCATATGCACATGTTTGCTTGTATGCTCCATGCATTTATCATCATCATTAATTGCTCATTAATGCACAATCATCTCATTTGTCTTTGTGATATTGTCATTTGTTGTTTGCCCATTGAGGACAATTGTAAGTCCATCTCTTTGGCCACTGTTCCTATGATATGGAAGGATAGAGTGTAAGACCTCATTGGTCACTCATATCTTCTGTTGCTTTGTTTGTATGTGAGGATGCAGTTATAAGTCCCTGTAAGTTGGCATCTGCTTTCCTGTGATCATAATTTGATCTGTTTGATTTGTATGTGAGGATGCAATTGTAAGTCCCTGTAAGTTGGCATTTGCTTTCCTGTGATCATTTGTTGCTTTTGTTCTTGTATGTGAGGATCCATTGTAAGTCCCTGTAATGTGGCATTGGTTTTCCTGTGATCATATGTGGAGTTAACCTAAGTCCAGATAGATTGGCAGTTGACTTCCATCTCTCATCTTTGTTTTCTTTTGAGGAGATTAGTGTAAGACCATTGAGTGGCCTCTGATATCCAGTTTTATTTTAGGAGATTGGTATAAGCCCAGTGATTGGCATCCGATATCCGCTTTTGTTGACTTTCTTGTTTGTTTGTTATTATCCATTGCTATTCCAAAGGACACACTTGAATCATCTCCTATATGATTTCAAGAAGTGAACCTTCTAAGAAGTTTTACAATCCATCTCCATCCATTCATCCTCATTATGTCCTAAACCTTTTCACTTTGATTTCAAACTTGACATAGATATTGTGCAAACATCTTCATGTTTTCTAACTAAAAACATGGACCCAAGTCCTTGACTTTTTTCAAACTTCATTTTCATAATACTTCTTTGAATTAATCTTAATCATACTTTGACTCCATTTTCATAATCACAATCAATTAACTTCACTCATTCACTTGTTTTGGCTTTGTCCATTGTTAATCTTTTCATACATGAGCTAGAGGTTTGATTTATCTTAGTGGTTGATGTTAATCTCACCTTCTGTCTTTAGTGATTGAATTGTAAGTCTTCCTTGCCTATTATAGGGTTAACCCCTCCCTGGCAAGTTGAAGCTGTTCTCACATGGTGGACTTTGTTGTTTGTATAAGGTTGAGTTTTCTCCCGTGGATAACGTAAGACCTTAGGGTTTGTGTTTAAAATTGAACCCAACTAACTTTTGGAAATCTTTTAGCCGAACTACGGCGTTTTGATCCTTTACCTTTTATGGAAAGGTACGTAGGCAGCGGGTTCATCCGTTCGAACACAAAAATAATTAACTTGTACATTCTTTTCTCATCATCCCAATCATGTTTGCACAATACTTATGTCATAACAAATAACAATCTTTTACAACAAGTGTGAAAAGGGCTCCCTAGGAGTACCTAGGACGTAGTGGGTGCCTAACACCTTCCCATTGCGTAATTTACCCCTTACCCAGACTCTCTGATCTTTTTATTAGTTTTCTACGTGTAAAACTTCTTAGGCTTTTGTTCGCTTTTTAGCCAGTCCTTTGGATAAATAAAAGTGCGGTGGCGACTCGAAATTTCATTGTATCTCTTGCTTATGGTTTAATCGATAGATCATATAGCGACGAATACACCGCTACACTAAGTCCTTCATTTTGTCAAGGTTAGATGTAGATGATCATAAGCTTTGTATGTGTATGGGATGATCTTCATTTGTAAACTCTTTGATGATGAATATATGTTGAAAACTTTGTTTTATTGATAACTCTTTGTGTTGGTTTATGATCGAGAGATGTTTACCAACTCTTTACCTAGGTTTTCATCCATTCTTGTTTGTTAGCTAGAGATAGTAATGAATGATTTTGTTCACCATAAAGTTGAACCAAAAAGTTGTCATTTTGATAGATTGTGTGAGAGATCAATAATGGATCAAAATAGGAAAACCCACAACGTGTGTTAAAGATAAACACATTGGGAGGACTTTGTGAAATCGTTTATCATCTAAAGGAGTTTATAAGTCTTGTTGATCGAACATATGTATGCAAAGTGATCATCGAACCCTAACTTTGACAATATTTCTCAAATAGAAAAACCAAAACTTTTACCGCACTTTCTTACACTTTTATGCAAGCTACCGTTACTAAACCAAAAACCCCTTTGTTACGATAAGTTAAGAACTTATCAACTGTCGAATGGCGGCGATATCTCACAATCCCTGTGGAGACGATAACAAAAACCCGACACTTAAAACTACATTCAACATAATGCTCACAATATAACTAGTCGTAGGCAACATAACCTCTTGACCATTCTCTAGCATAGTAGCACTATATTGATACAAAACAACTCTATCGGATGCATACGGAACTGGGCCCGTTAACCGTATTACCAACGACGATTCTGATTTTTAATGTTGTTACTGCTGCTATTGTCAAATTGGATTACCACCCTCACCGGGGTCTTGAACACGGTAACAATAACATTCACATTGTCACCCAAGTGACGAGATTGAAAAATATGAATCACACCTTCATCCATCAACCTTTGGATGACCCTCTTCACAATTACACAACCTTGGGGATCAACACTGCAAATTGCATAACCATCATGGTCATGCTCACAATCACTAATCATATAGATATCCTTATGCATCGTCACCAAGGACCTTCTAAGGAAACAAACATCATATATCTTAAACTCATCGAGACAACCGTCTACCATACTGACAAAAGAATTACTATGAGAAGGCATTGGGTTTTCTTTAACATTAGGCGCACGGTCCTCGTAGGACACTATTCCACTCTTTACCAGCTTTTGGACTTCATATTTCAGCAGGTAGTAATTTTCAATATCATGATCGGGAGCTCCTTGGTGAAAGGCACAGTTGAGTTCCGACTTATACCATCATGGAAGTGGTTCTGGAATCTGTGGAGGATTTCTCGGTTGAAGAAGGTTCTTGAGAACCAAAGTTGGGTATAATTCAGCATAAGACATAGGAATAGGGTCAAAAGAGACCTTCTTCCTCTCGAAGTTTTGTTGTTGTTGATTATTGTTGGTGTTATCGTTGTTGTAGTTGTTTGTTCTTTGTTGTGGTTGTTGTTGACGTTGTTGTTGAACTGGCATTGATTGATTGTTGGAAAATACTAGAATAATAGATGATACTTGATGATGGTGTTGACGGGGTTGAGGCATCCTCTGCCTCCCAACTGACACTGCATTGGTCTCGCCTTCTTTCTTTCTGGCAAACCCACTACTGTACTTCTTGCTTGACGATACCTCTTCTTTAGAGAACCTTCCTTCTCGGACACCCTCTTCTAATCTCATCCCCATATTTACCATTTCGATAAAGTCACTAGAGGAACTAGCAATCATTCGCTCATAATAAAGCGAGCTCAGAGTCTTGAGAAAAATCTTGGTCATCTCCTTTTCTTCCAAAGGAGGGTTGATCTGAGAAGCTAGCTCTCTCTATCACTGGGCGTACTCTTTGAACGTCTCCTTGTCCTTCTGAGATATCGACCTCAACTGGTCCCTATCTGGCGCCATATCCACATTGTACATGTACTGTTTCACAAATGCTTCACCCAAATCATTGGATGTGCAAACACTTGCACTATCCAATCCCATGTACCACCTCAGAGCGGCACCTGTCAGACTATCTTGAAAGTAATGAATCAGTAACTGATCATTATCAGTTTGCGTCGACATCTTTCTAGCATACATGACGAGATGGCTGAGTGGGCAAGTGTTTCCCTTATACTTTTCAAAGTCAAAGACTTTGAACTTCATCGGGATCTTCACGTTTGGAACGAAGCACAGTTCCACAACACTCTTACCAAACAAATATTTTCCCCTCAAGGTCTTCAACTCCTTTCGTACCTCAAGGAATTGGTCTTTCATTTCATCCATCTTCTCATAAACATCCGGACCCTCAAACGACTCGGAATGGTAGATGGTGTCCTTAACACGAGGCAGCGTGTGAACAACCGGTGGTAGAACATACATGACCAGGCTAGATGCCGACATGTAAGAAAAAGTAGGCGCAAAACCATCAGGCACAAATTCCGGAGGCATTCCCCACGGGAATCCGGCAGGCATAGTAGGAGAGAATTGAGTGGCATACACGGTTGAGGTAGCAACCTCTGAAATGACAGTCCTCTGAGGAGGAGGAGTTGCAGGCGTTGGAGAAGATTGACTTTGAGTAGCTAAAACTGACTCCATCATGGCAGTCAGGCGAGAAATTTCGTCCTTCAGTTCTATGTTGTCTTGTTCCAATTGTTCCATAATTCTCGGATGACTGGCGCGAGTATTGTATCGATGAGTCAGCTTAGCTAAAGCACAGAAGAATAACCAATTAGACATCTGGTGGAAGAAAAACCTGCTATGCAAATGATGCATGAAATGCAATGATTTGATTGTTTTTATTTTCAAGGAACTTACTATTTTATTTGCAAATATATAATAATAACAATTGCAACAATTTGATTGACCATAAAAATCTCTTTTATTTATATAATTGGAAGAATTGCACTTAGTATGATTTCAGAAACCAAATTAAAAATACAAGAGGAAAGGAAACTAATCATCATAAGGATCCCCTAACAACAATGTCAGATGATCGAGCCGCAAGCACGTATTTCCTTCGGATGCGTCGAATCTCGGACTCAAAAGAAGTCTTCATCTGAGCCTTCTCGAGGACAAGCTGATCAACAATCTTCTTCCAAGCACCGGAAGGTTGAGGCATACTAGAGGAAGATGAAACCTCTGGCTCTCTCTGGCTCTTCACTACATGGTCTTCAAGGAGCTCAATAAGTGCATCTTTATTCTTAGATTCAAGCTGTAACTTCTCATACTTTTGGCTCAAAGCATGGAAACGCTCTTCCCACATATCCTTCTCTCGCTTCATCTTGGCGAGTGTGTCTTCCAACTCCTCTACATCTTGGTTAGGGAGAGTTAATGGCTCAACCACAACCATAGACATAGGTCTCTCACAAGCATACGACATCTTCAACTCCAAAGCTCTCTTCTTCACCCAAGTAGTGTAAGCTTCCAAAGCTACACAGTTGCACAGACCTGTCGCACCTCGAAAAATGTGATCCCTCGCGATGGACGCGAAAAAATGTTTAGTTCGAACAGAGTCGCCACCAAACTTTATTTATTCCAATGAAGGAATAGGAAAATATCGATAAAACCTTTGAAAGACGAAATATTGGTCGTCGTAACCATATTCGGGTTCGGGAGTTGATTACGCAAGGGGAAGGTATTAGCATCCGTCACGTCCGTTGTACTCAACGGGAACCTTTTAGTTCAATTTTGCAATTTGAGTGTTCACTTATGTTGTTTGTTTTCTGAGTGAATAAGGATTGATAATAGAGATGGATGGAGACCTCAGAAAGGGGAAAAGGGAGGTTTTTTATTAGTGTTCTCGCGAAGATACATCAATCTCCTTCCTACGTATCCTTATGGTGCAATAAGGAAATCAAAGCATTTGTAGTTCGGGGAACTACGATTGATTGGGGTGTTTTGTTTTATGAACGACTGTGTAGGGGGTGACAAGTTGAGTTAGTATGTTTGATGTTTTGTTTGATTGGTTTCGATCGCACGAGGGCGAGAAAAGATAGGTTTGATGTGTTTAAGGTAGTTTTGTTTGGACGATGATTACTCGGATAGTCGAGTAAGACGACTCGTATCCTAGTAGTCGAGAAAGGGAATAGAAGACTCTAGACCACTTTCTTTTTCATCCTTAATTGTAAAAGGATTTTAATGATGATTAAGGTGTTTTGAATCGATGACGAATACTCGGATAGTCGAGTAAGACAACTCGTATCCTAATAATCAGGAAAGGGAAGAGAAGACTCTAGACCGCTTTCTTTTTCATCTGAGTGATTATGAAAATAGGTTTGTGTATGGTTGATGTACTTTAGAATAAACGATAAGTGCTCGAATGGCCGAGTAAGACAACTTATATCCAAGCATTTGAGGAAAGGAATCGAAGACTCAAGACCATCTCCCTTTTCGCGTAGATTATTGTGAAAGGGATTTGATTAATTTGTGGAAAAATGATAATTATTCGACTGACCGAGTAAGAAAACTCGTATTCAAACAATCGAGAAGAGAAGTTGAAGACTCAAAATCATCTCCCTTTTCACTTCGTTATTACGAAATAGTTTGATTTAATCTGTTTTAGAAGTTTGTAAAGAAACGACGATTGTCTAACTAACCGAGTAAGAAAAATCGTATTCAAACAATCAAGGAGAGGAGTTAAAGGCTTAAAACCATTCCCCTTTATTCTCTTCGTTATTATGAAATGGAATTGATTTGATTGTGCTTAGGTGGATAGAAGTGACGACTATTTGACTAACCGAGCAAGAGAACTCGTATTCAAATAATCGAGGAGAGGATTCGAAAACTCAAAACCATCCCCGTTTTTATTTCCAAGTGAGATGGTATTTGATTGTGATTGGGTATTTTAATTTGATTTGGATAAAAATACTCGACATTGGATCGAGGTTTTAAGTTGGTGTTTTTGTGAATAAAATGGGTTTTATTTAGTGAATCAATCATCTACTCGATTAATTAATAACCGAATAGGCTCATTATAAGAAAGCCTAAGAGAAAGCTATGTGAGGTTGATGGCGATGCTAAAAACTATCGACTTACAAGAGTATTTGAAAATGGACTCGACTTTGAATCGAGAAGTTTATGGTTTATCCTTGAAATTGAGTGGAATGTTTTTAAATCGGTGAAATTGAAATAACTTGTCACGATTGTAGCACACCATGCATATGTACTCAAGAATTTGTACAAATAAATAAGTAAACACAAAATGATAGTGTACACAAACTTCACACAATGAGTAATTAACTAAATTATATCCAAATAATAAATGATGGTAAAAATAATAAAATAATTAATTAAATAATGGTAAATTATATAATTAACTAAGAAATTAATGATAATAGGAATTTAATTTAGTGGGTAAGACCTCTATTTAAATTAAGTAAATAACCAAACATGGGCTAAAAAGAGGATAAAGAAATAAAAAAAACAAAATAGTTGGGCCCTGGGCAAGGACTAAGCCCAAGTGGGCACTGCCAGGCTTGGTACCAGGGGGTGCAAGAATTAAATTGTACTCAGGCCCAAATTGGAGGTCATTCCCTAAAGTGGTCCAGCATTCTTCTGGTCAACTTTGTTTACTCGGACCAAATAAGCCCTGACCGTTAGATCCAAAGCTCTAATCTAGTCAATAGATCGAATGACAAACAGACATGAAGATCACCGTCATATGGTGGGGGGATCCACGTGGGATTCCCTGGTTGACCCACTAGTCAACCACGCGTGGCAAACCCAAATTTAAGCCACATGGCCTACATGCGTGGCAAGATCATTAATGTATAAAAGCCACTTTTCAAAGAGAGAGAGAGTCTATTTAGTAAACTCGCATGTCTCTCTTCACGCTCTGTAAACATCCACGGTTGAAGACGAGAACCCTTTAGAGAAGACGGTGGTGGCCGACCGCTGGTTGCGGTGCCACCTTCTTCTCCGGTCAACAGTACATCAAAACGATGCAACACCAACACCAAACCTTCCTCGTTTTGGCCGGAGAACCCAAATTCAGACTTAACTTTCTATAATTCTCTCTCAAACAACTAGATCGACCCAGAGTGTAGTGAACCAAGTCAAACTCAAACAAACTGTATTCAATGCTACCAAACAAAACCCTAGACTTCTTTCAACCCATAAGTCCAAACCAAAACCCCAACGAGAATAGTTCAAATATAAAACCCTAATTTCAGAATTAGACACTCAGTAGTTATAATTTAATGAAATTACAAAGGGGTTTTTATTCAATTTGACGAGGCGAACGCAATGGCATAAAAATTTCCAGTAAAGGAGGGAAAATGAGACTACTTGATCGAAGCGGTTCCGTTGGCGAGAGCCTCTCCGGCACGGTTCAGATAAGTCCTTCCTTCGAATTTTCTCCTTCTTCTTCTTCTTTGTTTGCTATTGGTTTTTGTGTTGGTCTGAGCTCATCTACCTTAGAGTTTCGGCGTGAAACTCTAATATAGATTTTAGAAAAACAGTGAGCTTTTCTGAAAAGGAGTCTTGGGAATTTTGCAGAATAACGGTGTCTTCTCCTCTTTTCACGATCGGGATGCGTCCATTTTATAGACCCAAATGTGGTCCCTTTGGTTATGAGTTGGCATGTGAATCTAGAAAATCATTCTTTTGGAGGAGAAAATTCCCTTTCTGATTTTGTGGGGACCGGGATATGAATACCTCCAATTTGTTTGTCTGTTGCTAATGAGATTTCTAAATCTAGATGGTCCACCATGGTATGTCATCATCTTGTAGATTTTATATTTTTGTATGCGTGTATTTATGAGGGAATGGTTTATGCGTTTATGGTATTCGTTTTCATTGTTCTGATCGAGTTTCCCACGCATAGCCAGTATTACCCCTGTGTGCGAATTACTCATGATACAATTCTAACCACGCATTTTGATTTCTACAGGTTGTAATTGTGAACTCATGTTTGCCTCCCCGCATTTTTACCGTGAACCGTGGGTTTGCTCTGCTTATGGAGAGACTAGTTACCGCTGTGAATTCTAACTTTAACTCATGTACGTCCTTAATCTCCTTTGTTTTTTTTACTCTTTTTGACGTATTATTGGAATGCAGGTTTTGATTAGGTGCGCGCGACAAACGCGTCTTCGCCGGCCTAAAGTTCATTTGGCTTACGGTTTTGATATAAGAGAGGAGATTGCTTCTAGAAGCTTGGACTGTAAGTAATCCATCTTTCCAACAATTAACAGACCATTCTGCTTCTTAGTCGCATAACCCCTCCCTAAGTATTACGACACTATACTGATATGCTTTCTCCCAATAAACATGTACTGGTGAGGTGAGGAGATGGTCTTTCTTCAATGCAGATGTCAACATTAGATCCCTAGCTGATAGTTCTCCGAATTGGGTATCAGAAAGAAGTTGCATGAAAGAATGTTGGCAACGAGTAACAATGGTGTCTCTGGAGGCTCCGTGGTAATCATTGTTGGGAGTATGGTCGAGAGAATGCAAAAGAGTCCCAAGGTTGAAAGCATGACCATAAAGCATAGAGTTTTGTGGTTTGAAGCTGTTGCACGTCCTCCTGATAGACATCCCCATTCCCATTATTGGCATAGTCTGAAGTGTGTTCGTTTAATTGCTTAGGACTTAGAAAATGATTGAGGAAATATGTAATGGATGCATGGATTATGTTAATGTATATGGAACTTTGAAACAAGTACTTTATATATTGTGATGTTGGTTTGTAAATGTAAAACGTGATTTTTTGAGAAGGTGGACATATTTTAACAATTGTCCTGCACTCAACGGTTTCAAAACTAACCGTAATGAACTAAGGATGGATTAGGAAGGGATGAAAAGCGGGATTGAGGTTCTTGGATTATATTGTGTTCTAAGTTGACTTTGATCTTAATTCATTTTTCTTTACGTGTGGGTATTTATAAACAGATGTCATTGGCATCCTGAATGACACAAGTTATGCATGGAACTTTCTATGATCGACCTTGAATTTAAATAAATTGACGAATTTAATCCTTTTGCAAGTTTTGTGTGAATTTGACTTTTGAAATAATGCGGTTTTTAATATGGACTAAATAATGAATGAATGTGTTGGTGAACTTGGTGGATGAATACATTTTAAACTCGGTCAACATTTAAAACTTGACGTTTGGGTGAATCGTTTAGCATGACCCAAAGGATGCAAACATAACTTGAATAAACTTGTAGCCAAGATTTTGGTGAGAACCAAGTGGCATAATGAGCTAGGACCTGACTCTTTTATGGGTCAAGAGCCAATGGTAGTGCCAATGGTAAGGAGATGGCTTTGAATAACCTTGACCAAATGAAACTAGACAAAGTATGGACCCCGTATTTTGAGGAAACCAAGTGAATTAACTCGTTAGGTACTTAGGCCCGCACCCAGGGACACAAATCATAGGATGCGCATGTGGGAATACGAAGCCTCTAAAAACAACAAGAAGGTCCACCTACCTGAACTGTGCACAAGAGGCCGGGGGAAACTTGGCCTAGTTATAACACTCAGTCACATTGTCATGAAGGACCGAATTTTAAGTTTGTGGGCCTTCGTGACGGCATGGAACACGACTAGGGTTTATAGATGATTTGGTCGGGCGGGAATCCCGTTAACTGGAGTTTATGCATCATCACCCCTGGTCTTGAATGCCAATGTGAGCTTTCTTTCAACCCATCTTGACAAAATTAGGGTGTGACAAGACCAAGCTCGGATCTTCCTTTCCTATGCATATTATGCCAAGCATGAACAATCTTTTGCTTCAAATGTTAGGGATCTTTACCCTCTTGATAGAAAAGACCTTCTAACAAAGTGTTATTAGGTTTGTCTCTCAAGGGGAACCCAAGTTAATAACGAGCTAAAGCAGGGTTATAGTTAATTCCTCCTTGTGTACCAATGAGAGGCACATTAGAGAATTCACCACAACTGTCAATAATATCCAAGCTACTCAACGCAGAGTCATACCAAACTATATCATCATTAGTGAGAGATATAAGTCTCTGAGACCACCGTAGACATTGTTTGTTCTCCACAAAAGCAGGCGCCTGAGGCAAGTGCGAAATAAACCACTTGTACAGAAGAGGAACACAACACACAATCGTTCCACCACCTTTAGAATTCCTTAGATGTAAATAAAAATACATATCACCTAACAAAGTAGGCACATGATTCCCAATCAAGAAAATTCTAATGGCGTTAACATCAACAAAATCGTCAATGTTAGGGAATAAAGCCAACCTATAGATGAGAAACACAAAGATAGCTTCAAAAGCATCCACACTACCGACTTTAGCAAAGACAGTAGCTCCCCTAATAAGGAACTCAAAAGTCAATCCAAACATTCCTCCTTTATTCACCCAATGAACCTCAATCTCAGACTTCTTCAAATGAAGAGCTTCAACTATAATATGAGATCCGGGAATCTCCTTCAATCCACTAAAAGGAACCTTGTCAGAAACAAGTATTCCCAAGATATGGGCATACTCCTCTAACGTAGGCATAAGCTGATAATCGGGAAAAGTGAAGCAACGGTAGAGAGGGTAATGGAACTGAACCAATACACTAAAGAGTCCTTCAACCATATCAGCAAACAAAACAGATAGAAGCTTCCCACGATGTTGTTTGAAGTCCAAGGGATCTAATACAAAAGATGATAGATTCCTTAACTCTTTCATGTCGAGACATCTGAAACTGTACTTCTTAGTGTTCATTCATCCACAATCCATGGTCTGAAAATATTTGCAAATAAAACCTCAGTTCCTTGAATTTACTTTTTCGTGTGATGAATGTCATAAAGGAGAATTGCGATCCAAAACGCAGCGGAAATTAAAATTTTCTCCTTTAGAGATCCTTACGAATGGTCATGATCAGTGATAGAATATTTACCTCTTGTGACGATTGAAACCTTTGGTGCAGATCTCTTGTGACGATCAAAACCTTTGATGCAGATCCACGGAGCGATCACGAACGTTGAACGATGACAACGTCTCTACTCAGTCCACACGAACGGATTCCTTCAATCACAGTGCTAGCTGGTACGAATGAAGGCTTTGAGTGAGTGAGAGAGAGAAAATGAAAATAATGCAACCGCAATCAATGCTTCTGCACAAGGGTTCTATTTATAGAACCACTTGTTTGGGCTTCAAGCTAAAAGGCCCACTTAATTGTATTTTGGCCCATATCTTATAATATGCCCAAAATCACTTAAGCTCATGGTACCTTACCATATTTCGTATTCTACTTAAGTACACCGTACCTTTATGATGTTCTACAATTCACTTAAGGGCATCGTACCTTACGGTGTTCCTTAGTTACTTTATCTCTCATCAATCCGTCCTTTGTGTGTGACCCTGTAGGTTTTCGCGGCATTGGCAATTATATTAAATCATGTATTTAACATAATAAACAGTGAGCGGTATCTAGCAACACATCACTGCTACCCAAGACACGAAAATGTCATGTGATCTGACAATTCCTTCTATGATAATACTTATGTGTATAATTACCCTTTTGCCCTTATGTCTGTATTGAACACAAGGTATAGACCGTGTCATCCTTGTCCAGTTCAATATTGGGCCCATAGACATTTATCCTGTTACGCAGGATGGGCAAATTCCATCTAGGACACTCATGTCCCTCAGCATGCTTTATGGAGTACCCATCAACTATCTTTATGGTTATCCAGTTACGGACAACGTTGGATCAGCAATAAAGCACTCGACTCCACATCTAGGATCCGTAGTGGTTTCAGGTTGAAGAGTGGTATACACTATTATCACCATGAGAATAACTTATGACACTTTGCATAACTTTCTATATAGTATTCTCATAGCGGGTCAATCCGGTATAAATATTACTCCTAATATTCATACCTATGTTTAAGACTTGATAACTCTTTATCCATGATCCATGAGATGTGATCATCAGTCTACAAACATAATAGTCTTAATGCTTTAATGTTATCCCACTTCACACTAAAGCTCGACTACGGATACTTTAAGAATATTGTCCTTATGTTTAATGTGTTCTCATGATTAAGTCACACTTAATACATTAAACAGACTATCTATTCCAGGGACTTTATTAATCAACCATAATAAAGAAAATGCCTTTTATTATTAATAAATAATTCGATACAAGTACCAAAAGTATTGGCCTCTAGGGCTTACACCAACATGTCATGATGCGCATGAATGCATGAATGCAACAATCACAAATAAGGATCACACACAAGGCAAACAAACAAAGGTCAAGGGATGAATCAAGTCATTATCAAGATCAATCATCCATTTTGGTGGATTATGGTTTTCACCTTATCAACACCCAAGTTCCATTGATATTGACAAGACTTGATTGGATCAACCAAGAATCAAGGGTTTGTTGTGAGTCGCGAGAATGGACTCCGGTTAAGAACCATCCCAGAGGAGTGTACTAAGGATAAAAACTTATAGATCATGTTCTAAAACGTTCCCTGAGTCTTAATTCCATCTATCAGATATTATAGGTTAGGATGACTGACTCATCAAACCATAATATTCTCAAGAGAAACTCGTTTGAGTGTAGTATCGTGTAACAACTGTTATCAAGTCTACACTTGAACAGTCTTTGTACTACGTCCTAAAAAGGCCAAGTTGGGTTAATATTCTACGGTCCTTAGCTTCTCGGACCCCAAATCAGAGAAAGTAATGCCTAACCATAAATAACTTGTATGGCATCAATAACTTCAAAAGGGTCTCCACTGAGTAGATGGTTCTCAAGCCAACTTTTTAAGGACTACTCCACACAAGTCTAACATGACTATACCATCCTCATATCTTAATTGTACTCAAGTTTGGGTTAGAACTTATATCACAACTCAGAGATTACCAAGAACAACAAACATATTATATCATACAAACAAATATACAAACATCAAATATACAATTATATACACACAAAAAAGTAGGCTAAACCCACTGGAGACTACTCCCCAGCAGAGTCGCCACTTAATTTCTATAGCAGTAAATTCATGACCATTAAGCTATTGATGAACTTAATGTCTATAAAACCAGAGTCGCCACCGTGCTTTTATTGTTTCCAAGGGAAAAGGGAAAAGTACGAACAAAACCCAAAGATAAGAAGTTTTCAAATCAAAACTAATAAAATGCCATAGATACAGGTAAGGCGGTTGGTTACACAGAGGGAAGGTGTTAGCACCCAAGGTGTCCTAGGTACTCCTAGGGAGCCATTTTTTGTGCATATTGTAGCGGTGTATTCGTCGCTATATGATTTATCGATTAAACCATAAGCAAGAGATACAATGAAATTTCGAGTCGCCACCGCACTTTTATTTATCCAAAGGACTGGCTAAAAAGCGAACAAAAGCCTAAGAAGTTTTACGCGTAGAAAACTAATAAAAAGATCAGAGATTCTGGGTAAGGGGTAAATTACGCAATGGGAAGGTGTTAGGCACCCACTACGTCCTAGGTACTCCTAGGGAGCCCTTTTCACACTTGTTGTAATAAATTGTTATTTGTTATGACATAAACATTGTGCAAACATGATTGGGATGATGAGAAAAGAATATACAAGTTAGTTATTTTTGTGTTCGAACGGATGAACCTGCTGCCTACGTACCTTCCATCAAAGGTAAGGATCAAAACGCCGTAGTTCGGCTAAAAGATTTCCAAAAGTTAGTGGATTCAATTTTAAACAAATAGCACTGAGGCTTTTCATTATCAATGGGAGAAAACTCGACCAAGACCAACATCGACCATGCGAGGATAGCTTCGACGTACTAGAGGGGTTAGCCCTGTTTTCAGTACGGAAGTCTTACTGTCGACTCACTAAGGATAGGCAAGATTTACATCAACCACAATGATAATTGAAACTTATGGCTAATGCATGAAAAGATTAACAATGGACAAAGCCAAAACAAGTGAATGAGTGAAGTTAATTGATTGTGATTATGAAAATGAAGTCAAAGTATGATTAAGATTAATTCAGAGAAGTATTATGAAATGGGGTTTGAAAAAAAGTCAAGGACTTGGGTCCAGGTTTTTAATTTGAAAACATGAAGATGTTTGCACAATATCTATGTCAAGTTTGAAATCAAAGTGTGAACAGGTTTAGGACATAATGAGGATGAATGGATGAAGATGGATTGTAAAACTTCTTAGAAGGTTCACTTCTTGAAATCATATAGGGGATGATTCAAGTGTGTCCTTTGGAATAAGCAATGGATAATAACAAACAAAGAAGAAAGTCAACAAAAGCGGATGTCGGATGCCAATCACTGGGCTTATACCAATCTCCTAAAATAAAACTGGATATCAGATGCCACTCAATGGTCTTACACTAATCTCCTCAAACAAAGAAGTAAAAGGTGGATACCGGATACCAATAGATGGATTTACACCAGTCTCCTAAAACAAAAATGGATATCAGAGGCCACTCAATGGTCTTACACTAATCTCCTAAAACAAAATGAAACTTGGATACCGGATGCCAATCTGTCTGGACTTATACCAATATCCAACATATGATCATAGGAAAGCAAATGCCAACTTGCAGGGACTTATAATTGCAACCTCACATAAACAAAGAAAAACAAAACATGGATGTCAGATGCCAATCTGTCTGGGCTTACTCTATCCTCCACAGTATGGTCCTAGGAATACAAATGCCAACTTGCAGGGACTTACAGTTGTATCCTCACATACAAACAAACAAAGCAACATGTGATCATAGGAAAGCAAATGCCAACTTGCAGGGACTTACAGTTGCATCCTCACATAACAAACAAATGCATCAAGCAAAGATAAAATGAGTGGCCAAGGTGATGGTCTTATACTCACTTCCATATCATAGGAGCAATGGCCAATGGATGGTCTTACAATTGTCCTCAATGGGCAAACACAATGATAATGTCACAAAGACAAATGAGATGATTATGCATTGATGAGCAATAAATGATGATAATAGATGCATAGAGCATACAAGAAAGCATGTGCATATGAAGTAATCAATCAATCAATCAATATCAAACAGCACACTCTATAGCCAAACAAGGAGGCTCACACAAGAGGGTTAGGCACTGAGGCCAACTGGAATAGGGTAAAAAGTTGCTCTTAACCTTGCCATTGAGAGGCTAAGGTGAAGCAGATGAAAGGAGATGAGGGGTGTGCCTCATTGCTCTTATCCCTGATCAGGGAGAGCATATCAGAAAGTGTGGGAGCTCAGAAAGATGGAGCTCTTTCCACATTAGACTCTATAGATCTTGGGTTTTGATCTCAATGCTACAACCATGTAATGGGAGCAAGGAGAAGACTCACTGAATAGTAGGGGATAGGTTGCTTATCCCTTTGATCTACCAATTGCCTTATTTGAAGAACTTTTCCTGCTTGGGACAAAATTAAACACACACAAGCATTGCCTCTTAAGGAGGACTTCAGACAGTTTGCCCGGCCAAATAACAGGCCGGGTCTCCAGACTACATGAAGAAAAAGGGATTATACCTCAAAGCAAATTGCTAAATAGCAAAGCAAAGCAAGTTCAAAGAACTTAAGCAACTAATGGTACCTGAAATAGTAAAACAAATCAGTACACAGTTCAACAGTTTAAAGCAAAAGTGAGAATAGAATTAACAGTCAACATGATCAGATGAATGTGCAAAGCACAAGACTCAAGTCATATGAGTCAAGCCACCTACAAAACAAAGGTTAGCTCATGATAAACAGATAAACTCAATCAAATTGGCAATGGTTTCTTTGAAGCACTTGTAGCTTAACCTGAAACATGAACTCAATCATAAGCCCAAAGGACCACTAGGACAAGCCTAGGGTCAAAAATAAATGAGAAAGTCAAAACAGCAAAGGAAAGTCAATCAAAATCAAGTTCAAACATTTAAGAATCAAACTCAATTGATCCCACATGCATATCATTCATCATCATGATTCCATAGACAAAAGAAGGCAAAGCATGGCAAATTGGTGCACATAGAAGTCAACAGAAAGACTTGCATCAAAAGTCAACTCAAACATTTTCAAAAATCACCAAATAATTCATGATCAATCCTAACACCTAGCATGGTAAGCATGTAAAATTTCATCACAATTGGACAAGTGGAAGGCAGTCAATGAAAATCATGAAGTCAAAGCAAATTTGAATATGCTCAATGAAGTCAACAGAAAGACTTAGCTCAAAAGCAATCATAATCAATTCCAAAAATTATCAAATAATTCAGGGCCAATCACAATCCATAACATGGCATACATATAAAATTTCAGCTCAATTGAATCATGGGAAAATGGTCAATTAAAATCAGGAAGTCAAAACAATTTCAAGTATGCACAAAGAAGTCCAATATACATGTATCAACTTCAAAAAATCATAACTAAATGAAAACAGATGAGAAATTAATGGGATCAACACCAATGCAAAGCTTAAGATGTCTAGTATGCACATGTAAAATTCCATGATCATCCAATAAGGTATGAGAATTTCACAAAGGAAATGGCAAGATGTATCACACAAGTCAACATTTTGGTCAAACAGGGGATAAAATCTCAAACAATTTGGAAATGCCATAATTAATTCCAGGAAAATTCACACATCAACTAGACATATAAGAGATGGCTCATGCAAGATTTCACATTAATTGGAGGCCAGGAAGCATGTCAACAAAAATCATGAAATTGCATATCAATGGTGTGACACAAATTGTCACACCCTACTTCAAAAATTCATAGCTCCCAAACCACATAAGATAAAATCATGAACTCTACATCAAAATCACCATGGATGAGTGTAGATTAAGCACAAAAAATTTCAGGGTCATTGGATATATCCTCATCATTTCACAATTGAATTGGCAAAAGGTGTAAAATGTGCATACATGTCAAGAACCATAATGCCATTAAAAATCCAGCCAACCAAAAATTCAATAAAAATCATGACAAAATAGTAGACATTCATGTGAAAATGATGGAAAAAATTTCATGATTTTTGGAGTTGAAATGAATGAGAAATGATTTTTAGAAGTTGAGTAACAATTTGGAATAACATGAACACATAACATGGTTTAGCAAGTCAAAGGTGGTTGACCGAGTGGCATTTTTGCAAATATGCGCCTCATTAATCAAAACGCAGCGCTTAGGGAGGCAGAACGAAATGTTCTGATTGGCCATCACCAATGGAACAGTAACAAGGCCAGGCAATACACGTGAAAACATGAAATTCTGGAAAAACAGCTTCTAGGGTTTCTAACAGCAACAGCATTTCATCTTCATGCTCATCAACATCAAACAAATTTCAAACAACATTACACCAACAACATGGCAGTGGAACAAAGATATTCATGCAACATTAAACATCAGCAAACCAAACACGGTTGGGGAAAGAAAACTGGAAAAATGCTAGGGTTTGTAAACTACAGTAGAGCTTCATCATCCACATTCAAATCGAAATTTCCAACATGCCCAGAAATAAAAATCAAGCACACCATTCGAACAAGTGAAGCAATTACATGCATAATCCAAGCATGGTTTTCATGAAATCATCATCATCAAAGCAAATCGACTGAAAACATATTTGAGCATACAAATGAAAAACCAGATTTCTCATGCATGACACAACCATTTCAAGCAATCCATAGTTCATTAGAATCAGCAAAGAGTAAACTATCATAAGCATAGCATGGATTAGAGAAAGAAGGTGGTCGAAACCTTACTTGATTTTGAAGAAAGGAGTGGAGCAGTGGTTATTTTGGCGATGCAGCTCGAAACAGATGAAGCTCTTGGTTTAAAATGATGGCTGGAGGGTGGCTTGAAGCTCAGCAACTCTTGGAAACACCAAAATCGAAAATCACCATTGTTGGTCCATGGAAAAAACAGAGCTCAATGCTGCAGTACAGGTGATGAATGATGCTTGAAAAAGCTTCCAAATGTTGTCCAGATGATGGAACAAACAAAGTTGCTCGTGGTTCTTTGGAGTTTTTGTGCAGAAAAATGCAAATTGTGGAAATGCAAGTTGAGAGAGAATGAAGGTTTTTTGTTCTGTTAGGGGCTGCTGCTAGCTCTCTAGGGTTGGAAATGGACAGAAAATAAGGTTTTATACTTCTGTTTTAAGTCTGCTAAGTGAGTGTTAACCATGATTTGCTCAAATGAACCATTTTGCTAATTGTCCAATTTTGGTTTGAGTGGTGGGGTGTATGGTACTATGCACGACTTTGGGCTTGCAAACATATTTCAAATGACATTTCAGACCTATTCCAAATGGCCAAATGTGTTAAAAATGATTATTTTGAAAAGTCAAAATTCAACTCACTTGAAATTAATTAAGGCAAGTTCAAAAAGGTCATTTTGAATGGTGAGGTTTTGGTAAAGGATGAATGCATTTTTGGAAAGAGGGGAACAAATGGAGCTTGTAGGAAAAAACCCCACTAAAATTGGCCTTGTGGTTCATGAGATATGGCCCTTTGAAGTTCATGAATTTGTGAAAATGAATTGATCATATCTTGACAACCATACATGGGAATTGAGTGTTCTTGGACTTTTTGGAAATGGGAGAACAAGATCTTCAACTTTCACGTTGGGCAAAAATTCATTTGAAGCTTATATAATGATGCAAGATTAAGATCAAGAAGTTTCCATTTTTGGCAGTTGAAATTACAGGTCCACTTTCTATTTTGGGAAATTTCTGATTTTGCTCCAAATTCTCCCATGATGGTATTTGACATGATATATGAGGCTTATATAAGCATGAGTGAGCTCCTTCAAATCAATTCCATCCATCAAATCACTGATTAAATCCACAGTTGACCAAGTTTGACTTCCTGTTGACTTTTCTAGGGTTTTGCATGATTGAACCACTTCTGATGAATTCCAAACCCTAATTCCTTGAGACCTTGATTCCAAATGATGTCCCAAGTCATATGAACTCTTGATTATTGATCATGGTGCCCAAATTCTGCAAGAATGGCCACCATCCACTGCTTTGACTGACTGCTGACTGTCTTTGACCTAATTGCTGATGATTGCTTCGACTGCAAGCAACAAGGTTAGACTGACAATATTTTTGTACTTTTTGGTTAGTAAACATGTGAAAAGAAAAGATATACAAATGCAAGACATGCTTGGTGATCAAGAATCAACTCACAAGGCAACCTACCTGCTAGGAGGGAAGCTAGGGCATGCAATGATCCTTGAGGCCATGATATGATATGATATGGGCCATGAGGGATCTTAGTGCTAAAATTGGGGTCTTACAGATGCCCCTATTTAAGGTCATTCTAGCCGGAGAAATGAAGTTTAGAAATCTTCATCTCGACGCGGTAGAATGGGCTTAAATAACAGTAATGAGACAAATTTTGGTCCCTAAGAGACCTCATGATGCAAATGTATGTATGCAAAAGACACAAATTCTGTGGGGAATATGATTCACATAGAAGAAAAGACGATCCTGTAAGAACAAAAAGTGTTCTACAACAGACTCCATGATTTTGATGATAACAAAGGATGAAACCAAAAATGGCACCCTAACGAAAAGTTTCTAAGTGTGCAGGGTTCTAAAGAAAGAAGAAATAAATCTGATGATGTCATCAGATGCAAAACAAGATCAGATGCAAAATCTCAAGTATCAGAAGCATCTAAAGAGGAATCTCGTTTCAAGAAGCTCTGACTCTGGACAAAACTACAAGTATCAGAAGCATCTGAACATGAAGTAAAGTCTAGAAGCTCTGACTCTGAACAAATGTCTTCTGTAAATTCTGAAGTTATCAGCGCCATCTGAACTTTCAAGAGATAACATCAGAAGCCAGTTTCTCCAGATACACAAAGACTCTAATCAGAATTGTTAATCATGATGAAGTAACGTTTAAGCCAAGTTAAAGTTCTGCAAATGGATTTCCTCAATTAGAAAGAGACGTTAATCTCCACTTCCAAGAGAGAAGATACTAATTGTGGTAAGTAGTCACTTCTAAGAGAAAAAGTCTACTGCAGAAGCTATTAATGGAATGGCGTAACTACATCTCAATATCCAACAGATTCAACGCTACTTCAACTCTACTTCAACTCCTATAAATAAGAGAAGAAATCAACATTCAGTAAACAAGAAATCACTAGCCAAAACTATACTGAAATTATATCACGCTCAAGAAAAACATCTTTGTTCTTCAAAGAATTTCACTAAGCTTTTGCTTATCAAGTGAAAAATTGTTCTTAAGTTTGTAATATTTGCTTTCTTAGAAGCACTCTAGATTACACATCTTGTATCTAATTTTTATTTGATTTCCTCAAGTGACTCTTTGTAGTCTGTAGACTTGAGAGGACTAAGAGATTTTCTTCTCTCTTAGGGGTTGTTTGTAATCTTTCAAGATTAGTGGATTAAGTCCTTGTTGAAGGCGAAATCACCTTGGCCGGGTGGACTGGAGTAGCTTTGTGTTATAAGCGAACCAGTATAAAATCATTGTGTGATTTCATTTTGCAAAAGCGCTTATTTTTCAAACAATTCAAACCCCCCTTTCTTGTTTTTCTCACCTTCAATTGGTATCAGAGCTCCGGCTCTGTTATTGATTTTCAAATCAAACACTTAACCGTGTAGAGAGATCCAGTGCGAGAAAAACAAATGGCCCACTCAAATGAGAAAGATTCTTACAATGCCAAGCCTCCTGTTTTTGATGGAGAAAAGTTTGATTACTGGAAAGATAGAATCGAAAGTTTCTTTCTGGGTTATGATGATGACCTCTGGGACATTGTCACAGATGGATACAAACCTCCAACCTTAAATGGAGCTGAAGTTCCCAGAAGCAAAATGTCAGAAGATCAGAAACGTGAATTCAAAAATCATCACAAGGCCAGAACAATACTTCTAAATGCTATATCATACAACGAATACGAAAAGATCACCAACAGAGAGACGGCTAAAGATATACTTGACTCTCTGAAGATGACCCATGAAGGAAACTCCCAAGTCAAGGAGACGAAGGCTCTGGCGTTGATCCAGAAATATGAAGCCTTCAAGATGGAAGATGACGAAGCTATAGAAGCTATGTTTTCCAGATTCCAAACTCTTATTGCAGGTCTTAAAGTGCTAGACAAAGGATACACGACTGCAGATCATGTTAAGAAGATTGTCAGAAGTCTGCCAAAGAAATGGAGACCTATGGTTACTGCTCTGAAGTTATCAAAGGATCTGAACAGTATCAGCCTTGAAGAACTTGTTAGTTCTCTCAGAAGCCATGAGATAGAACTAGAGGAGGATGAGCCTCAGAAAAGGAACAAGTCAGTGGCGCTGAAGTCCAGACCTGAAAGACGGAAGTCAGACAGAACCAAAGCTCTCCAGGCAGAAACTGCAGATACTGACGACTCTGAACCTGAAGACTCTGATGATGAAGAAGAACTGTCCTTACTAACCAGAAGAGTTAAGCAACTCTGGAAAAGAAGGAACAACAACAACTTCAGAAGATCAAGACCCAGAGGGGATAGATCAGAGTCAACTTCAAAAGGTAAACCTAATAAAGATATTACCTGTTTTGAATTTAAAGAAACAGGTCATTATAGAAATGAATGCCCCAAGCTGAAGAAAGATAACTCTAAGAAAGAAAGCTTCAAGAAAAATGCCTTCAGAACAAAGAAAGGATTAATGGCCACCTGGGACGATAGTGAATCAGGATCATCAGAATCTGACTCTGATGAACAAGCCAACGTAGCATTTATGGCTGCCACATCCAGCAGCTCAGATGAAGAATCTGAAGAGGTATTTTCTGAACTTTCTAGATCTGACTTAGAATCATGTTTATCAGAAACTCTTACCTCTCTTCAGAAATTAAAACAAAAAGTTAAAAGCATTAAAGGCCTTCTTAAAGCAAAATCTGAAGAATGTAGTGAACTTGAGACAACAATTCTAGCACATGAAGATACAATCAAATCTTTAACGTTAGAAAGAGATGGAGCTAAAACAAAAAGCTTAAAATTAGAAGAAGCGTTGTCTCAAGCACCACAAACTTCAAATGAAATTATTTATAAATATGAAGAAGCCTTTCAGAAGTTTCTGAAGAGTGGAATAGATAGGAGTATTATGGCATCCATGATTTATGGAGTAAGTCAGAATAATAAAAGGGGAATTGGGTATGATTCTGATTCTGATAAAACTTCTACCAGTAACCAAATTAAATCACCTTTTTCATACCACTATACACACACACAAGAACACAAATTTAAAAATGCTAGAAGACCCAAAGTTGTAAGAAACTCTGGGAAAACTAATCTGAAAGGACCCAAGAGATTCTGGGTACCGAAAGATAAGATTATCTATGTTGCAGATATCCTATGCAGCAAAGTTCAGACACCAGTCATGGTACCTGGACTCTGGAAGCTCGCGACATATGACGGGAAGAAAGTCTATGTTCCAAAGCCTGGAACTTAAAGACGCTGGCTTTGTAGGCTTCGGAGGAGATCAGAAAGGAAGGATCAGAGGCTCCGGAACTATTGGTAATGGTACTCTTCCCTCTATATCTGATGTTCTTTATGTAGAAGGATTAATGCATAACTTGTTATCCATAAGTCAATTAAGTGATAACGGTTATGATGTAATCTTTAATCAAAAAACGTGTAAAGCCATTAGTCAGAACGATGGCTCTGTCCTTTTCACAGGCAAGAGGAAAAACAACATTTATAAAATAAATCTTTCTGATTTAAAAGATCAAAATGTTAAATGTTTAATGTCAGTTCACGAAGAGCAATGGGTATGGCATAGACGCTTAGGCCACATTAGCATGAGGAAACTTTCTCAGCTAACTAAACTTGAGTTAGTCAGAGGCTTACCTAAACTGAAGTTTTCTTCAGATGCTCTGTGTGAAGCTTGTCAGAAAGGAAAGTTTTCAAAAACATCTTTTAAAAAGAAAAATGTTGTTTCTACCTCCAAGCCTCTGGAGCTTCTTCACATTGACTTATTTGGTCCTGTGAAAACAGCATCAGTCAATGGAAAGAAGTATGGACTTGTAATCGTTGATGATTACAGCCGCTGGACATGGGTAAAATTCCTAAGGCACAAGAGTGAGTCTCACTCTGTATTCACCAGTTTCTGTTCTAAAGTGCAAAAAGAATTTGACTCTAAAATTGTTAGAGTCAGAAGTGATCATGGTGGAGAATTTGAAAATAAAGATTTTGAAGAATTATTTGATTCTAATGGAATATCCCATGATTTCTCCTGCCCTAGAACTCCACAACAAAATGGAGTTGTAGAGAGGAAGAATAGGACACTCCAAGAAATGGCCAGAACCATGATCAATGAAACAAATGTAGCAAAGCACTTTTGGGCAGAAGCTGTAAATACAGCGTGTTACATTCAGAATAGAATCTCTATTAGACCTATTCTGGATAAGACTCCCTATGAACTGTGTAAGGGAAGAAAACCCAACATTTCATATTTTCATCCTTTTGGATGCATTTGCTTTATATTAAATACTAAAGAACATCTGAACAAGTTTGATTCCAAAGCACAGAAAGGTATTATGTTAGGATACTCAGAACGCTCTAAAGGCTACAGAGTATACAACACAGAAACCAAAATTGTGGAGGAATCAATTCATGTTAGATTTGATGATAAGCTTGACCCTGAAAAGTCAAAGCTAGTTGAAAAGTTTGCAGATTTAGAGATCACTCTGGTAGAATCTGAGAAAACTCCAGAAGCAATTGTCACTCCAGACTCTGAAGAAATTAAATCTCCAGAAATTCCAAGGAAAGTCAAGAGTCGTAGCAACGTATCTGAAGATTTGATTTTGGGAAACAAAGATGAACCTGTTAGAACCAGATCTACCTTCAGAACTTCTGAAGATATTCCTCTGGGACTAGTGTCTCTGATTGAGCCTACGTCCTGTGATGAAGCTCTTCAAGATAACGATTGGGTGGCAGCTATGCAAGAAGAGTTAGATCAATTCTCCAAGAATGATGTCTGGGATCTCGTTCCTAAACCCAGAGGCACTCATGTCATTGGAACCAGATGGGTTTCAGAAACAAACTGAACGAGAAAGGAGAAGTTGTCAGAAACAAAGCTCGACTGGTAGCTCAAGGTTATAGTCAACAAGAAGGTATTGATTATAATGAAACTTTTGCTCCAGTCGCAAGGTTAGAATCTATTCGTCTTCTTGTATCTTTTGCTATTAATCATTCTATCAAATTATACCAAATGGATGTCAAGAGTGCATTTCTTAATGGTTATATTTCAGAAGAAGTGTATGTTAATCAACCTCCTGGTTTTGAAAATTCAAACTTTCCAGAACATGTTTTCAAACTTAAGAAATCCTTATATGGACTGAAACAAGCTCCCAGAGCTTGGTATGAACGCTTAAGTAATTTTCTTCTAGAACAAAATTTTATCAGAGGGAAAGTTGATTCTACACTCTTCTGTAAAAATCATGAAAATGATCTCATGATATGCCAGATTTATGTTGATGACATTATTTTTGGTTCTGCTAATATCTCTGTTTGCCAAGAATTTTCCAAGTTAATGCAGGCAGAATTTGAAATGAGTCTAATGCAAGAACTAAAGTTCTTTCTGGGAATTCAAATCAATCAAACTCCAGAAGTCACGTACATTCATCAAAGCAAGTACATTAAAGATGTTCTGAAGAAGTTTGATATGTCTGAATGCAATTCTGCAAAGACTCCCATGCATCCAACGTGCATTCTGGAGAAGGAAGAGGTAAGCAACAAGGTTTGTCAGAAGCTCTATCGAGGTATGATAGGCTCTCTTCTCTATCTGACTGCTACTCGTCCTGATATTCTCTTTAGTGTCTGTCTCTGTGCCAGATTCCAATCAGATCCTAGAGAATCTCATTTAACAGCTGTTAAGAGAATTCTTAAGTATCTGAAAGGAACTCCTAACCTGGGCCTGATGTATGAGAAAACATCAGAGTATAGGCTTTCTGGTTATTGTGATGCAGATTATGCAGGAGATAGAATAGAACGAAAAAGCACATCTGGAAATTGCCAGCTTCTGGGAAACAATCTAATCTCCTGGGCTAGCAAAAGACAGTCAACTATCGCTCTATCAACTGCAGAAGCAGAATATATCTCAGCATCACTGTGCACAACTCAGATGCTCTGGATGAAACATCAGCTAGAAGATCTACAAATCTTTGAGAGTAACATTCCTATCTTTTGTGATAATACTGCTGCTATTTGTTTAAGTAAGAATCCCATTCTACATTCCAGAGCCAAACACATAGAAATAAAACATCATTTTATTAGAGACTATGTTCAGAAAGGGATAGTAACGCTGAAGTTCATTGATACAGAACATCAATGGGCAGATATCTTTACTAAGCCTCTAGCTGAAGATAGATTTCTTTTTATCTTAGAAAATCTGAACATTAAAAATTGTCCTGAGTAAAATTTGGCTCTGAACATGTAAAATGAGACTCTGATAAAAACAAATACACTTCTGCCTCTGACTCTGATACTTCTACCAAGTTAAGAAGATATCTGAGTTAGAAATCTTCAGAAATCCTTTGGTATTCCTGAAGATCAGATACATCAACACGTGGGGAACATGCGTCTAACCCTAGAACTTCTAGACAGCTGTCAAAAGAAATCAAAGGTCAGAACGCTTGAAATCTCCTAGAGCAGTGTGCTTACTGTTGGGATTAGACATTCATTAATGAGCTGTAATCATTTTTTCCCCCAAACGTGCTATTTTGGTTTTTGTGCTAACGCTGGTATGTGTGTCGTTTTGCATGTGTTTTTACCCTTAGTATATAAACACTTTCTCTCACTTTTCACACTTATCACTCTCACTCACTCTAAAACCCTAAACCCTCTCTCGAAGTTTTCTCTGCAACTCCTTCAGTTCTTCATCTTCTTCATCAATTTTCTTCATGAATCCTCAAGAGCAAGCAGTTTTTAACTTCTCCCAACAAATGGAAGCCGCTTCTAATCCCCAAACCTCAAACACTCAAACACCCATGGTTGTAGACGTTACCACAACCCCAGTCTACAAAGAACCTCACATTTTGGAACGCGAACAACACATAAACCTTTCAACTCCCTTTGAAGGTTTAGATGTACTGTGTGAATCGCTGGTGGATTTTGAGAACTTAAGAAGAAACGGTGTTGATCTTACTGAAGATCTTCACAAGCAAGGTTGGGAAACCTACTTCAACAGATTGTATGGTCCAATCTATCCTCTTCTGGTGAAAGAATTCTGGAGATGTGCAGATGCTGATGACCAGTTCATTGTCTCGTTTGTTCTGGGTGTGAAGATTGTCATCACTGAAGCATCAATTGCTTCCTTGCTAAACATGGAGAAAGCTAGAGGTAAAAGGATTTACAACATTCCTCCAAGGTCCAAGCGCATCACAGAAGTCATTAACCCTACAATCTTCAAAGCAAATGTTGAAGGAAACCCATCTAAGAACAAGGAGCTTCATCAGAACCTCCGAGTTTGGCTGAAGATTATTCTGGGAACAATCCATCATCGTCCAGCCTCCAACTCTTCAGATTACATAAATGCTGACCAGAAATGCATCCTCTACTGTATTCAGAAGGGTATTCCAATCAACCTCCCTGTTCTCCTCTTCAGATATCTGAGGGATTCAGTCAGAGAAACGAGGAATAATATGAAGCCCAGATCCTACATTCCTCTGGGTAGATTGCTCTCTGACATCTTCATTGAGCATGGGCTGGTAGATGCTCTGGAGAAGACCAGATGTATGGATGATCTGGCAATTGATGTGGGAAAGCCTCTGAATGCCAAAAATCTGAGGAGTATGGGAATCATCAAAGACATCAGAGTCAAGCCCACTATGGAAGTAACCTGGGAAGCTCTGAAGGATCAGAGGAAGATGCCTCATGGCCTTGAAAGGTTCTTCAAGAATGAACCCAGAGATGCCATTGCTATCTACCTTCAGGATCGTCTGGATGAAGGCATTGATATCTCTGATTTCCGCCTTGAAGACTGTCTGGACTCTGTAGAAGATCTGGTCAGATACAAAAGAGGTCTTTCTGAGAAGAAGATAGCTGAGGAAGCAAGGAAGGCAAAGAAAGCCAGACTTGGAGAAACCTCTGGCACCAAAGCTTCAGCACCTCTGAATGTCTCTTCTGGTAAGTCTATTCCTCCTGTCTCTTCTGAATCTATAATGGCTTCCTCTAACCCTCTCTCCTCTCAACCAATATATACCACCTCTGAAATACCACCCTCAATCACCAGAACCTCTCAACCTCCACCTGTTCTAAAAATTGCTCGTAATTTCACAACAACCTCTGACCCTAATCAACTATATCACCACAGCTCTTCCTCATCCTCTGAATATGAATCACCCCCTTACCTTTCCCCTTCCTCTGACCAAGAGTTCTCTGATCATGAGTCCTCTGACCAAGAACACTCTGACCCAAACTCCCCAACAATAGCTGAAATCTATGCTAAAAATTTCGCCCCACAAACTCAAACACAAACTGAAGTAACCTCAACCCTCCAAACTTCTATTCCACAACAAACAACCACCATCTCCTCTGAAAATCAAACTTCCCTTCCACCACAAACAACCACCACACCCTCTGAAACTCAACCATCTGTAATTCGCCCATCTGATCCTTATATCACTCCACCAATTATTCCCGCTGTACCTGGACCAGACTCTGACCCTTTAGACCTAAATCCATTATATGCTTCATCTCCTAGTCTTCAACCAGACGCAGATTCTGAACTTCAAGCAGAATCTGAACCTCAACAAACTGAACCTCAACCTCTAAATCTCAGCCCTCAAAACTCTCCACCTCATTCACCTGAACCTGAACCTGAACTTACCATACCTACCCTTGAGGAGGCCATTATACAGGTTGCAGAAGCTTCAGTCCAGAAGATCAAGTCTCTGGCTAAAAACTCTGAAGTTAGTGATGATCCTAAATCTGTTAGGACACACTGGAACAGAGTCATTAGTTGGATGACCTCTGAGTCTTATAGGCTGAAGGGTATCTCTGAACAAGTCAGAAATGGCTACATCAGAGATGCTGAGGAAAGGCTCCAAGAGAGACTGGCTAGAGAAGCTGAGGCCAGAAGGTTGGAGGAAGAAAGGTTGGCTAGGGAAGCTGAAGAAGAAGCAAAGAGGTTGGAAGAAGAACGCCTGGCAAAGGAAGCAGAACTTCTAAGGATTCAGGAAGCTGAAGCCAAGGCTAAGGCAGATGCAGAAGCCCAAGCTGCTGCTGAAGCTGAAGCTCAGCAGGCTCTGATTCAGGGGGAGTCTTCCTCTGCGATCCCTCTGATTCTTAACACTCTGAAAGAGATAAAGCAAGATCAGCAAGAGATCAAGAAAGATCAGAATGAGCTTCGTGCCAGGATGGACAAGCAAGATGCTCTGAACGAAAACATCCAGAACATGTTTGCCATGTTGCTTCAGAGACTTCCTCAACCTCCAAACCCTTAGGCACTTAGGATTTATTTTGTTTGCTTGCCTAGTGTTTTTGCTTCTGTCTTTTCTTTTTTAGCTCTGATATTCTCTTGAATCTGATGTTTTGACTGCTGTTTGCCTTTGTGTTTTTTTAATGAAGTGTTTTTCTCTCTATTATTCTTTTTATTTTTATGCCTTTTTGATTATGCCAAAAAGGGGGAGAAATTATTAAATAGCTCTGATGAAAATTATGTCTAAAACCTTAAGCATTCTGAAACAATTATAAAAATAGTTCTGATATAAATAGCTCTGATTAGATAATAGCTCTGATTAAATAACTCTAACATTAAAATTAAGAAATTGCAGAAAGTTTTTCAGAAATCTTATTGCTTGGAAAGCTCTGGTAAGAACTTCTGAACTCCCTAGTACTAACTCAGGGGGAGCTTTTGTCTATCTGATCTAATATTTTTCATGTTTCATCTGATAATTTTATTTGTTTTGTCATCATCAAAAAGGGGGAGATTGTAAGAACAAAAAGTGTTCTACAACAGACTCCATGATTTTGATGATAACAAAGGATGAAACCAAAAATGGCACCCTAACGAAAAGTTTCTAAGTGTGCAGGGTTCTAAAGAAAGAAGAAATAAATCTGATGATGTCATCAGATGCAAAACAAGATCAGATGCAAAATCTCAAGTATCAGAAGCATCTAAAGAGGAATCTCGTTTCAAGAAGCTCTGACTCTGGACAAAACTACAAGTATCAGAAGCATCTGAACATGAAGTAAAGTCTAGAAGCTCTGACTCTGAACAAATGTCTTCTGTAAATTCTGAAGTTATCAGCGCCATCTGAACTTTCAAGAGATAACATCAGAAGCCAGTTTCTCCAGATACACAAAGACTCTAATCAGAATTGTTAATCATGATGAAGTAACGTTTAAGCCAAGTTAAAGTTCTGCAAATGGATTTCCTCAATTAGAAAGAGACGTTAATCTCCACTTCCAAGAGAGAAGATACTAATTGTGGTAAGTAGTCACTTCTAAGAGAAAAAGTCTACTGCAGAAGCTATTAATGGAATGGCGTAACTACATCTCAATATCCAACAGATTCAACGCTACTTCAACTCTACTTCAACTCCTATAAATAAGAGAAGAAATCAACATTCAGTAAACAAGAAATCACTAGCCAAAACTATACTGAAATTATATCACGCTCAAGAAAAACATCTTTGTTCTTCAAAGAATTTCACTAAGCTTTTGCTTATCAAGTGAAAAATTGTTCTTAAGTTTGTAATATTTGCTTTCTTAGAAGCACTCTAGATTACACATCTTGTATCTAATTTTTATTTGATTTCCTCAAGTGACTCTTTGTAGTCTGTAGACTTGAGAGGACTAAGAGATTTTCTTCTCTCTTAGGGGTTGTTTGTAATCTTTCAAGATTAGTGGATTAAGTCCTTGTTGAAGGCGAAATCACCTTGGCCGGGTGGACTGGAGTAGCTTTGTGTTATAAGCGAACCAGTATAAAATCATTGTGTGATTTCATTTTGCAAAAGCGCTTATTTTTCAAACAATTCAAACCCCCCTTTCTTGTTTTTCTCACCTTCAGATCCATCGGAGTAATACACTCACCAGGAACAGAGACTCTGACAAGACTCTAGTTGGGGATAAACAAAACTGACATAACGTGAACAAGACACGACTCTGATTAGGAAATACAGAAAAACAGACTGGAGACCTCACTGAGGAGTGAAGGACTCACACTGGGGAAAAGAATTCCAAAGGAGAATAGATCCATTGGAGAGACACAAGCTGACTCCTGGGGAGAAGCAACAAGAAAACTTCACTGAGGAAGCACCAAAGAAATGAGATGTCACCGGTATAAGGGTAACAAACTCAGGAAGGAACACCAAGGATACCGGGTTGTAGGTAGGTAACAGGTGACCGACCAAAGACGTGAATTGGTGTGTGTTCCAAAACACTCATCATCCTGAAGAGAGCGAAAGCAAACTTGTTTATAGGATGGATATTTGATTCTGTAAAGAATGCAAATCTTACTCAGTTGGGGAAACAAACAAAGTGTTTGACAAAAGAGTGCATGAGATATATTATCTATAGCCGTCAAAACGTAGATAATATACTCGCATGGAAAATTATCCTGAACCGGGTTGTAGGTTGTTTGTAGGATAAGATCCGAAATCGTGAATTGGTTTGTGTTCCAAAACACTCATCACCCTGAAGAAAGCTAGAACAGCAGACTTGTTTATAGGATGGACATTCGATTCCGCAAGGAATACGAATCTTACTCTGCGGAGAAAACAATCAAAAGATTGACCCAAGAGTGAACGAGATATAATATCCATTACCGTCAGAATGTGGATAGAATACTCACAAGGAAGATTATCCTGAACCGGGTTGTAGGTTGTTTATAGGATAAGATCCGAAATCGTGAATTGGTTTGTGTTCCAAGACACTCATCACCCTGAAGAAAGCTAGAACAACAGACTTGTTTATAGGATGGACATTCGATTCCACAAAGAATACGAATCATACTCGACTGGGGAAGATCAACAAAGGACTCCAACCAAAAAGCGCATGAGACATATTATTCATTACCGGCAGACCGTGAATAATATACTCGAAGGGAAAATTATCCTGAACCGGGTCGTAGGTTGTTTATAGGATAAGATCCGAAATCGTGAATTGGTTTGTGTTCCAAGACACTCATCACCCTGAAGAAAGCTAGAACAGCAGACTTGTTTATAGGATGGATATTCGATTCTACAAGGAATACGAATCTTGCTCAGCTGGGGAAAATCAACAAAGGATTCCAACTAAAGAGCGCATGAGATATACTACTCATAGCCGTCAAAACGTGAATAATAACCTCGCATGGAAGATTATCCTTAACCGGGTACTGGGTTGTTTATAGGATAAAAATCCGAAAAGAAAGGCATCGGGGTACCAGAATAGGTAGATAATGATGACCAATCAAAAGGAGCAACAGACATTACCATCAAAAGGGTAAATGAAAGACAATCTGCTGAGGATACATTGATGAAAATCAAAGATCCGGGGAACACAATCACTGACACAAGGTGAAAGGACCCGCTGGGGATAAAATTGCTAGCATACGACAATTATCCACAAAAGGCTTGCTAGGGATATAAGTGCTGATCTGAGCAACTTATCCAGGCAAAAGAAAATCAACATCAAGAACTAGATGAAGATAACCCACAAGGGAAATTGTCATCGGTTGGGATGAACAACAAAGTTAACTCTGCAAGTGGAGAGAACAGGGTTTATAACTACCGGTTTGTAGGTAGAAAAACCGCAAAGATAGGACTTACGTCTGCTGGTTTGTAGGCAGAGGGCCAAAAGGGTGGAGGTGACCACAAAATTAGGGTTTACATCTACCGAATACGGGGTAGAAGACCTACAACTCCGCGTGGGGATAGAATAAATCACAAATCCGCACGGGAAACCAAGATAGGGTTATAACAAACCACAAACTGCTGAAGAGCAGGAAAAATAGGATTTACAACTACCGGGTAGTAGGTAGAAAACCAAAACTCTGGCTGGAGAATAAAAGATGTATAACCACAAATTCTTTTAAGAAAGCCAGGAAAAGTAGGACTTACAACTACCGGTTCGTAGGTAGAGGCCCAAAAACATTCCGCTGGGGAACAACCCACTGGGAAGCACAAGACATTTGACAAATAGTCAATTCGGGAATGATCCGAAAAGACGGACTGAATAAAGACACGTCCTAATGAGGATGTAACTCAAATAGGAAAATCCATCCCAATATATGTGTTGGGAGGAAACGGGAGAAACCGTCATCCACGAGGATATATCTCAGTGGGGAACTGCAGAAGGAAAGACAACATTTTCTGCTTACGGGGTTGACTCTATATGGAGAGATTTATAACACCCGACATTTGCTTGGGGAGATCTGTAAAGAGATCTATATCACCATAGCAGGAGATACGACAAACAAAAGATACCTGGCAAGAAATGCAACATGAATATCTGAATGTTTATGAATATGCATGAATATGCGTGATTTATGTTTGATGAATGCTGACAAAATAGACAATTCTAACACAAACAGGCTCAAGAACAACGCCCGGTATTATACTTCCAGGGGAAAAACCACCTTGAGAGCCAATCTGTGGAGATCTACATGCTGAGAAGCAAAGATCTGTGAGTACTGCTGAAGAAGCAGAGAACCAGAGATATCAGGAAACAACCCAATCAGGGTATAGAAAGTCACAACGGGCAAAAACAGCCACCAAGACAAATCTGTAGGGGAACAAGAGAGGTCCCAAAGTATATCTGCAGGGGATCCCAGTGTCAACTGAGAAACAAAAAGTGCATTAGCACGAACTGCTGTAGAAGCAACTCCACATAACTCCGCTGGGGCACAACCCACTGGGAGAATGATATCATCCAAATAGAATCTAACTGCATAAGCAACTCTACTGGGGAAAACTGTCGGCTACTCTCTTGGGAACAAACCACTGAGGGAGGACAGATCAAGTAGATTCTGCGACGAACCACTCTACTTGGGGAGAATAAACAACAAACTGATCACAACAAGTAGATTCTGCAATATAAGCCACTCTACTGGGGATCACAAACAGTCAGGAAATTAATCCGTTCACTGGAGGCTAGAGCCATCATCCGACCATATTGGGGATTGAAAGAGTATTCAACAGGCGAAACTGCCACAACAAACACTCTGCAGACTATGCTGAGGAAAAGATGGTTGCAATAACTGGAATATCAACCTGATCAACCATCGAGTAGGAAAATAAATCCTGCTCTGCTGAAGAGAAAAACTCTGATGGAGAGATAGAAACAGATCTGCGGACGACTTCGCCGGGGAAACGGTAAAGTACCGGGTATCAAACCGCTGACTTACCGAGTCTTCAAAAAGAAAAACGATCGTGCTGAGGAAAACAGACAACTCCGCTGGCAACTGCACTGGGAAGAGTGATAACAACTCTGTTCGCAGATCCGATGGGGATATCAATAACAGCTCTACTCATGACTGTGCTGAGGAGACAATTAAAGTCTGGGGAAGGAGACCCACTGGAGAAAGTGACGGGGCACCAAGATGACAAACCATCAACCGCCGAAACTTCACAAGAAAACACCCATGCTAGGGAAGATTGCTGCTGGAGGAAACGAAGTCTTCAACAACACTCTGCTTGCGACTATACTGGGGGAACAGCCCCACCAGCAACTTTGTTTGAGGAACAACCTCAACAAAGATCTGAAGAAAGAAGATATAACCAAACCAGGAACATGAACAAATGTCTTACCTGTTGGAAATCATGCCACCCTCGGGAGAGCACTGAGATATTCTTGAGTATCCTTTCAATCTTGTGAATGTTCACTTTGTTTAGAACAAAAATTTGAAAAATTTGATTTGTTTAAAACAATGACATTTTATCAATTTAAACATGCAAAACATTTGTTGAATTGAAACAAATAAGAATGCAAATAATTGGATAAAAAGCTCAAATTGATTTGATAGAATGGTAGTCTGCAAATGGCAAGACTCCATAGATCTGTACAAATTTGAAATCAGTGATATATATTGGAAGAGGGCTACATTGAACATAATGATCCTTTCTCTACCAATTTGAATCTCGATGTATCCGAAGCTTCAGTTGACGACGAATCGAGAATCTTCTGACGAAATGACGACTGATGAACCAGAAAGTCTTGTCAGGATGCAGTTACTTGCCAAATCCCTAATTTTTGCCTAGATTGCCCCAGAGTGAGGTACTCAATCTAGCGGGATGCAAATATTCTTTTTTCAAGTCTCTAATTTTTGCCTGGATTACCCTTGCGGGTTCTCCACCGAGACGCTCATTTTTGCCTAAGCCGCCCTTTCGGGTTTTCAACTTAGCGAGCTATTCTGTTTTTTTTCATTTGCATATACTTTTTTTTTCTAGGCAAAGTATCTCTTGACTGCATCTGAATTCACAGGACGAGTGAAGTCCTCCCCATCCATTGTTGTAAGCATCAAAGCACCGCCTGAAAAGGCTCTCTTAACAACATATGGACCCTCGTAGTTTGGAGTCCACTTGCCCCTGGAATCGGGCGCGAAAGACAAAACTTTCTTGAGCACGAGGTCACCTTCTCGGAAAACACGAGGCTTGACCTTCTTGTCAAATGCTCTCTTCATTCTCTGCTGATATAGCTGACCATGGCATATGGCAGTTAAACGCTTCTCTTCGATCAAATTCAATTGGTCATAACGACTCTGAATCCATTCAGCATCAATTAACTTGGCTTCCATCAAGACTCGCATTGATGGGATCTCCACCTCTACTGGGAGAACGGCTTCCATGCCATAAACAAGAGAGAAAGGGGTTGCCCCTGTTGAAGTGCGTACAGACGTACGATATCCATGCAAAGCAAATGGCAGAATCTCATGCCAATCTTTGTACGTGACAGTCATCTTCTGGATAATCTTCTTGATGTTTTTGTTAGCAGCTTCGACAACCCCATTCATCTTAGGTCTGTAGGGAGAGGAATTATGGTGTGCAATCTTGAATTCAGCGCACAACTCATCCATCATCTTATTGTTCAGATTGGATCCATTATCAGTAATGATCCTCTCGGGCACACCATAACGGCAAATCAGCTGGTTCTTGATAAACTTCACAACCACCTGTCTGGTTACATTCGCATACGAAGCGGCTTCAACCCATTTGGTGAAGTAATCAATTGCTACGAGAATAAATCGATGTCCGTTGGACGCTTTCGGCTCAATCATGCCGATCATGTCGATTCCCCACATAGAGAAAGGCCATGGTGATGAAATCACATTCAGGAGTGTCGGAGGAATATGAATCTTATCCGCATAAATTTGACACTTGTGACATTTCTTCACATACTTGCAACAGTCAGACTCCATTGTCAGCCAATAGTAGCCTGCTCTCAGCATCTTCTTAGCCATGGCATGTCCATTGGAATGAGTACCAAATGAACCCTCATGGACCTCAGTCATCAACAGGTTTGCTTCGTGTCTATCCACGCATCTGAGCAAAACCATATCAAAATTTCTCTTGTACAGCACTTCACCACTGAGGTAGAAACTGCCTGACAATCTTCTTAAAGTTTTCCTATCTTTCACAGATGCCCCAGGCGGGTAGACCTGGTTCTGGAGGAAATTTTTGATATCAAAATACCAAGGCTTGTCATCTTTCACTTCTTCAATTGCAAATATGTGAGCGGGTCTGTCCAAGCGCATCACAGTAATATTGGGGACGTCATTCCACCATCTGACTACAATCATGGAAGCAAGTGTTGCAAGGGCATCTGCCATCCGATTATCCTCTCGAGGAATATGATAAAATTCAACTTTTGTGAAGAAAGTTGAAATTCTCCTTGCATAATCTCTGTATGGGATGAGACCTGGTTGATTCGTCTCCCATTCACCTTTAATCTGATTGACAACCAAAGCCGAATCACCATAGACATCAAGATACTTGATCCTCAAGTCAATGCATTCTTCAAGTCCCATAATACAGGCTTCGTACTCTGCCATATTATTCGTGCATTTGAAAGTTAACCTTGTTGTAAACGGAATGTGTGAACCTTGAGGAGTAATGATCACTGCCCCAATTCCATTCCCATATTGATTAACAGCGCCATCAAACACCATCGTCCATCTGGAACCAGGTTCCGGACCTTCATCAAGTGTAGGCTCATCGCAATCTTTCATCTTCAAATACAGAATTTCCTCGTCAGGGAAGTCATACTGAACAGACTGATGATCTTCAATTGGCTGGTGCGCTAGATGGTCAGCCAAGATACTACCTTTGATAGCTTTCTGAGCTCGATACTCAATATCATACTCAGACAACAACATCTGCCAACGGGCAATCCTCCCAGTTAAAGCAGGCTTCTCGAAGATATACTTAATCGGATCCATTCTGGATATCAACCAAGTTGTATGATTTATCATGTACTGGCGCAAACGCTTAGCAGCCCAAGCCAAAGCACAACACGTCTTCTCAAGCGTAGAGTACCGAGACTCACAATCAGTAAACTTCTTACTGAGGTAGTATATAGCAAACTCTTTCTTCCCTGATTCATCTTGTTGACCGAGTACACAACCCATCGAGTCTTCAAGAACTGTTAAGTACATGATCAGAGGTCTTCCTTCCACAGGCGGAGACAAAATCGGAGGTTCGGACAGATAATCTTTGATACTGTCGAAAGCTTTTTGGCAATCCTTGGTCCAATCATGAGACTGATCTTTCCGGAGGAGCTTGAATATCGGCGCACATGTGGCAGTCATGTGGGATATAAACCTGGAAATATAGTTCAAGCGGCCAAGAAAACCTCGGACTTGCTTCTCAGTTTTGGGTGCGGGCATCTCTTGTATTGCTTTGACCTTTGCAGGATCAACCTCAATACCTCTTTCACTTACCACAAAACCCAACAACTTGCCGGAACGGACTCCAAAAGTACATTTGTTCGGATTCAGGCGAAGTTTGAACTTCCTCAAACGCTGAAAAAGCTTCAACAAATGCTCGATATGCTCAACTTCCGTTCGGGACTTAGCAATCATATCATCAACATAGACTTCTATCTCCTTGTGCATCATATCATGAAACAAGGTAGTCATAGCTCGTTGATACGTGGCTCCGGCGTTCTTCAAACCGAAGGGCATCACTCGATAACAGAATGTTCCCCAAGGTGTGATGAATGTTGTCTTCTCCATATCCTCTGGTGCCATCTTGATTTGATTATATCCGGAAAATCCGTCCATAAAGGAAAAGACTTTGAATTTGGCTGTATTGTCTACCAACATGTCAATGTGTGGTAGAGGAAAATCATCTTTTGGGCTAGCTTTGTTCAAATCTCTGTAATCAACGCACATACGGACTTTTCCGTCCTTCTTAGGAACAGGCACAATATTGGCCACCCATTGAGGATATGTCGAAGTCACCAGAAACTCCGCATCAATTTGCTTCTGAACTTCCTCTTTGATCTTCACTGCCATATCTGGATAAGTTCTTCTGAGCTTCTGCTTCACAGGCACGCACTCAGGCTTCAAAGGCAGAAAATGTTGCACAATATCTGTATCTAAACCCGGCATGTCTTCATAGGACCAAGCAAAGATATCTGAATATTCTCGTAGCAAGCTGATCAAGTCTTCCTTGACAGACTCTTCAAGTAGTGCCCCAATCTTCACCAGACGAACACAATCCTCAGACCCCAAGTTGACTGTTTCCAAGTCTTTGAGATGCGGCTGAATGATCTTCTCTTCGTGCTCAAGGAGACGGGTGATCTCATCAGGAATCCCTTCAACATCATCTTCCTCTGCCTCAAATACAGGGAATTCAAAATTGGGAGATGGCGTTGGATCATTATGTTCAATGGGTTTTAGGATCAACCTGCATAATGATTTTGGTTAAAGAAAAACTTCAGAATTTAGACAAGCAAATCATTATGCAGATGAAAAATGTTTGCTTTTATTTTTGTTTTTGTTTTTATGGTTTTTTGTGATCACTGATTTCATTACGAAAAGCAAAAAGTGAAAACAAAGGAAAAACAAATGTTTAACAATGTGAAAATTGAATGAAAACATCATTGTATATATGCTTTGCCAACAATGTCATCACTTCTCCTTTTGGCATGGGAGAAGGGTTTTAAACAAAGTGAACAATTTACTCTGATCTATGGATGACTGTAGGAACATCTACAGCGACCCAATTGTGGCAGACGCCACCAGGAATAACAAAATTGTTCAAGTCTTCTGCGTCTTCTTCTTCAATGATAGCAGCAACTTCCTCTTCTGCAGGTTGATCAGCATGGATGAATCCTCCACTTGTGAACAAACCTTGCTCATTGCATGCCCCAGAACCATAGCCAATGCCAGCCCGGGATCGGTTATCTTCAAGTTCAAGCACTTTCCCTAATCCAGCAACTGCACCACATTCAATGGCCAGTTTCGCATCTCGGTAGGAAGTGAACGAAGGAGACTTCTTCTCGATTGGTTCATCAATAGATAAAGCTTGGAATTGAGTTCCAACTTCATCCTCTGCGTCAATGTACGAGAAAGAAGACAGATGGCTAACCAGGAGAGCCTTTTCTCCCCCTACTACAACCAATTTCTTGTTTTTGACAAACTTCAGCTTTTGGTGTAGGGTGGATGTCACGGCGCCAGCCTCGTGAATCCATGGTCTGCCTAAGAGACAGCTGTATGATGGGTGGATGTCCATTACTTGGAAAGTAACTTGGAAATCACTTGGTCCTATCTTGATTGGGAGATCAACTTCCCCAATCACGGTCTTGCGTGACCCATCAAAAGCTTTCACAACAACCCCACTCTGCCTCATAGGAGGACCTTGATATGACAGACGAGAGAGTGTGGATTTTGGCAATACATTAAGAGAAGATCCAGTGTCCACCAACACATTGGACATTGCATCAGATTTGCAGTTCATTGAGATATGTAAGGCCATGTTGTGGTCTCTTCCCTCCTCAGGGAGATCAGCGTCACAAAAGCTCAAAGTGTTGCAAGCGGTAATGTTTGCAACAATACTGTCAAATTGTTTCAGGGTGACGTCATGATCAACATACGCCAAGTCCAAGACTTTCTGCAGAGACTCCCTATGAGGTTCTGAATTCAGCAGTAGAGAAAGAATGGAAATCTTGGAGGGCGTGTGTAGAAGCTGGTCTACAATATTGTACTCACTTTTTCTGATGAGCCTCAGCATCTCATCAGATTCTTCATCAACAATGCCGCTTGGGCCAACAGAAGAAACAGGAGTCTTTTGTACGGAGGAGGAGGGTTTGGCAACATCAAGTGCCGGATTCTGAACTTTGGCAGCAGTCCCCACAGGGCGTTCAACAGATTCAGAAACAGTAGCCTTGGCCGGTGCAGAAAATACACGACCACTGCGGGTCAACCCACTAACATCAGCAATAGTGGTCACGGAAGTGGAAGGCAAAGGCACTTCGACCCCATCCTGAACAGCAACAGGATTGTACCGGAATGGCACAGCTCGATCGGATGAATAAGGTACAGGACCAGCTGGTTTAATAACCAAAGAAGGTGAAGCCTTCGACTTGTTGCTATTGTAACGAATAACAACTGGCTCGGGCAGCTTGAATACTGGTGATATGACATTCACCTCAGGCTCAACTATATCAACATTGCGATTCTGGAGAATCTCAATGGCACCCTCATTCAACAACTGTTGAAGCTCTTTGCGGACCCGGTCGCAACCCAAGCGATTAACCGAACAAACACGGCACTTGTCGTGGTTATGCTCCAAATAGCTGTACTGACACAGCATCTTATGTAAATCAACCAACGACTGCCTGATGTGACTAACATACTTAACCTTGTACTTCCCAAGGCATTCCTGAATCATGTTGACAGATTTCCCATGCGAAGGCAATGGGTTCCTGGTGACGTTCGGGTTTGAGTCTTCAAAACTCAGAATTCCGCTTCTCATAAGGTCTTGCACCTTAGTCTTCAGCTGGAAGCAATTTTCAATGTCATGGCCCGGAGCGCCAGAATGATAGACACAGTGCAGGTCAGGCTTATACCACCACTGAGGGTTGACCGGTATAGCCGGAGGATCTCTCGGAGAAACCAACTTCCGCTCTATTAGAGAGGGATATAACTCCGCGTAAGACATAGGAATCGGATCAAAACTGATCTTCTTCCTTTCATAACCCATGTTTGCTTGATTACTCGTACTCCCACGAGGCTGGTAAGCCTGTTGCTGTGGACGAGATTGTTGCTGTTGGTACTGCGGTTGCTGATATTGCTGTTGATGCTGATACTGTTGCGGTTGATATTGCTGACGTTGAGGAGTATTGTCCTTGAAAACAGGTGCTACGTGAGCCACCTGGTGCTGATGACTGGAATGTCGTGCAGGCTTCCTCTGAACAGAGGGTCTTCTATGCTTCGGCTGAGACTGCACGGCGTGCGCTTCGCCTTCTTTCCTCTTAAACGCTCCATATCGCTTAGAGGAAGAACCATCATCTTTAGCCAACCGTCCTTCACGGACACCTTCTTCAAGACGCATCCCCATGTTCACCATCTCTGTGAAATCAGAGGGAGCGCTTGCCACCATTCGTTCATAATAAAATGAGCCAAGAGTTTTCAGAAAAATCTTGGTCATCTCTTTCTCTTCCAACGGTGGGGTGATTTGAGCTGCCAGCTCACGCCATCTCTGGGCGTACTCCTTGAACGACTCTTTGTCTTTCTGTGACATGGACCTGAGTTGATCTCGGTCAGGCGCCATATCGACATTGTACTTGTATTGCTTGACGAAAGCTTCGCCAAGGTCGTTGAAAGATCGGATGTTGACACTGTCCAGGCTCATGTACCATCTGAGCGCGGCACCAGACAGACTGTCTTGAAAATAATGGATTAAGAGTTGATCATTATCAGTCTGTGTTGACATCTTCCTGGCGTACATGACCAGGTGAGCTAGTGGACAGGTGTTCCCCTTATACTTTTCAAAGTCTGGGACCTTGAATTTGATTGGTATCTTGACACCGGGAACTAGGCAGAGTTCGGCTGCAGACTTGCCGAAGAGATCTTTGCCACGGAGAGTCCTCAATTCCTTTCTCAGCTCAAGGAATTGATCGTTCATTGCGTCCATCTTCTCATGAACATCCGAGCCCTCAGAAGCCTCAGAGTGATAGATGGTGTCGTCTACCCTAGGCATGGTATGCACGACAGGAGGAGCGGGAACAGGGACCGGGCTAGATGCCGGCATTTGAACAAATGTTGGAGCTGGCAGATCAGGCATGAAGCCTGGAGGCATCCCCCAAGGAAAACCGGGAGGCATGGCATTAGGCTGATGGGCACTAACTGGCACCGTTGAAGTAGAGACTTCGGAAATAACCGTCCTCTGAACAGGAGTTGCTGGCTGTTGAGCAGGCTGGTTCTGAGCAGCAAGGAGTTGCTCCATCAAAGCGCCAAGTCTGGCGACCTCTTCCTTTAGTTCTCTGTTCTCTTGTTCAAGTTGCTCCATGACCCTTCCTGAATTGACCCGCGTATAATACCGGTGAGTCAGCTTGTCTTCAAAATAAATGAAGAGCAAAGGTTAGGACAAGAAGACCAGAAACAAAGGGTACCTGTTTATGCAAGAATGATGCATGAAATGCTTGTGCAAATGCTTTGTTTTTCAAAGAACCCTTAGGGTATTGTTTGCAATATTTTGAATATTTAAACATTTTAATTGTTCATGGAAAATATTTCATTCAATATATTGAGACAAAGAAGTACAGCATTCTTTTAATTCATTACAAAGAGAAAAGGTAAATGACATCCTATGGATCCCTATTAGCTCGGGATGCTGGAAGACGAGAAGTGCACAACTTCTTGATCTCTCTCTCATAGGCAGCCTCCATATCAGCTTTCTCTTTTGCAAGTCGATCATACCTCCTCTTCCAGAATTTGGATGACTGAGGAAGTAGAGAAGTCCAAGTGTCGTTCGGATCGTCGATCACTCGGTGATCGAGAAATTCAATCATAGCATCCTTTTCCTTGAGCTGCTGCAGCAATTCCTCCCTTTCACGGATCCAAGCACGCGAAAGGTCTTCTTCTCTCAACTCCTCTACACGTTGGGTAGGGAGGGTTGAAGGCCCAGCCACATCCAACAGTGTAGGTCTCGGATGATCATACGGCATCAAGTAGGTGGCAGCCCTCTGTCTGACCCAAGAGGTGTATGGCTCCAAAGCAATGCAGTTCTTCGGACCCAACTCATTCCTACTCTTCTTGTGAATACTGCGCCAAGCACGGACAAATCTGGCTTTCAGGCCTTGGGGATCTTTACCCTCCTGGAAGAACACACCTTCTAACAGAATGCTATTAGGTTTATCCTTCAGGGGGAACCCAAGCTGACGACGTGCAAGAATAGGATTGTAGGTAATCCCACCACATGTACCAAGAAGAGGCACATTAGGGAATTCCCCACAATAGTCGATGATCTGAACGGTATCATACACGCGATCATACCAGGTGATATCATCATTGGTGAGAGACATGAGTCTCTGAGACCACCGTAGACATCCCTTGTTCTCCTTGAAAGCAACTGTCTGCGGCAAGTGCGAAATAAACCACTTGTAAAGCAGGGGTAAACAGCAGACAATGACTCCTCCATTCTTCATATTCCTTAGGTGCAAAGAGACATAAGCATCGCCCAACAAAGTCGGAACTGGATTAAGGACTGAAAAGATCCTAATGGCATTCATGTCCACGAACTTGTCGAAGTTGGGAAATAGCACCAATCCATATATGAGTAACACAAATAGAGCCTCAAAGGCATCCTCACTCATGGCTTTCCCATAAAAGGTATCTTGGGCAATGAGGAACTCGGAAGGAAAACCCTGAATTCCGCCTTTGGTAGTCAGATTAGCTCTAATCAGATCTTCATCTATGTGCAACAAGCTAGCAATCTCTCGAGCAGATGGAATACTCTCTAGGCCACTGAACGGCACTTGATCCAGAATCGGAATCCCAATAAGGTGAGAGTATTCTTCCAAAGTCGGCAACAACTGGAAGTCCGGAAATAAGAAGCAATGATGCAACGGATCGTAGAACTGAGCCAGAGTACTCATCAATCCTTCATCAACTTGGGTGGTGAGCAGAGGTAGAAGCTTCCCATAGTGAGCTTTGAAACCCAAGGGATCTAATACATATGATGTCAGATTCCTTAACTCTTTTACATCGGGCTGCTTAAAGCTGTACTTCTTTGTATGCCTTTTCGGTCTTTCCATGTCTGAAAATTTTGCAAATAACCCTTTAAGTTCCTTGAAAATTTTCTCTTTTGATGACATGAAGTGCAGATGAATGCATGAATGTATGAATGCAACAAACACACTCAAGGATCAAGCAAAGCACACCAAACAAAGGTCGTGGGAAAGCTCATTGTATCCCTAATATCAATCATCCATTTTGGTGGATTTAGGTTTTCACCTTATCGACACCCAAGTTCCATTGATATTAACGGTACATGAACCGGTTCAAACATCCTTAATATCAACCAGCCGCTTTGGTGGATTTGAGGTTTTACACCTGATCCGGGTTCCATTGATATTAACAATGTTTGAACGACTCAACCACGAATCATGGGTTTGTTGAGAGTCACGAGCATGGAGTCTCGGTTAAGAACCACCCAAAGGGAGTGTACTAGGGTTTAAACCTGCCAGACATGTTCTATCAGAGGTTCCCATAATCATCGTTCCATCTTTCGAATATTGTCGGAGGAACGAATACTCGTATTCCAAGAATATTCTCAAGAGAAACTCTTATGAGTGTAGTATCGCGTAACAATCGTATCAGAACTGACATCTGAACGACCTCTGCACTACGTTCCTAAAAATATGCCAAGATGGGTTTGGTAAACTAAGGTCCTTGGCTTCTGCGGCACATGATTGAAAGAATAATGCCTAACCACAAATAACTTGTGTGACATTATTAATTCAACATGACCTCCACCAAGTGAATGGACTCGCAAGTCAACTGGCTAAGGAATACTCCACACCAGTCGACAAGACTATGCCATTCTCCTATCCTAGAGTGCACTCGAGTTCGGGTATAGAACTCATCTCACAGGTCACCAAAGCACACAACAATTGTATATCAAGCAATTCACACATTACAATCAATACAGTGATCCCAAATTGTACAAAAATATGTCACATAACAAATAACAATATATCATACAACAATGGTGAAAAGTAGGCAATACCACCAAGGATTCTGGTGAGAGCTTCCCCAGTGGAGTCGCCACTTTTCTGTAGCGGTGTGTAAGACCCCAATTTTGGGCCCTAAGATCCCTCATGGCCCATATCATTCATCTCATAACCTCAAGGATCATTGCATGCCCTAGCTTCCCTCCTAGTGGGTAGATTGCCTTGTGGTTTGTTTCTTGATCACCAAGCATACTTTGCATTTGTATATCTTTGCCTTTCATATGTTTACTAACCAAAAAATACAAAAATATTGTCAGTCTAACCTTGTTGCTTGCAGTTGAAGCAATCATCAGCAATTAGGTCAAAGACAGTCAACAGTCAGTCAAAGCAATGGATGGTGGCCATTCTTGCAGAATTTGGGCACCATGATCAATAATCAAAAGTTCATACATCTTGGGACATCATTGGAAGTCAAGTTCTCAAGGAATTAGGGTTTGGAATTCATCAGAAGAGGTTCAGTCATCCAAAACCCTAGAAAAGTCAAACTTGGTCAACTGTGGATTTAATCAGTGATTTGATGGATGGAATTGATTTGAAGGAGCTCATTCATGCTTGTATAAGCCTCATCTATCATGTCAAACCTCATCATGGAAGAATTTGAAGTAAAATCAGAAATTTCCCAAAATAGAAAGTGGACCTGTAATTTCAACTGCCAAAAATGGAAACTTCTTGATCCTCAACTTGCATCATGATACAAGCTTCAAATGAATTTTTGCCCAACATGAAAGTTGAAGACCTTGTCTTCCCATTTTCAAAAAGTCCAAGAACTCTCAAATCCCATGTGTGGTTGTCAAGATATGATCAATTCATTTTCACCAATTTTTGAACTTCAAGGAGCCATATCTCTCAAACCATAAGGCCAAATTTGGTGGGGTTTTTTCCTACAAACCACATTTTTCCTCCTATTTCCAAAAATATAAATTTCATTCACCAAAACTTTGCCAATCAAAATGGCATTTTTGGACCTATTTCATTTAAAATCAAGTTTGACCAACCATTGACTTTTTGATTTAAACATCTTTTACACATTTGGCCATTTGGGAAATGTTTTAAATCATATTTGAAACTTGCTCCAAGCTTAAATTCATGCCCATTCCATCACCATACCACAATTTTGGACCAAAGTGCAAATTTGGCAATTTTAGCAAATGGTTTGAAACAAGCAAAACAAGGACAGCAATTTATGTACAGACCAAAAACAGCATTTGTATAGGTCTGTTTATAGCCTGTTTTCAAGCCCAACCGTGCAACTCACACCTCCATTTTCCACTTGTGCACAAATTAGCAAATGGCCATTTTCACTTCATTTAGCAAAAACATGATTAGCATCTGTTAAGCTAATGTAAAACAGAAATATAAAAGCAACTTTTCTGCTCATTTCAACCCTAGAAAATAGCAGCCTACCAACCAGAATTCCTTCTCCTCTCCCAATTTGCATTTTTGCAAAAAGAGAATTTCTGAGCAAACCCTTAAAACACTCGAGCAAGCTTTTGATCCTTCATCACTTGGACAACATTTGGAACCTTTCTCAAGCACCCAATCTCAACTGTAGTGCATTTGCTGGTTCTGTTTTCTTCAAGCCATGACAATGGTGAATCGAATTTTGGAAGCTTCCAGGCATCAGTGAGCTAACATACTTCAAGCATCCATCATTATTGACCATTAGCATCATCTGTTTCAAGCTGTAACACACAAACAACCACTGATTCACTTTTTCTTCACAACCAAGTAAGTTTTTCGACCTTCCTTTTTCTCCAATCCATGGTGTGTTTCTGGTAGAATATGCATCACTGAGTTCATTGCTGCTTATATCATGTTAATTGGTTGGTTATGCTGAGAGAAATATGGATTTCATTTTTCATGCTCAAAATTATTTTTCATCGATTTGCTCATATGTTGTTGATTCAATGAAAACCACTGTTGGATTTATGTTGCTTGATGCTTATTGATGCTATTAGTATGGTTGATTTTGATTTCTGGGCGATTTGATTTTTTGCTCATGTTTGAATGTTGAAAATGTTTGCTGCAGTTTTGGAAACTCTGCCCAGAAATTTTCATGCTTGTGTTGTTTTGTTGTTTATGTCATGAAGAACATTGTTAGTTGCTATGCTGTTGATTGATTCTGTTCGAAGTCGTTTGTTTGATGATGAATATTGTTAATGAACATGAAGCATACTGCTGAGCTGAACCCTAACATATTTGCCAGAAATTCGCATGATTGTGTTTGGTTGTTACTGAATGATGTTGCCTGTACCAATACCATGTTGTTTGTGTGCTGGTCGAATTTTGTTTTGATGTTGGTGATAACATGAATGTGCCCTGCTGCTGTTTTGAAACCCTATGAACATTTCCAGAAATCCAATTCATATGTGTTGATTGCTGTATGTTGCATGAGCATTTTGACTGTGTTGCCATTTGGTCTGTACCATTTGTTTTGAATCCATTTTGCTGTGATAAACATGAATGCCATGCTGTTAAACCCTGCTGTTGTTTAAACCTAACTCTGCCCAGAAAACTCCCATGATTATTGCTGTTTAGTTGTTCTCAAATGTTGCATGAGGATAGTATGTCATGGCCATGTTTGATTATTGATGCTGGTTACGTTTGTTGTTCATGATTGATGCTTGAATGATGAAGCTTATGTTGCTGTTGGCTAAACCCTAAGGGTTTTGAAAACCAGAAAATTTGAGTTCATTGGCCGCACACTGTTCCATTGGCCATCAGCCAATGAGAACATTTCGTTCTCTATTGCCAAAACGCACAGTTTCAATTAATGAGGCGGGTATTTACAAAACTGCCACGGTTGACCCATGTTTGACTCATTAAACCATGCTATGTGTTCATGATTTGCTTCAATTATTCATCAACTTCCAAAATTAATTTCTCATTCATTTTAACTCCAAAAATCATGAAAATTTTTGCATCATCTTCACATGGATGTCTAGTATTCGATTATGATTTTTAATTAATTTTTCATTGGCTGGATTTTAATTGGTATGAGTTTTCCTAACAAGTATGCACATTTGACACCCTTTGCCATTTCTTTTGTGAAATACTCATGATGTGTCCAATGCCCCTGAATTTTTTTGTGTTGAAACTAGACTCATTTACCTTTGCTTCCATATAGAGTTTATGCATTTCTCATATGTGGTTTGTGAGTTACAAATTTTTGAAGTGAGGTGTTGCATTTGGTGCTACATGAATGATATGCATTTTCCCAAATTTTGTTCACATGCTTCCTTACATCGAAATGACCCCAAATTTTGCATGAATGATCTCTTACATGTCTAATTTGTGTATGAATTTTCTGGGATTTAATCATGCTGTTTTCAATTTATTTGAGAATTTTCTTCCCTGCCTAGTCAAATGTTGACTTTTTGTGCTACACATTGCCAAATTCTTTGTGAAATTCTCATATCTTATTGTATGACCATGAAATTTCATATGTGCATACTAGACATCTTGAGCTTTGCATTGTGTTAATCTCATTCATTTCTCATCTGTTTTCAATTTGATATGATTTTTTGAAGTTGACCCATGTTTGTTGACTTTCATTGTGCATGCTTGAATTTGGTTTGACTTCTTGATTTTAATTGACTGCCTTCCTCTCATCCAAATGCAATGAAATTTGACATGCTTGCCATGCTAGATGTTAGGATTGAATGTGATTTATTTGATGATTTTTGAGATTGTTTGGGTTGACTTTTGAATGAGGTCTTGCTGTTGACTTCTATATGCTTTCCTTTGCCATGCTTTGCATTCTTTTGTGTATAAAATGACAATGATGCATGATTTGATTATGAATCCAATTGAGATAGCTTCTTAAATGTTTGAACATGAATTGGGTTGACTTTCCTTTGCTGTTTTGACCTTTTCTTTCATCTTTGACCCTAGGCTAGTCCTAGTGGTCTTTTGAGCTTACAATTGAGCTATTGTTTCAGGTTAAGCACCAATGCCTCAAAGATCATTCAAATTTGATTGAGTTGGATTATATATATCATGTGCTAACCCTTGTTTTGTAGGTGTGACTCATATAGTTGAGTCTTGTGCTTTGCACATTGGTCCCTCTGTGGTTGACTGTTGTTTCATTTCTTTTTGATTTGAACTGTTGACTTGTTTACTAATAAGTTTGACTTTTTCAGGTACACTTTAGTTGCTTTAGTTGCTTGCTTTGCTATTTAGCATTTGCTTTGAGGTATAAACCTTTCTTCTTCATGTAGTCTGGAGACCCGGTCTGTTATTTGACCGGGCAAACTGTCTGAAGTCCTCCTTAAGAGGCAATGCCTGTGTGTGTTTAAAATTGTCCCAAGCAGGAAAAGTCCTTCAAGTAAGGCAATTGGTGGAAGGTAGGGATAAGCAATCTATCCCCCACTATTCAGTGTGTCCTCTCCTTGCTCCCATTACATGGTTGAAGCATTGAGATAAAAACCCAAGATCTATCGAGTCAATAATGTGGAAAGAGCTCCATCTTTCTGAGCTCCCACACTTTCTTAAATGCTCTCCCTGATCAGGGATAGAAGCAATGAGGCACACCCCTCATCTCCTTTTCATCTGCTTCACCTTAGCCTCTCAATGGCAAGGTTAAGAGCGACATTTACCTATTACAGTGGACTTTCATAGTCAAACCCTCTTGTATGAGCCTCCTTGTTTGGCTATAGAGTGTGCTGTTTGATATTCATTGATTGATTGATTGCTTCATGTGCACTTGTTCGCCTGTATGTTATGCATTTATCATCATCATCAATTGCCATTAATGCATGATCATCTCATTTGTCTTTGTGATGCTATCATTGTTGTTTACCCATTGAGGACAAGTGTAAGTCCATTGCTTTGGCATTTGCTCCTATGATATGGAAGGATAGAGTGTAAGACCTCATTGGTCACTCATATCTTCTGTTGCCTTGTTTGTTTACTTGTGAGGATACAGTTATAAGTCCCTGTAAGTTGGAATCTGTTATCCTGTGATCATAATTTGATCTGTTTGATGTGTATGTGAGGTTGCAGTTATAAGTCCCTGTAAGTTGGCATCTGCTTTCCTGTGATCATAAGTTTGTTTCATCTGTTTGTATGAGAGGTTGCAATTATAAGTCCCTGTAAGTTGGCAGTTGCATTCCTGTGATCATATTGTTGCTTTTGTTCTTGTATGTGAGGATCCATTGTAAGTCCCTGTAATGTGGCATTGGATTTCCTAGGACCATACTGTGGAGTTAACCTAAGTCCAGATAGATTGGCAGTTGACTTCCATTTCTCATCTTTGTTTTCTTTTGAGGAGATTGGTGTAAGTCCATTGAGTGGCTTCTGATATCCTGTTCTGTTTTAGGAGACTGGTGTAAATCCATCTATTGGTATCCGGTATCCGCCTATTTATTTCTTGTCCTGTGGAGATTAGTATAAGACCATTGAGTGGCTTCTGATATCCCGTTCTGTTTTAGGAGATTGGTATAAGACCATTGATTGGCATCCGATATCCGCCTTTCTTTGCTTTGTTTGTTTGTTATTATTCATTGCTATTCCAAAGGACACACTTGAATCATCCCCTATATGATTTCAAGAAGTGAACCTTCTAAGAAGTTTTACAATTCCATCTTCATCCATTCATCATTCATTATGTCTTAGAACCTTTTCACACTTTGATTTCAAACTTGACATAAGTGTTGTGCAAACATCTTCATGTTTTCTAACTAAAAACCTGGACCCAAGTCCTTGACTTTTTTCAAACTTCATTTCATAATACTTCTTTTGAATCAATCTTAATCATACTCTGACTTCACTTTCATAATCACAATCAATTAACTTCACTCATTCACTTGTTTTGGCTTTGTCCATTAATCTTTTCATGCATTAGCCATAGGTTTCAATTATCATTGTGGTTGATGTAAATCTTGCCTATCCTTAGTGAGTCGACAGTAAGTCTTCCGTACTGAAAACAGGGCTAACCCCTCTAGTACGTCAAAGCTATCCTCGCATGGTGGATGTTGTTTTTGGTCGAGTGTTCTCCCATTGATAATGAAAAGCCTCAGTGCTTGTGTTTAAAACTGAATCCATCAACTTTTGGAAATCTTTTAGCCGAACTACGGCGTTTTGATCCTTACCTTTGATGGAAGGTACGTAGGCAGCGGGTTCATCCGTTCAAACCCAATAAAAAATGTATATTCTTTTCTCATCATCCCAATCATGTATGCACAATCTTTATGTCATAACAAATAACAATTTAATACAACAAGTGTGAAAAGGGCTCCCTAGGAGTACCTAGGACGTGATGGGTGCCTAACACCTTCCCATTACGTAATTTACCCCTTACCCAGACTCTCTGATCTTTTTATTAGTTTTCTACGTGTAAAACTTCTTAGGCTTTTGTTCGCTTTTTAGCCAGTCCTTTGGATAAATAAAAGTGCGGTGGCGACTCGAAATTTCAATGTATCTCATAGCTTATGATTTAATCGATAGATCATATAGCGACGAATACACCGCTACAGAAAAGTGGCGACTCTGCTGGGGAAAAAATCCCTTGGTGGTATTGCCTACTTTTCACCCTTGTTGTGCTATATTGTATATTGTTATATGACATATTTTTGTACAATTTGGGATGACTGTATTGATTGTAATGTGTGAATTGCTTGATATACATTTGCTGTTTGCTTTGGTGATCTGTGAGATGAGTTCTATGCCCGAACTCGAGTGCACTCTAGGATAGGAGAATGGCATAGTCCTGTTGACTGGTGTGGATTATTCCTTAGCCAGTTGACTTGCGAGTCCATTCACTTGGTGGAGGTCATGTTGAACTAATAATGTCACACGAGTTATTTGTGGTTAGGCATTATTCTTTCAATCATGTTCCGCAGAAGCCAAGGACCTTAGTTTACCAAACCCATCTTGGCCTATTTTTAGGACCGTAGTGCGGAGGTCGTTCAGATGTCAGTTCTGATACGATTGTTACGCGATACTACACTCATAAGAGTTTTTCTTGAGAATATTCTTGGAATACAAGTATTCGTTCCTCCGATAATATTCGAAAGATGGAACGATGATTATGGGAACCTCTGATAGAACATGTCTGGCAGGTTTAAACCCTAGTACACTCCCTTTGGGTGGTTCTTAACCGAGACTCCATGCTCGTGACTCTCAACAAACCCGTGATTCGTGGTTGAGTCGTTCAAACATTGTTAATATCAATGGATCCCGGATCAGGTGTAAAACCTAAAATCCATCAAAGCGGCTGGTTGATATTAAGAATGTCTGAACCGGTTCACGTACCGTTAATATCAATGGAACTTGGGTGTCGATAAGGTGAAAACCTAAATCCACCAAAATGAATGATTGATATTAGGGATACATAGAGCTTTCCCACGACCTTTGTTTGGTGTGCTTTGCTTGATCCTTGAGTGTGTTTGTTGCATTCATACATTCACGCATTCATCCGCATTCATGTCATCAAAAGAGGAAAATTTTCAAGGAACTTAAAGGGTTATTTGCAAAATTTTCAGACATGGAAAGACCGAAAAGGTATACAAAGAAATACAGCTTCAAGCAGCCCGATATAAAGGAGTTAAGGAATCTGACATCGTATGTATTAGATCCCTTGGGTTTCAAAGCTCGCTATGGGAAGCTCCTACCTCTGCTCACCACTCAGGTCGATGAAGGATTGATGAGTACTCTGGCTCAGTTCTACGATCCGTTGCATCATTGCTTCTTATTTCCGGACTTCCAGTTATTGCCGACTTTGGAAGAATACTCTCACCTCATTGGGATTCCGATTCTGGATCAAGTGCCGTTCAGTGGCTTAGAGAGTATTCCATCTGCTCGAGAGATTTCCAGCTTGTTGCACATAGATGAAGATCTGATTAGAGCTAATCTGACTATCAAAGGCGGAATTCAAGGTTTTCCTTCCGAGTTCCTCATTGCCCAAGCTACCTTTTATGGGAAGGCCATGAGTGAGGATGCCTTTGAGGCTCTGTTTGTTCTGCTCATCTATGGATTGGTGCTGTTTCCCAACTTCGACAAGTTCGTGGACATGAACGCCATTAGGATCTTCTCAGTTCTTAATCCAGTTCCGACCTTGTTGGGTGATGCGTATGTCTCCATGCATTTGAGGAATATGAAGAATGGAGGAGTCATTGTCTGCTGTCTACCCCTGCTGTACAAGTGGTTTATTTCGCACTTGCCTCAGACAGTTGCTTTCAAGGAGAACAAGGGATGTCTACGGTGGTCTCAGAGACTCATGTCTCTCACCAATGATGATATCACCTGGTATGATCGCGTGTATGATACCGTTCAGATCATTAATTCTTGTGGTGAATTCCCCAATGTGCCTCTTCTTGGTACATGTGGTGGGATCAGCTACAACCCTACGCTTGCACGTCGTCAGCTTGGGTTCCCCCTAAAGGATAAACCCCATAACATTCTGTTAGAAGGTGTATTCTTTCAGGAGGGTAAAGATCCCCAAGGCCTGAAAGCCAGATTTGTCCGCGCTTGGCGCAATATCCGCAAGAAAGGTAGGAATGAGTTGGGTCCAAAGAACTGCATTGCTTTGGAGCCATACACCTCTTGGGTCAGACAGAGAGCTGCCACCTACCTGATGCCATATGATCATCCAAGACCTACACCGTTGGATGTGGCTGGGCCTTCAACCCTCCCTACCCAACGTGTAGAGGAGTTGAGAGAAGAAGACCTTTCGCGTGCCTGGATCCGTGAAAGGGAGGAATTGCTGCAGCAGCTCAAGGAGAAGGATGCTATGATTGAATTTCTCGAGCACCGAGTGATCGACGATCCGAACGACACTTGGACTTCTCTGCTTCCTCAGTCATCCAAATTCTGGAAAAGGAAGTATGATCCACTTGCAAAAGAGAAAGCTGATATGGAGGCTGCCTATGAGAGAGAGATCAAGAAGTTGTGCACTTCTCGTTTTCCAGCATCCCGAGCTAATAGGGATCCATAGGATGTCATTTACCTTTTCTCTTTGTAATGAATCAAAATGCTGTATTTCTTTGTCTCATTATATTTGAATGAAATATTTTCCATGAGCAATTAAAATGTTTTAAATATTCAAATATTGCAAACAATGCCCTGAGGGTTCCTTGAAAATAAAGCATTTGCACAAGCATTTCATGCATCATTCTTGCATAAACAGGTACCCATTTTTCTGGTCTTCCGGTTCTAACCTTTGCTCTTCATTTATTTTGAAGACAAGCTGACTCACCGGTATTATACAAGAGTCAACTCCGCCAGAATCATGGAGCAGTTGGAACAAGAGAACCAGAGTCTGAGAGATGAAGTCGCCAGACTTGGCGCTCTGATGGAGCAACTTCTTGCTGCTCAGAATCAGCCTGCCCAACAGCCAGCAACTCCGGTTCAGCGGACGGTTATTTCAGAGGTAGCTACGTCAACGGTGCCTGTCAGTGCCCAACAGCCAAATGCCATGCCTCCCGGTTTTCCTTGGGGGATGCCTCCAGGCTTCATGCCTGATCTGCCAGCTCCAACATTTGCACAAATGCCGGCATCTAGCCCGGTCCCTATTCCCGTTCCTCCTGTCGTGCATACCATGCCTAGGGTAGACGACACCATCTATCACTCTGAAGCTTCTGAGGGCTCAGATGTTCATGAAAAGATGGACGCAATGAACGATCAATTCCTTGAGCTGAGAAAGGAATTGAGGACTCTTAGAGGCAAAGATCTCTTCGGCAAGTCTGCAGCCGAACTCTGCCTAGTTCCCGGTGTGAAGATACCAGTTAAATTCAAGGTCCCAGACTTTGAAAAGTACAAAGGGAACACCTGTCCATTAGCTCACCTGGTCATGTACGCCAGGAAGATGTCAACGCAAACTGATAATGATCAACTCTTGATCCATTATTTTCAAGACAGTTTGTCTGGTGCCGCGCTCAGGTGGTACATGAGCCTGGACAGTGTCAACATCCGGTCTTTCAACGATCTTGGCGAAGCTTTCGTCAAGCAATACAAGTACAATGTTGATATGGCGCCTGACCGAGATCAACTCAGGTCCATGTCTCAGAAAGACAAGGAATCGTTCAAGGAGTACGCCCAGAGATGGCGTGAGCTGGCAGCTCAAATCACTCCACCATTAGAAGAGAAAGAGATGACCAAGATCTTTCTGAAGACTCTTGGGTCATTTTACTATGAGAGAATGGTGGCCAGCGCTCCCTCTGATTTCACCGAGATGGTGAACATGGGGATGCATCTTGAAGAAGGTGTCCGCGAAGGACGTTTAGCCAAAGATGATGGTTCTTCCTCTAAGCGATATGGAGCGTTTAAGAGGAAAGAAGGCAAAGCACATGCTGTGCAGTCTCAGCCCAAACATAGAAGACCCTCTGTTCAGAGGAAGCCTGCACGACATTCCGGTCATCAGCACCAGGTGGCTCACGTAGCGCCTGTTTTCAAGGACAATGCTCCTCAACGTCAACAATATCAACCTCAACAATATCAGCATCAGCAGCAATATCAGCAACCACAGTATCAACAACAAGCTCGTCCGCAGCAACAGGCTTACCAGCCTCGTGGGAGTACGAGTAATCAAGAAAACGTGGGCTATGAAAGGAAGAAGATCAGTTTTGATCCGATTCCTATGTCTTATGCGGAGTTATATCCCTCTTTGATAGAGCGGAAGTTGGTTTCTCCCAGGGATCCTCCTGCTATTCCTGCAAACCCGCAATGGTGGTACAAACCAGACCAGCATTGTGTCTATCACTCTGGCGCCCCGGGCCATGACATTGAAAATTGCCTCCAGCTGAAAACTAAGGTGCAAGACCTTATGAGAAGCGGAATTCTGAGTTTTGAAGACTCAAACCCGAATGTCACCAGGAACCCATTGCCTTCGCATGGGAAATCTGTGAACATGATTCAGGAAGACCTTGGGAAGTATAAGGTAAGATACGTCAGCCACATCAGGCAGTCGTTGGTTGATTTACATAGAATGCTGTGTCAGCACAGTTATTTGGAGCATAACCACGACAAGTGCCGCGTCTGCTCGGTCAATCGCTTGGGTTGTAACCAAGTTCGTAAGGAACTTCAGAAGCTGTTAGATGAAGGTACCATTGAGATTCTCCAGAATCGCAATGTTGATACAGTTGAACCTGAAGTGAATGTCATATCACCAGTGTTCAAGCTGCCAGAGCCCGTTGTTATTCGTTACAATAGCAACAAGCCCAAGGCTTCACCTTCTTTGGTCATTAAACCTGCAGGCCCTGTGCCTTATACATCTGATCGAGCTGTGCCATTCCGGTATAATCCTGTTGCTGTCCAGGATGGGGTCGAAGTGCCTTTACCTTCAACATCCGTGACCACTATTGCTGATGTCAGTGGATTGACCCGCAGCGGTCGTGTGTTTTCTGCGCTTGCAAAGGCTACTGTTTCTGATACTGTTGAGCGCCCTGTGGGAACCGCTGTGAATGTTCAGAATCCGGCACTTGATGTTGCCAAACCCTCCTCGTCTGTACAAAAGACTCCTGTTTCTTCAGGTGGCCCGAGCGGCATTGTTGATGAAGAATCTGATGAGATGCTGAGGCTCATCAGAAAGAGTGAGTACAATATTGTAGACCAGCTTCTACACACGCCCTCCAAGATTTCTATCCTTTCTTTATTGCTGAATTCAGAGCCTCATAGGGAGTCTTTGCAGAAAGTCTTGGACCTGGCATACGTTGATCACGACGTCACCCTGGAACAATTTGATAGTATAGTTGCAAACATTACCGCTTGCAACACTTTGAGCTTTTGTGACGCTGATCTCCCTAAGGAGGGAAGAGACCACAACATGGCTCTACATATATCAATGAACTGTAAATCTGATGCAATGTCCAATGTGTTGGTGGACACTGGATCTTCTCTTAATGTATTGCCAAAATCCACACTCTCTCGTCTGTCATATCAAGGTCCTCCTATGAGGCAGAGTGGGGTTGTTGTGAAAGCTTTTGATGGGTCACGCAAGACCGTGATTGGGGAAGTTGAACTCCCAATCAAGATAGGACCAAGTGATTTCCAGGTTACTTTTCAAGTAATGGATATCCACCCATCTTACAGCTGTCTCTTGGGCAGACCATGGATTCATGAGGCCGGCGCCGTGACATCCACCCTACACCAGAAGCTGAAGTTTGTGAAAAACAAGAAATTGGTTGTAGTAGGGGGAGAAAAGGCTCTCCTGGTCAGTAACTTGTCTTCTTTCTCGTACATTGACGCTGAGGATGAAGTTGGAACTCAGTTCCAAGCTTTATCTATTGATAAACCAATCGAGAAGAAGTCTCCTTCATTCACTTCCTACCGTGATGCGAAGCTGGCCATTGAATGTGGTGCAGTTGCTGGATTAGGGAAAGTGCTTGAACTTGAAGATAATCGATCCCGGGCTGGCATTGGCTATGGTTCTGGGGCATGCAACGAGCAAGGTTTGTTCACAAGTGGAGGATTCATCCATGCTGACCAACCTGCAGAAGAGGAAGCTGCTGCTATCATTGAAGAAGAAGATACATAAGACTTGAACAATTTTGTTATTCCTGGTGGTGTCTGCCACAATTGGGTCGCTGTGGATGTTCCTACAGTTATCCATAGATCAGAGTAATTGTTCATCTTGTTTAAAACCCTTCTCCCATGCCAAAAGGAGAAGTGATGACATTGTTGGCAAAGCATATATACAATGATATTTTCATTCAATTTTTGCATTGTTAAACATTTGTTTTTCCTTTGTTTTCACTTTTTGCTTTTCGTAATGAAATCAGTGATCACAAAAAACCATAAAAACAAAAACAAAAAGCAATAAAAGCAACATTTTTTCATCTGCATAATGATTTGCTTGTTTAAATTCTGAAGTTTTTCTTTAACCAAAATCATTATGCAGGTTGATCCTAAAACCCATTGAACATAATGATCCAACGCCATCTCCCAATTTTGAATTCCCTGTATTTGAGGCAGAAGAAGATGACGTTGAAGAGATTCCTGATGAGATCACCCGTCTCCTTGAGCACGAAGAGAAGATCATTCAGCCGCATCTCGAAGACTTGGAAACAGTCAACTTGGGGTCTGAGGATTGTGTTCGCCTGGTGAAGATTGGGGCACTTCTTGAAGGATCTGTTAAGGAAGATTTGATCAGCTTGCTACGAGAATATTCGGATATCTTTGCTTGGTCCTATGAAGACATGCCGGGTTTAGATACAGATATTGTGCAACATTTCCTGCCTTTAAAGCCTGAGTGCGTGCCTGTGAAGCAGAAGCTCAGAAGAACTCATCCAGATATGGCAGTGAAGATCAAAGAGGAAGTTCAGAAGCAAATTGATGCGGGGTTTCTGGTGACTTCAACATATCCTCAATGGGTGGCCTATATTGTGCCTGTTCCTAAGAAGGACGGAAAAGTCCGCATGTGCGTTGATTACAGAGATTTGAATAAAGCTAGTCCAAAAGACGATTTTCCTCTACCACACATTGACATGTTGGTAGACAATACAGCTAAATTCAAAGTCTTTTCCTTTATGGACGGATTTTCCGGATATAATCAAATCAAGATGGCACCAGAGGATATGGAGAAGACAACATTCATCACACCTTGGGGAACATTCTGTTATCGAGTGATGCCCTTCGGTTTGAAGAACGCCGGAGCCACGTATCAACGAGCTATGACTACCTTGTTTCACGACATGATGCACAAGGAGATAGAAGTCTATGTTGATGATATGATTGCTAAGTCCCGAACGGAAGTTGAGCATATCGAGCATTTGTTGAAGCTTTTTCAGCGTCTGAGGAAGTTCAAACTTCGCCTGAATCCGAACAAATGTACTTTTGGAGTCCGTTCCGGCAAGTTGTTGGGTTTTGTGGTAAGTGAAAGAGGTATTGAGGTTGATCCTACCAAGGTCAAAGCAATACAAGAGATGCCCGCACCCAAAACTGAGAAGCAAGTCCGAGGTTTTCTTGGCCGCTTGAACTATATTTCCAGATTTATATCCCACATGACCGTCATGTGTACGCCGATATTCAAGCTCCTCCGGAAAGATCAGCCTCATGATTGGACCGAGGATTGCCAGAAAGCTTTCGACAGTATCAAAGATTATCTGTCTGAACCTCCGATTTTGTCTCCGCCTGTGGAAGGAAGACCTCTGATCATGTACTTAACAGTTCTTGAAGACTCGATGGGTTGTGTACTCGGTCAACAAGATGAATCAGGGAAGAAGGAGTTTGCTATCTACTACCTCAGTAAGAAGTTTACTGATTGTGAGTCTCGGTACTCAATGCTTGAGAAGACGTGTTGTGCTTTAGCTTGGGCAGCTAAGCGTTTGCGCCAGTACATGATTAATCATACAACTTGGTTGATATCCAGAATGGATCCAATTAAGTATATCTTCGAAAAGCCTGCTTTAACTGGGAGGATTGCCCGTTGGCAGATGTTGTTGTCTGAGTATGATATTGAGTATCGAGCTCAGAAGGCTATCAAAGGTAGTATCTTGGCTGACCATCTAGCGCACCAGCCAATTGACGATCATCAGTCTGTTCAGTATGACTTCCCTGACGAGGAAATTCTGTATTTGAAGATGAAAGATTGCGATGAGCCTACACTTGATGAAGGTCCGGAACCTGGTTCCAGATGGACGATGGTGTTTGATGGCGCTGTTAATCAATATGGAAATGGAATTGGGGCAGTAATTGTTAATCCCCAGGGATCGCACATGCCGTTTACAGCAAGGCTAACCTTCAAATGCACAAATAATATGGCGGAGTATGAAGCCTGTATTATGGGACTTGAAGAATGCATTGACTTAAGGATCAAATATCTTGATGTCTATGGTGATTCAGCCTTAGTGGTCAATCAGATCAAAGGTGAATGGGAGACGAATCAGCCAGGTCTCATCCCATACAGAGATTATGCAAGACGGATTTCAACTTTCTTCACAGAAGTTGAATTTTATCATATTCCTCGAGAGGATAATCGGATGGCAGATGCCCTTGCTACGCTTGCTTCCATGATAGTTGTCAGATGGTGGAATGATGTTCCCAACATTACTGTGATGCGCTTGGACAGACCCGTTCACATATTTGCAATTGAAGACGTGAAAGATGACAAGCCTTGGTATTTTGATATCAAGAATTTCCTCCAGAACCAGGTCTACCCGCCTGGGGCATCTGTGAAAGATAGGAAAACTTTGAGAAGGTTGTCAGGCAGTTTCTACCTCAGTGGTGAAGTGTTGTATAAAAGAAATTTTGATATGATTTTGCTCAGATGCGTGGATAGACACGAAGCAAACCTATTGATGACTGAGGTCCATGAGGGTTCATTTGGTACTCATTCCAATGGACATGCCATGGCTAAGAAAATGTTGAGAGCAGGCTACTATTGGCTGACAATGGAGTCTGATTGTTGCAAGTATGTGAAGAAATGTCACAAGTGTCAAATTTATGCGGATAAGATTCATATTCCTCCGACACTCCTGAATGTGATTTCATCACCATGGCCTTTCTCTATGTGGGGAATCGACATGATCGGCATGATTGAGCCGAAAGCGTCCAATGGACATCGGTTTATTCTCGTAGCAATTGATTACTTCACCAAATGGGTTGAAGCCGCGTCGTACGCGAATGTAACCAGGCAGGTGGTTGTGAAGTTTATCAAGAACCAGCTGATTTGCCGTTATGGTGTGCCAGAGAGGATCATTACTGATAATGGATCCAATCTGAATAACAAGATGATGGATGAGTTGTGCGCTGAATTCAAGATTGCACACCATAATTCCTCTCCTTACAGACCTAAGATGAATGGGGCTGTTGAAGCTGCTAACAAGAATATCAAGAGGATTATCCAGAAGATGACTGTCACGTACAAAGATTGGCATGAGATGCTGCCATTTGCTTTGCATGGATACCGTACGTCTGTACGCACTTCAACAGGGGCAACCCCTTTCTCTCTTGTTTATGGCATGGAAGCCGTTCTCCCAGTAGAGGTAGAGATCCCATCAATGCGAGTCTTGATGGAAGCCAAGTTGACAGATGCTGAATGGATTCAGAGTCGTTATGACCAACTGAATTTGATCGAAGAGAAGAGATTGACTGCCATGTGCCATGGTCAGTTGTATCAGCAAAGAATGAAGAAAGCATTCGACAAGAAGGTCAAGCCTCGTGTGTTCCGAGAAGGTGACCTTGTGCTCAAGAAAGTTTTGTCTTTCGCGCCCGATTCCAGGGGCAAGTGGACTCCAAACTACGAGGGTCCATATGCTGTTAAGAGAGCCTTTTCAGGCGGTGCTTTGATGCTTACAACAATGGATGGGGAGGATTTCACTCGTCCTGTGAATTCAGATGCAGTTAAGAGATACTTTGCCTAAAAAAAAAAAAGTATATGCAAATGAAAAAACAAATGAAAAAACAGAATAGCTAGCTAAGTTGAAAACCCGAAAGGGCGGCTTAGGCAAGAATGAGCGTCTCGGTGGAGAACCCGCAAGGGTAATCCAGGCAAAAATTAGAGACTTGAAAAAAAATATTTGCATCCCGCTAGATTGAGTACCTCACTCTGGGGCAATCTAGGCAAAAATTAGGGATTTGGCAAGTAACTGCATCCTGACAAGACTTTCTGTTCCACAGCCGTCTTTTCGTCAGAAGATTCTCGATTCGTCGTCAACTGAAGCTTCGGATACATCGAGATCCAAATTGGTAGAGAAAGGATCATTATGTTCAATGTAGCCCTCTTCCAATATATATCACTGATTTCAAATTTGTACAGATCTATGGAGTCTTGCCATTCGCAGACTACCATTCCATCAAATCAATTTGAGCTTTTTATCCAATTATTTGCATTCTTATTTGTTTCAATTCAACAAATGTTTTGCATGTTTTAAATTGATAAAATGTCATTGTTTTAAACAAATCAAATTTTTCAAAATTTTTTGTTTTAAACAAAGTGAACATTCACAAGATTGAAAGGATACTTAAGAATATCTCAGTGCTCTCCCGAGGGTGGCATGATTTCCAACAGGTAAGACATTCGTTCATATTCCTGGTTTGGTTGTATCTTCTTTCTTCAGATCTTTTGTTGGGGTTGTTCCTCAAACAGAGGTGTTGTTGGGGTTATTCCCCAGTACAGTCGCAAGTGATTGGCTGTTGAAGACTTTGTTTTCTCCAGCAGCAGTTTTCCCAGCGTGGGTGTTTTCTTGTGAAGTTTCGGTGGTTGATGGTTTGTCATCTTGGTGCCCCGTCATTCTCTCTAGTGGGTCGTAGCCCCAGACTTTATTTGTCTCCTCAGCACAGTCATGAGTATAGCCATTGACTGATACTCCCCTCGGAGTCGTGAGTAGAGCTGTTATTAATATCCCCACCAGGGTTGCAAGTGGAGATGTTACCGCTTTTCCCCATGCAGTGTGCCAGCAGGATTTGTCTGTTTCCTCAGCACGTTTGTTTTCTTTTGAAGACTCGGTAAGTCAGTGGTTTGATACCCGGTACTTTACCCTTTCCCCGGCAAAGTCATCTGCGGAATTGTTGCTATCTCTCCATTAGAGTTGTTCTCTTCAGCAGAGCAGGATTTATTTTCCTACTCCGTGGTTGATTGGGTTGGTATCCCAGTGTTGCAACCATCTTTTCCTCAGCATAGTCTGCAGAGTAGTTGTTGTGGCGGTTTTCGCCTGTTGAATACTCTTTCAATCCCCAATATGGTCGGATGATGGCTTTGGCATCCAGTGAACGGATTGATTTCCTGACTGTTTGTGATCCCCAGTAGAGTGGCTTATATTGCAGAATCCACTTGTTGTGATCAATTTGCTGTGTATTCTCCCCAAGTGGAGTGATTCGTTGCAGAATCTGCTTGTTTGATCTGTCCTCCCTCAGTGGTTTGTTCCCAAGAGAGTAGCCGACAGTTTTCCCCAGTAGAGTTGCTTATGCAGTTACACTCTATTTGGATGATATCATTCTCCCTCAGTGGGTTGTCCCCCAGCGGTGTTATTTGTAGATTTGCTTCTACAGCAGTTTGTGCTTGTGCAATGCACTTGTTGTCTCTCAGTTGACACTGGGATCTCCTGCAGATATACTTTGGGACTTCTCTTGTTCCCCTACAGATTCGTCTTGGTGGCTGTTTGCCCGTTGTGACTTTCCGTACCCTGTTTGGGTCGTCTCCTGATATCTCTGATTCTCTGCTTCTTCAGCAGTACCCGCAGATCTTTGCCTTACAGCTTGTAGATCTCCGCAGATTGGCTCTCCAGCTGGTTTATCCCCTGGAAGTATAATACCGGACGTTGTTCCTAAACCTGTTTGTGTTAGAACTGTCTGTTTTGTCAGCATTCATCAAACATAAATCACGCATATTCATGCATATTCATAAAACATTCAGATATTCATGTTGCATTTCTCGCCATATATCTTTTGTTTGTCGTGTCTCCTGCTATGGTGATATAGATCTCTTTACAGATCTCCCCAAGCAGATGTTGGGTGTTTATAAATCTCTCCATATAGAGTCAACCCCATAAGCAGAAAATGTCTGTCTTTCCTTCTGCAGTTCCCCACCGAGATATATCCTCGTGGATGACGGTTTCTTCCGTTTCCTCCCAACACATATATTGGGATGGATTTTCCTATTTGAGTTATATCCTCATTAGGACGTGTCTTTATTCGGTCTGTCTTTTCGGATTATTCCCGAATTGGCTATTTGTCAAAATGCCTTGTGCTTCCCAGTGGGTTGTTCCCCAGCGGAATGTTTTTGGGCCCCTACCCTCATAACCGGTAGTTATAAGTCCTATTTTCCTGGATTTCTTAACAGAATTTGTGGTTATACACCTTTTATTCTCCAGCCAGAGTTTTTGGTTTTCTACCTACTACCCGGTAGTTGTAAATCCCATTTTCCTGCTCTTCAGCAGTTTGTGGTTTGTTATAAACCCTATTTTTGGTTTCCCGTGCGGATTTGTGATTTGTTCTATCCCCACGCGGAGTTTTTGGTCTTCTACCCTGTATTCGGTAGATGTAAACCCTAATTTTGTGGTTATCTTCATTCAATATTCTTGATGTTGATTTTCCTTTGCTTGGATAAGTTGCTCAGATCAGCACTTATACCCCCAGCAAGTCTTTTGTGGATAATTGCCGTATGCTAGCAATTTTATCCCCAGTGGGTCTTTTCACCGTATGCTCGTGATTTGTTCCCCGGATCATTGGTTGTATACCAATGCATCCCCAGCTAGTCCCTGTGGATAATTGCCGGATGCTTGCAAATTATCCTCAGCAGCTCGCTTTTCATTTACCCTTCTGTTGATGATGTCTGTTGCTCCTTTTGATTGGTCATCATTATATACCTATTCTGGTATCCCGATGCCTTTCTTTTCGGATTTTTATCCTTAAACAACCCAGTAACCGGTTCAGGATAATCTTCCATGCGAGTATATTATTCACGGTATGCCGGTAATGAATAATATGTCTCATGCGCTCTCTAGTTGGAATCCTTTGTTGATTTTCCCCAGCTGAGCAAGATTCGCATTCTTTGTAGAATCGAATGTCCATCCTTTAACCAGTTTGCGTTTAGGGTGATGAGTGTTTTGGAACACACACCAATTCACGTTTTTTGTCCATCCTTTAAACAAGTCTGCTGTTCTAGCTTTCTTTCGGATGATGAGTGTTTTGGAACACACACCAATTCACGCTTTTTTGTCCATCCTTTAAACAAGTCTGCTGTTCTAGCTTTCTTTCGGATGATGAGTGTTTTGGAACACACACCAATTCACGCTTTTTTGTCCATCCTTTAAACAAGTCTGCTGTTCTAGCTTTCTTTCGGATGATGAGTGTTTTGGAACACACACCAATTCACGCTTTTTTGTCCATCCTTTAAACAAGTCTGCTGTTCTAGCTTTCTTTCGAATGATGAGTGTTTTGGAACACACACCAATTCACGCTTTTTTGTCCATCCTTTAAACAAGTCTGCTGTTCTAGCTTTCTTTCGGATGATGAGTGTCTTGGAACACACACCAATTCACGTTTTTTGTCCATCCTTTAACCAGTTTGCGTTTTGGATGATGAGTGTTTTGGAACACACACCAATTCACGTTTTTTGTCCATCCTTTAAACAAGTCTGCTGTTCTAGCTTTCTTTCGGATGATGAGTGTCTTGGAACACACACCAATTCACGTTTTTTGCCCATCCTTTAACCAGTTTGCGTTTTGGATGATGAGTGTTTTGGAACACACACCAATTCACGTTTCTTGTCCATCCTTTAAACAAGTTTGCTTTCGCTTTCTTTCGGATGATGAGTGTCTTGGAACACAAACCAATTCACGATTTCGGATCTTATCCTATAAACAACCCAGTAACCGGTTCAGGATAATTTTCCTTTTGAGTATATTATTCACGGTCTGCCGGTAATGAATAATATGTCTCGTTCACTCTTGGGTCAATCCTTTGTTGCTTTCCCCTCAGAGTAAGATTCGTATTCTTTGTAGAATCGAATATCCATCCTTTAAACAAGTTTGCTTTCGCTCTCTTCAGGATGATGAGTGTTTTGGAACACACACCAACTCACATTTTTTGTCCATCCTATAAACAAGTTTGCTTTCGCTCACTTCAGGATGATGAGTGTTTTGGAACACACACCAATTCACGTTTTTTGTCCATCCTATAAACAAGTTTGCTTTCGCTCACTTCAGGATGATGAGTGTTTTGGAACACACACCAATTCACGTCTTTGGTCGGTCACCTGTTACATACCTACAACCCGGTATCCTTGGTGTTCCTTCCTGAGTTTGTTACCCTTGCCCGGTAACACCTCATTTTGCCTGTTACTTCCCCAGTGGAGTTTTCTTTTGCTTCTCCTTAGGAGTCAGCTTGTGTCTCTCCAATGGATTTATTTTCCTTTGGAAATCTGTTCCCCAGTGTGAGTTCTTCACTCCCTAGTGAGTTCTCCTGTCTGTTTTCTGTTCTTCTAATCAGAGTCGTGTCTTGTTCGTGTTATGTCAGTTTTGTTTTCCCCCAATTTGGAGTCGTGTCTTGTTCACACATTTCTTTTTCTTTTATTATCCCCAATTAGAGTCTTGTCAGAGTCTCTGTTCCTGGTGAGTGTACTACTCTGATGGATCGTCTTTTCTTCTGTGTGAATCATATTCCCCACAGAATTTGTGTCTTTGGCATACATACATTTGCATCATGAGGTCTCTTAGGGACCAAAATTTGTCTCATTACTGTTATTTAAGCCCATTCTACCGCGTCGAGATGAAGATTTCTAAACTTCACTTCTCCGGCTAGAATGACCTTAAATAGGGGCATCTGTAAGACCCCAATTTTGGGCCCTAAGATCCCTCATGGCCCATATCATTCATCTCATAACCTCAAGGATCATTGCATGCCCTAGCTTCCCTCCTAGTGGGTAGATTGCCTTGTGGTTTGTTTCTTGATCACCAAGCATACTTTGCATTTGTATATCTTTGCCTTTCATATGTTTACTAACCAAAAAATACAAAAATATTGTCAGTCTAACCTTGTTGCTTGCAGTTGAAGCAATCATCAGCAATTAGGTCAAAGACAGTCAACAGTCAGTCAAAGCAATGGATGGTGGCCATTCTTGCAGAATTTGGGCACCATGATCAATAATCAAAAGTTCATACATCTTGGGACATCATTGGAAGTCAAGTTCTCAAGGAATTAGGGTTTGGAATTCATCAGAAGAGGTTCAGTCATCCAAAACCCTAGAAACGTCAAACTTGGTCAACTGTGGATTTAATCAGTGATTTGATGGATGGAATTGATTTGAAGGAGCTCATTCATGCTTGTATAAGCCTCATCTATCATGTCAAACCTCATCATGGAAGAATTTGAAGTAAAATCAGAAATTTCCCAAAATAGAAAGTGGACCTGTAATTTCAACTGCCAAAAATGGAAACTTCTTGATCCTCAACTTGCATCATGATACAAGCTTCAAATGAATTTTTTCCCAACATGAAAGTTGAAGACCTTGTCTTCCCATTTTCAAAAAGTCCAAGAACTCTCAAATCCCATGTGTGGTTGTCAAGATATGATCAATTCATTTTCACCAATTTTTGAACTTCAAGGAGCCATATCTCTCAAACCATAAGGCCAAATTTGGTGGGGTTTTTTTCCTACAAACCACATTTTTCCTCCTATTTCCAAAATATAAATTTCATTCACCAAAACTTTGCCAATCAAAATGGCATTTTTGGACCTATTTCATTTAAAATCAAGTTTGACCAACCATTGACTTTTTGATTTAAACATCTTTTACACATTTGGCCATTTGGGAAATGTTTTAAATCATATTTGAAACTTGCTCCAAGCTTAAATTCATGCCCATTCCATCACCATACCACAATTTTGGACCAAAGTGCAAATTTGGCAATTTTAGCAAATGGTTTGAAACAAGCAAAACAAGGACAGCAATTTATGTACAGACCAAAAACAGCATTTGTATAGGTCTGTTTACAGCCTGTTTTCAAGCCCAACCGTGCAACTCACACCTCCATTTTCCACTTGTGCATAAATTAGCAAATGGCCATTTTCACTTCATTTAGCAAAAACATGATTAGCATCTGTTAAGCTAATGTAAAACAGAAATATAAAAGCAACTTTTCTGCTCATTTCAACCCTAGAAAATAGCAGCCTACCAACCAGAATTCCTTCTCCTCTCCCAATTTGCATTTTTGCAAAAAGAGAATTTCTGAGCAAACCCTTAAAACACTCGAGCAAGCTTTTGATCCTTCATCACTTGGACAACATTTGGAACCTTTCTCAAGCACCCAATCTCAACTGTAGTGCATTTGCTGGTTCTGTTTTCTTCAAGCCATGACAATGGTGAATCGAATTTTGGAAGCTTCCAGGCATCAGTGAGCTAACATACTTCAAGCATCCATCATTATTGACCATTAGCATCATCTGTTTCAAGCTGTAACACACAAACAACCACTGATTCACTTTTTCTTCACAACCAAGTAAGTTTTTCGACCTTCCTTTTTCTCCAATCCATGGTGTGTTTCTGGTAGAATATGCATCACTGAGTTCATTGCTGCTTATATCATGTTAATTGGTTGGTTATGCTGAGAGAAATATGGATTTCATTTTCATGCTCAAAATTATTTTTCATCGATTTGCTCATATGTTGTTGATTCAATGAAAACCACTGTTGGATTTATGTTGCTTGATGCTTATTGATGCTATTAGTATGGTTGATTTTGATTTCTGGGCGATTTGATTTTTTGCTCATGTTTGAATGTTGAAAATGTTTGCTGCAGTTTTGGAAACTCTGCCCAGAAATTTTCATGCTTGTGTTGTTTTGTTGTTTATGTCATGAAGAACATTGTTAGTTGCTATGCTGTTGATTGATTCTGTTCGAAGTCGTTTGTTTGATGATGAATATTGTTAATGAACATGAAGCATACTGCTGAGCTGAACCCTAACATATTTGCCAGAAATTCGCATGATTGTGTTTGGTTGTTACTGAATGATGTTGCCTGTACCAATACCATGTTGTTTGTGTGCTGGTCGAATTTTGTTTTGATGTTGGTGATAACATGAATGTGCCCTGCTGCTGTTTTGAAACCCTATGAACATTTCCAGAAATCCAATTCATATGTGTTGATTGCTGTATGTTGCATGAGCATTTTGACTGTGTTGCCATTTGGTCTGTACCATTTGTTTTGAATCCATTTTGCTGTGATAAACATGAATGCCATGCTGTTAAACCCTGCTGTTGTTTAAACCTAACTCTGCCCAGAAAACTCCCATGATTATTGCTGTTTAGTTGTTCTCAAATGTTGCATGAGGATAGTATGTCATGGCCATGTTTGATTATTGATGCTGGTTACGTTTGTTGTTCATGATTGATGCTTGAATGATGAAGCTTATGTTGTTGTTGGCTAAACCCTAAGGGTTTTGAAAACCAGAAAATTTGAGTTCATTGGCCGCGCACTGTTCCATTGGCCATCAGCCAATGAGAACATTTCGTTCTCTATTGCCAAAACGCACAGTTTCAATTAATGAGGCGGGTATTTACAAAACTGCCACGGTTGACCCATGTTTGACTCATTAAACCATGCTATGTGTTCATGATTTGCTTCAATTATTCATCAACTTCCAAAATTAATTTCTCATTCATTTTAACTCCAAAAATCATGAAAATTTTTGCATCATCTTCACATGGATGTCTAGTATTCGATTATGATTTTTAATTAATTTTTCATTGGCTGGATTTTAATTGGTATGAGTTTTCCTAACAAGTATGCACATTTGACACCCTTTGCCATTTCTTTTGTGAAATACTCATGATGTGTCCAATGCCCCTGAATTTTTTTGTGTTAAAACTAGACTCATTTACCTTTGCTTCCATATAGAGTTTATGCATTTCTCATATGTGGTTTGTGAGTTACAAATTTTTGAAGTGAGGTGTTGCATTTGGTGCTACATGAATGATATGCATTTTCCCAAATTTTGTTCACATGCTTCCTTACATCCAAATGACCCCAAATTTTGCATGAATGATCTCTTACATGTCTAATTTGTGTATGAATTTTCTGGGATTTAATCATGCTGTTTTCAATTTATTTGAGAATTTTCTTCCCTGCCTAGTCAAATGTTGACTTTTTGTGCTACACATTGCCAAATTCTTTGTGAAATTCTCATATCTTATTGTATGACCATGAAATTTCATATGTGCATACTAGACATCTTGAGCTTTGCATTGGTGTTAATCTCATTCATTTCTCATCTGTTTTCAATTTGATATGATTTTTTGAAGTTGACCCATGTTTGTTGACTTTCATTGTGCATGCTTGAATTTGGTTTGACTTCTTGATTTTAATTGACTGCCTTCCTCTCATCCAAATGCAATGAAATTTTACATGCTTGCCATGCTAGATGTTAGGATTGAATGTGATTTATTTGATGATTTTTGAGATTGTTTGGGTTGACTTTTGAATGAGGTCTTGCTGTTGACTTCTATATGCTTTCCTTTGCCATGCTTTGCATTCTTTTGTGTATAAAATGACAATGATGCATGATTTGATTATGAATCCAATTGAGATAGCTTCTTAAATGTTTGAACATGATTTGGGTTGACTTTCCTTTGCTGTTTTGACCTTTTCTTTCATCTTTGACCCTAGGCTAGTCCTAGTGGTCTTTTGAGCTTACAATTGAGCTATTGTTTCAGGTTAAGCACCAATGCCTCAAAGATCATTCAAATTTGATTGAGTTGGATTATATATATCATGTGCTAACCCTTGTTTTGTAGGTGTGACTCATATAGTTGAGTCTTGTGCTTTGCACATTGGTCCCTCTGTGGTTGACTGTTGTTTCATTTCTTTTTGATTTGAACTGTTGACTTGTTTACTAATAAGTTTGACTTTTTCAGGTACACTTTAGTTGCTTTAGTTGCTTGCTTTGCTATTTAGCATTTGCTTTGAGGTATAAACCTTTCTTCTTCATGTAGTCTGGAGACCCGGTCTGTTATTTGACCGGGCAAACTGTCTGAAGTCCTCCTTAAGAGGCAATGCCTGTGTGTGTTTAAAATTGTCCCAAGCAGGAAAAGTCCTTCAAGTAAGGCAATTGGTGGAAGGTAGGGATAAGCAATCTATCCCCCACTATTCAGTGTGTCCTCTCCTTGCTCCCATTACATGGTTGAAGCATTGAGATAAAAACCCAAGATCTATCGAGTCAATAATGTGGAAAGAGCTCCATCTTTCTGAGCTCCCACACTTTCTTAAATGCTCTCCCTGATCAGGGATAGAAGCAATGAGGCACACCCCTCATCTCCTTTTCATCTGCTTCACCTTAGCCTCTCAATGGCAAGGTTAAGAGCGACATTTACCTATTACAGTGGACTTTCATAGTCAAACCCTCTTGTATGAGCCTCCTTGTTTGGCTATAGAGTGTGCTGTTTGATATTCATTGATTGATTGATTGCTTCATGTGCACTTGTTCGCCTGTATGTTATGCATTTATCATCATCATCAATTGCCATTAATGCATGATCATCTCATTTGTCTTTGTGATGCTATCATTGTTGTTTACCCATTGAGGACAAGTGTAAGTCCATTGCTTTGGCATTTGCTCCTATGATATGGAAGGATAGAGTGTAAGACCTCATTGGTCACTCATATCTTCTGTTGCCTTGTTTGTTTACTTGTGAGGATACAGTTATAAGTCCCTGTAAGTTGGCATCTGTTATCCTGTGATCATAATTTGATCTGTTTGATGTGTATGTGAGGTTGCAGTTATAAGTCCCTGTAAGTTGGCATCTGCTTTCCTGTGATCATAAGTTTGTTTCATCTGTTTGTATGAGAGGTTGCAATTATAAGTCCCTGTAAGTTGGCAGTTGCATTCCTGTGATCATATTGTTGCTTTTGTTCTTGTATGTGAGGATCCATTGTAAGTCCCTGTAATGTGGCATTGGATTTCCTAGGACCATACTGTGGAGTTAACCTAAGTCCAGATAGATTGGCAGTTGACTTCCATTTCTCATCTTTGTTTTCTTTTGAGGAGATTGGTGTAAGTCCATTGAGTGGCTTCTGATATCCTGTTCTGTTTTAGGAGACTGGTGTAAATCCATCTATTGGTATCCGGTATCCGCCTATTTATTTCTTGGCCTGTGGAGATTAGTATAAGACCATTGAGTGGCTTCTGATATCCCGTTCTGTTTTAGGAGATTGGTATAAGACCATTGATTGGCATCCGATATCCACCTTTCTTTGCTTTGTTTGTTTGTTATTATTCATTGCTATTCCAAAGGACACACTTGAATCATCCCCTATATGATTTCAAGAAGTGAACCTTCTAAGAAGTTTTACAATTCCATCTTCATCCATTCATCATTCATTATGTCTTAGAACCTTTTCACACTTTGATTTCAAACTTGACATAAGTGTTGTGCAAACATCTTCATGTTTTCTAACTAAAAACCTGGACCCAAGTCCTTGACTTTTTTCAAACTTCATTTCATAATACTTCTTTTGAATCAATCTTAATCATACTCTGACTTCACTTTCATAATCACAATCAATTAACTTCACTCATTCACTTGTTTTGGCTTTGTCCATTAATCTTTTCATGCATTAGCCATAGGTTTCAATTATCATTGTGGTTGATGTAAATCTTGCCTATCCTTAGTGAGTCGACAGTAAGTCTTCCGTACTGAAAACAGGGCTAACCCCTCTAGTACGTCGAAGCTATCCTCGCATGGTGGATGTTGTTTTTGGTCGAGTGTTCTCCCATTGATAATGAAAAGCCTCAGTGCTTGTGTTTAAAACTGAATCCATCAACTTTTGGAAATCTTTTAGCCGAACTACGGCGTTTTGATCCTTACCTTTGATGGAAGGTACGTAGGCAGCGGGTTCATCCGTTCAAACCCAATAAAAAATGTATATTCTTTTCTCATCATCCCAATCATGTTTGCACAATCTTTATGTCATAACAAATAACAATTTAATACAACAAGTGTGAAAAGGGCTCCCTAGGAGTACCTAGGACGTGATGGGTGCCTAACACCTTCCCATTACGTAATTTACCCCTTACCCAGACTCTCTGATCTTTTTATTAGTTTTCTACGTGTAAAACTTCTTAGGCTTTTGTTCGCTTTTTAGCCAGTCCTTTGGATAAATAAAAGTGCGGTGGCGACTCGAAATTTCAATGTATCTCATAGCTTATGATTTAATCGATAGATCATATAGCGACGAATACACCGCTACACGGTGTATTCGTCGCTATATGATTTATCGATTAAACCATAAGCAAGAGATACAATGAAATTTCGAGTCGCCACCGCACTTTTATTTATCCAAAGGACTGGCTAAAAAGCGAACAAAAGCCTAAGAAGTGTTACGCGTAGAAAACTAATAAAAAGATCAGAGATTCTGGGTAAGGGGTAAATTACGCAATGGGAAGGTGTTAGGCACCCACTACGTCCTAGGTACTCCTAGGGAGCCCTTTTCACACTTGTTGTAATAAATTGTTATTTGTTATGACATAAACATTGTGCAAACATGATTGGGATGATGAGAAAAGAATATACAAGTTAGTTATTTTTGTGTTCGAACGGATGAACCCGCTGCCTACGTACCTTCCATCAAAAGTAAGGATCAAAACGCCGTAGTTCGGCTAAAAGATTTCCAAAAGTTGGTGGATTCAATTTTAAACAAATAGCACTGAGGCTTTTCATTATCAATGGGAGAAAACTCGACCAAGACCAACATCCACCATGCGAGGATAGCTTCGACGTACTAGAGGGGTTAGCCCTGTTTTCAGTACGGAAGTCATACTGTCGACTCACTAAGGATAGGCAAGATTTACATCAACCACAATGATAATTGAAACCTATGGCTAATGCATGAAAAGATTAACAATGGACAAAGCCAAAACAAGTGAATGAGTGAAGTTAATTGATTGTGATTATGAAAATGAAGTCAAAGTATGATTAAGATTAATTCAGAGAAGTATTATGAAATGGGGTTTGAAAAAAAGTCAAGGACTTGGGTCCAGGTTTTTAATTTGAAAACATGAAGATGTTTGCACAATATCTATGTCAAGTTTGAAATCAAAGTGTGAACAGGTTTAGGACATAATGAGGATGAATGGATGAAGATGGATTGTAAAACTTCTTAGAAGGTTCACTTCTTGAAATCATATAGGGGATGATTCAAGTGTGTCCTTTGGAATAAGCAATGGATAATAACAAACAAAGAAGAAAGTCAACAAAAGCGGATGTCGGATGCCAATCACTGGGCTTATACCAATCTCCTAAAATAAAACTGGATATCAGATGCCACTCAATGGTCTTACACTAATCTCCTCAAACAAAGAAGTAAAAGGTGGATACCGGATACCAATAGATGGATTTACACCAGTCTCCTAAAACAGAAATGGATATCAGAGGCCACTCAATGGTCTTACACTTATCTCCTAAAACAAAATGAAACTTGGATACCGGATGCCAATCTGTCTGGACTTATACCAATATCCAACATATGATCATAGGAAAGCAAATGCCAACTTGCAGGGACTTATAATTGCAACCTCACATAAACAAAGAAAAACAAAACATGGATGTCAGATGCCAATCTGTCTGGGCTTACTCTATCCTCCACAGTATGGTCCTAGGAATACAAATGCCAACTTGCAGGGACTTACAGTTGTATCCTCACATACAAACAAACAAAGCAACATGTGATCATAGGAAAGCAAATGCCAACTTGCAGGGACTTACAGTTGCATCCTCACATAACAAACAAATGCATCAAGCAAAGATAAAATGAGTGGCCAAGGTGATGGTCTTATACTCACTTCCATATCATAGGAGCAATGGCCAATGGATGGTCTTACAATTGTCCTCAATGGGCAAACACAATGATAATGTCACAAAGACAAATGAGATGATTATGCATTGATGAGCAATAAATGATGATAATAGATGCATAGAGCATACAAGCAAGCATGTGCATATGAAGTAATCAATCAATCAATCAATATCAAACAACACACTCTATAGCCAAACAAGGAGGCTCACACAAGAGGGTTAGGCACTGAGGCCAACTGGAATAGGGTAAAAAGTTGCTCTTAACCTTGCCATTGAGAGGCTAAGGTGAAGCAGATGAAAGGAGATGAGGGGTGTGCCTCATTGCTCTTATCCCTGATCAGGGAGAGCATATCAGAAAGTGTGGGAGCTCAGAAAGATGGAGCTCTTTCCACATTAGACTCTATAGATCTTGGGTTTTGATCTCAATGCTACAACCATGTAATGGGAGCAAGGAGAAGACTCACTGAATAGTAGGGGATAGGTTGCTTATCCCTTTGATCTACCAATAGCCTTATTTGAAGGACTTTTCCTGCTTGGGACAAAATTAAACACACACAAGCATTGCCTCTTAAGGAGGACTTCAGACAGTTTGCCCGGCCAAATAACAGGCCGGGTCTCCAGACTACATGAAGAAAAAGGGATTATACCTCAAAGCAAATTGCTAAATAGCAAAGCAAAGCAAGTTCAAAGAACTTAAGCAACTAATGGTACCTGAAATAGTCAAACAAATCAGTACACAGTTCAACAGTTTAAAGCAAAAGTGAGAATAGAATTAACAGTCAACATGATCAGATGAATGTGCAAAGCACAAGACTCAAGTCATATGAGTCAAGCCACCTACAAAACAAAGGTTAGCTCATGATAAACAGATAAACTCAATCAAATTGGCAATGGTTTCTTTGAAGCACTTGTAGCTTAACCTGAAACATGAACTCAATCATAAGCCCAAAGGACCACTAGGACAAGCCTAGGGTCAAAAATAAATGAGAAAGTCAAAACAGCAAAGGAAAGTCAATCAAAATCAAGTTCAAACATTTAAGAATCAAACTCAATTGATCCCACATGCATATCATTCATCATCATGATTCCATAGACAAAAGAAGGCAAAGCATGGCAAATTGGTGCACATAGAAGTCAACAGAAAGACTTGCATCAAAAGTCAACTCAAACATTTTCAAAAATCACCAAATAATTCATGATCAATCCTAACACCTAGCATGGTAAGCATGTAAAATTTCATCACAATTGGACAAGTGGAAGGCAGTCAATGAAAATCATGAAGTCAAAGCAAATTTGAATATGCTCAATGAAGTCAACAGAAAGACTTAGCTCAAAAGCAATCATAATCAATTCCAAAAATTATCAAATAATTCAGGGCCAATCACAATCCATAACATGGCATACATATAAAATTTCAGCTCAATTGAATCATGGGAAGATGGTCAATTAAAATCAGGAAGTCAAAACAATTTCAAGTATGCACAAAGAAGTCAAATATACATGTATCAACTTCAAAAAATCATAACTAAATGAAAACAGATGAGAAATGAATGGGATCAACACCAATGCAAAGCTTAAGATGTCTAGTATGCACATGTAAAATTCTATGATCATCCAATAAGGTATGAGAATTTCACAAAGGAAATGGCAAGATGTATCACACAAGTCAACATTTTGGTCAAACAGGGGATAAAATGTCAAACAATTTGGAAATGCCATAATTAATTCCAGGAAAATTCACACATCAACTAGACATATAAGAGATGGCTCATGCAAGATTTCACATTAATTGGAGGCCAGGAAGCATGTCAACAAAAATCATGAAATTGCATATCAATGGTGTGACACAAATTGTCACACCCTACTTCAAAAATTCATAGCTCCCAAACCACATAAGATAAAATCATGAACTCTACATCAAAATCACCATGGATGAGTGTAGATTAAACACAAAAAATTTCAGGGTCATTGGATATATCCTCATCATTTCACAATTGAATTGGCAAAAGGTGTAAAATGTGCATACATGTCAAGAACCCTAATGCCATTAAAAATCCAGCCAACCAAAAATTCAATAAAAATCATGACAAAATAGTAGACATTCATGTGAAAATGATGGAAAACATTTCATGATTTTTGGAGTTGAAATGAATGAGAAATGATTTTTAGAAGTTGAGTAACAATTTGGAATAACATGAACACATAACATGGTTTAGCAAGTCAAAGGTGGTTGACCGAGTGGCATTTTTGCAAATATGCGCCTCATTAATCAAAACGCAGCGCTTAGGGAGGCAGAACGAAATGTTCTGATTGGCCATCACCAATGGAACAATAACAAGGCCAGGCAATACACGTGAAAACATGAAATTCTGGAAAAACAGCTTCTAGGGTTTCTAACAGCAACAGCATTTCATCTTCATGCTCATCAACATCAAACAAATTTCAAACAACATTACACCAACAGCATGGCAGTGGAACAAAGATATTCATGCAACATTAAACATCAGCAAACCAAACACGGTTGGGGAAAGAAAACTAGAAAAATGCTAGGGTTTGTAAACTACAGTAGAGCTTCATCATCCACATTCAAATCGAAATTTCCAACATGCCCAGAAATAAAAATCAAGCACACCATTCGAACAAGTGAAGCAAGTACATGCATAATCCAAGCATGGTTTTCATGAAATCATCATCATCAAAGCAAATCGACTGAAAACATATTTGAGCATACAAATGAAAAACCAGATTTCTCATGCATGACACAACCATTTCAAGCAATCCATAGTTCATTAGAATCAGCAAAGAGTAAACTATCATAAGCATAGCATGGATTAGAGAAAGAAGGTGGTCGAAACCTTACTTGATTTTGAAGAAAGGAGTGGAGCAGTGGTTATTTTGGCGATGCAGCTCGAAACAGATGAAGCTCTTGGTTTAAAATGATGGCTGGAGGGTGGCTTGAAGCTCAGCAACTCTTGGAAACACCAAAATCGAAAATCACCATTGTTGGTCCATGGAAAAAACAGAGCTCAATGCTGCAGTACAGGTGATGAATGATGCTTGAAAAAGCTTCCAAATGTTGTCCAGATGATGGAACAAACAAAGTTGCTCGTGGTTCTTTGGAGTTTTTGTGCAGAAAAATGCAAATCGTGGAAATGCAAGTTGAGAGAGAATGAAGGTTTTTTGTTCTGTTAGGGGTTGCTGCTAGCTCTCTAATGTTGGAAATGGACAGAAAATAAGGTTTTATACTTCTGTTTTAAGTCTGCTAAGTGAGTGTTAACCATGATTTGCTCAAATGAACCATTTTGCTAATTGTCCAATTTTGGTTTGAGTGGTGGGGTGTATGGTACTATGCACGAATTTGGGCTTGCAAACATATTTCAAATGACATTTCAGACCTATTCCAAATGGCCAAATGTGTTAAAAATGATTATTTTGAAAAGTCAAAATTCAACTCACTTGAAATTAATTAAGGCAAGTTCAAAAAGGTCATTTTGAATGGTTAGGTTTTGGTAAAGGATGAATGCATTTTTGGAAAGAGGGGAACAAATGGAGCTTGTAGGAAAAAACCCCACTAAAATTGGCCTTGTGGTTCATGAGATATGGCCCTTTGAAGTTCATGAATTTGTGAAAATGAATTGATCATATCTTGACAACCATACATGGGAATTGAGTGTTCTTGGACTTTTTGGAAATAGGAGAACAAGATCTTCAACTTTCATGTTGGGCAAAAATTCATTTGAAGCTTATATCATGATGCAAGATTAAGATCAAGAAGTTTCCATTTTTGGCAGTTGAAATTACAGGTCCACTTTCTATTTTGGGAAATTTCTGATTTTGCTCCAAATTCTCCCATGATGGTATTTAACATGATATATGAGGCTTATATAAGCATGAGTGAGCTCCTTCAAATCAATTCCATCCATCAAATCACTGATTAAATCCACAGTTGACCAAGTTTGACTTCCTGTTGACTTTTCTAGGGTTTTGCATGATTGAACCACTTCTGATGAATTCCAAACCCTAATTCCTTGAGACCTTGATTCCAAATGATGTCCAAAGTCATATGAACTCTTGATTATTGATCATGGTGCCCAAATTCTGCAAGAATGGCCACCATCCACTGCTTTGACTGACTGCTGACTGTCTTTGACCTAATTGCTGATGATTGCTTCGACTGCAAGCAACAAGGTTAGACTGACAATATTTTTGTACTTTTTGGTTAGTAAACATGTGAAAAGCAAAGATATACAAATGCAAGACATGCTTGGTGATCAAGAATCAACTCACAAGGCAACCTACCTGCTAGGAGGGAAGCTAGGGCATGCAATGATCCTTGAGGCCATGATATGATATGATATGGGCCATGAGGGATCTTAGGGCTAAAATTGGGGTCTTACACATATGTCTTTTGGTATAAAATGATGTTTGCAATAAATAGAGTGTGGGGATGAGAAAATAATTCATTAATTATATTTTTTTGTGTTTGAAAAGACCTTCGTACTTGTGCCTATGTACCAACATAAAATGAGGGATCAAAACCTTGTAGTTTGTGGTATCAATTTCAAAATGAGTGAGTTGCTTTTAACAAAATTTTAAGTTTAAGAAAGGCACAAAGGCCTAAAAGAGTTTAAATGGGTGTTATTTTTTTTTTGTCTTTTAAAATTTTAAGTCAATATGGTTAAACTCATTTACAAGTTTGATTAAGAAAAAGAGTTTAAAAATACAATGGCATAAGGCCAAAGTTTCTAATTTGCAAAAGAGTCTAAGTTTAGAAATCACAACCAAAGAAGATTTTAAAATGAGGGAGAGATTTGAAATTTAAGAAGTGGGAGGAGATGAAGAGACTAATCCTAATCACAAATTTAAAATTTAAGAGTTGAAAAGATCTGACCAATGGGATGCAATCCAATAGACAAGAATGTCATATAGAAACCCAACTTTCCCTTGGACTTTAGAATCAATCAATATCAACACACAAATAGCAAGATGAAGATCAAGGCATCAAATAAAGATAATCATATCCAAGCTAGCAACTCCCTGATCTTCTTCATAATCTCCCATGTATCAGATGAGATACTCCTTGATTGACTCAGAATGAGTCATTAGACACAGGTTTAAAATAATAATTTCATCAAGACCATGAAGCATATGAACTCAAAAGGGATCTTAAATACTTGCATCAGATGAAAATACACTTCACAAGCACTTGCTTTTCAGAAAAGTTGGCATTGGCCAAGTCCTTTTGCATATGGAGTGTTGCCTAATTTTAAGTCCAAAGTCTCAGATCAAATCCAATAGTCCACACAAATCCTTTTTTAGAGTTTTTGTTGTTATTATGTACATTAAGGTCAACAGACCACAAATACAAACAAGATACACAAACAAGTATATACAATCATAATATAATCACAAGATATGGATCAAGTGAGCAAAGTGAAAATGGCATTAAAATAAACAAGTTAAATGGTATGAATAATGGCAAATGATAAAAGACTTGAATTTAAAGTGCATAAAAGTAAATGACTTGAAATTAAAAGTTAGTCAAATGTTAGTTGATTAGAAGTTAGTGGAGTTTTTGCTTTTGATTGTTTAAGTCATTCTTTGGAGAACACTCAACCCTCTATTCACAAGCATGGATCCTTGAACACAGACATCTTCCAAAGGAAGGAAAAAAGGGCGAGTTTCCATACAATACCATGAAATGAGGGAGACTTACAATCTCACTTACTAGAATGATATGCCATTTGTGTCAAAATTTAGAGCTATGTTAAGCAATCATAATTGGACTTATGTAGAAGTCATAACTATTTGAGGTCGGGCAATAATTGTTTTTGGTGTTAATGCATGTTAGAGATATCGTATAATGAACCATACTCCTAAAACATACCACACACAAAAAGAAAATGGCAAAAGGGTGGACCTAATCTCATCCATACTTGTGTTGATTTTACAATTAACTAGCTTTAGGATATAAAAATATCATAGGTCAAATGAGATGGATGGGAGAGAATGAGATTTAAGACGAAGAGGGAGGGGAAATGAGATAAACACAAATCGGTCAAAGGAGGACTTTTATCAAATTAAAATCATTCATTCATTTTGGGAGATGAAGTTTATATTTCATCAATCCCCTAAATCCAATTATTTTAATGCAACAAAGTCAAATCAACCTTGACCAAACCCCAAACAACATAGTCAAACTCAACAAGTCAACACAAATAGCTCAACATAATTTATTTACAATTAAGCAATTAAGAAATAAATTAAAAATACATTAAATTAAATTATGATTGATTAAAAACCTAAAACCTCTTTAAAACACCAAATAAATGGGCAAGAGATTTATCATAGGTCAAACAAGGTCAAAGGACGTTGGAGAAAAAATTTCATAATTTTTTGAAACTTAAAAGTATTTTTAAACAATTTAAAACATGCACAAAAACAATTAAATCATGAAAAATATTAATATTGATCCAAAAAATAATTTTAATTCTGAAAGTGAAAGAGGAAATTATTTGATTTTTTTTTGTGAAAGTCTCATATTTTTTGGATCAATATTAAAACTAATATGAATTAATGAAAATAAGGCAATTAAAATGAAAATTAGAAAATACAAAAAACGTGCACCACTTGATCTCCTTCATTAATTGAGGTGGCATATCAAGTGGATCTGAGCGCGCGTTCCACCATACACCAAGTCAAATGTTCCACATGCGTGGTAATCACTTTGGATGCCCCAGATTAAAACAAATTAGAGGGATCATGTGGTCTCGAGACATGTCAACACATCGTCGGAGCCAATGCTCCTGTCTTCTTCTCCGATGGGCCTCACCGGACTGGTCCACCCTTAACCATCACCAAAATGAAAAAGGAGGACATGAATTTAAAGTAAAAATGCTTAGGAGCTCGAATCTGGCCTCAATTCATCTAACTCCAAGTATATAGTAAGATACAGGGAGTTGAATTTTGAGGATCATGATCTGAGTTGCTTCCATTTGACCTCAAAGCAACTCAATCTTCTTTCCTACATTTGTAGGACTTCAGACAACAAAAAATCAACAATAATAGTGGAGAATTGAGTGAGAATCGAAGAGATGAAAAATTCAAAATTTCACCTTCACTGTAGGTTCAGATGGACACGATTTTGGTCTCAATTGTGCTTAGCCTTGCTTCAGATGCTTGATGGAGTGGAAATGGATCAAGGAAGAAGAAGGACTCTTAGAGTTTGAATCTCAAAACAGTGGGAGATTTAAAACTCGATTTAAGGTTGCTGATTCAAAGCTTGCGTGCCAGGGTCCTCAATTCTGAGTTAGAGGGATTCTATTTATAGCCAAGGTCATTGATAATTGCACACTTCTTTCAAAATTCAAAAATAGAAATTTGCCTTTGCATGGATGCATGAGAGTGTGATAGGCCCATGTAATAATGCATTCAGGTCCAAAAATGAGTGTAAGCAATGTTGAAGTCAAGTGGAAAGGCCATGCAATCATGTGTGGAAAGTGGAAATTCAAATCTTCCAAATGGTCATTCAACTTTAAGCCATGTGAAAGTCATTAATAATTTGTTCAAATGGGATGAATTTGGACTTTTTGAAAAGGTTAGATCAATAGGAACAACTTTCAAGTTGAACACTTTTTCATTGGAAGCTTGGATCATGACGAATTTGGAGGTGGAAGTTTGGAAAATAAAACATATCAAAAAAAAATCTAAGTATCAAGCCATATGTTCACTTCTTCCACCTTGGATAACTTTTTCTATGGACTTCAAATGAGAAAAGTTCCTTCATAGAAGTTGTATATGTTCCAAATACCTTCAATTTAGTCATAAAGTTGACCTCATTTGAATTTAGCATGAAGGAGTTATGCATTTTAGAAGTTGAGGAAAATCACTTGTTAAATGGTATTGGCCCAAAATGATCTATAACGTTTCCTCATATCACATGTATTTTCAAGTTGAATTTGCACTTCCTCCAAACATAAAATTTTAAGTAGACATCTTGGATTTGATCATGAAACTTTAATGGCTTTAATATCATAAAAATTGAGCAAGTTATGGTCTTGGGAAGTTGACCTCCAAATTAGGGTTTAGACAAAATGACCTATAATCTTTTACCATAAAAAATGACTTTCCAAGTAAAACTAGCTATATACCTCAACATGAAAGTTGTTTTTAATATCATTTAGAGTAACTTTGCTCTTGGAATAAGTTTCATATGACAAAAATTGTAGGAGGTAAGGTCTAGGGAACCCCAGTTTTGATTTGTTGACTTTCTCTGCTCAACCACCATGAACCAACATGCTAGTTTGATATTCTCTTGACTTTTGGGACTAATGGAGGATCATATATGCATAATATGATGAAATGTGGAGTATCCCTTGAAATATTTGATCAATTGTTGAGGAAACTTGTTGAAGAAGTCACATAAGATACCCAGATGAATTAGGGTTTCCAAGGAAAACCAACTCCAAACTCTTGATGATTTCTTGATCAAAATAACATGTGAAGATCATGGGGATCTATATATGATACTTAGAGCCATAGTATACCAATTCTTGATAGAGCTACTTGCAATGGGGGTCCTAAACCCTAGATATAAGCTTGATAGATCAAAGGTGAGCATGTGCACTACCTACAAAAGAGTTAAACTATACAATGACATATTTTTTGTATTTTGGTTAGTAAAATAAAGAAAAAATGAAATATGATACAATCAAATGGTGCTTGACGATCTCTCCCAATGCAAACCCAATGAATGAGGGGTAAGGAGAATGCCAAGGTGTGATCCCAATGCTACTGCATATGATGAGAATATCATGAGGGATCTTATGGTCAAAATTGGGGTCTTACAGTTGTCACCCATTTCTTTGGGTTTATTGACCTCTTCAGTAACTTCTGCATTTAGGTTAGGTTGATTGGTGGGAGAGCTGATAGTTGGGAGCGTTGGGCATTTAAAAGTTGACACATGTTTGGTTGATGGTTTTTCCTGCAAAATTCAAGCATCAGTGTTTAGAAAAATGATATAAAAAGGACAAAGAAAAGTAGACTTACTTTTAATACGTCTGCATCTGAGCTTGAATTGGCGCTTTCCATAGAGACCGATTTTGTTGTTGTGTTGGTCGCTTTTTCACCCTTCCTTGAGGTAGCTTTCTTCTCTTTCTTTGTTTTCGGAGTAGGGGCACTTTAGGACTAGGTGAAATTTTCCTAGTGTCAGCACCAAAATTCCTTTATTTTTTATTTTGAGGAGGAGATTCAGGTGATGAGTCTTCGACCTAATGGGTCCAGGTATGGTTTCAGCAACTTCACCCTCAACCTTTGCATCATTGACCTACATGAGAAAATAAGAAATTCAAGTGATGAAAATACTGTAAGTATGATCATTGACCTGGTTTCAGATATTGGAACTTACTTGTGTAGGCTTGGATGAAGTTGCTTTGACTTTGAGTTTCTTAAGCGTTTTTTTATCATTGGCAGCATCTCAAGTCCTCTTTCTGTGCTCGACAGCTGTAACATGCAAAATTAATTGTGAATACAGAGAAAAACATTTTGGATGTAAAAGGATTGTGAAGAAATATTTTGCTTTCCTCACCCTCATGTATGGGATTTTCAAACCTAACATGTTTAATGTCGACAAAAAGGTGGCATTTGAAACTGTATATGTCTTGCTTAGTTGGAGTCACTCGTTGGGCAGGTTTCAGGCATTCATTTTTGTGCACCTTCGAAAATTCCCCACAAACGAACCAGCGTGGAAATGGAAGTGCGAAATACGGAGCCATTTCATTGGTAGGAAAAGGGGGAAATTTAGGAGGATGAAAATTTAAGGCAAAATCGTACTTGTCCTTTACATAATCAAGAATGCGCAAGTTTGGAGTTTTGCCATCACTTTTTCCTTTAGCGTATTATTGTTGTGTCGCAAAAAATACAGAGTCTCCACCGGATTTTTTTTATTCCAAAGGGACGGGAAAATAGTGATAAAACCCCAAATAAAGAATGGTCTCACAACCAAGAGCAGATTCGAAAGTCGGTTTTGCAAGGGGAAGGTTTGAACTTTTTGTTCCAGTTAGTGGTTCTATGTTAATGTATGGTAATGACTACTTGCATATGAGTCTTTTTTGAATGGGCTATTGTAAGACCCTAATTTTGACCCTAAGATCCCTCATGGCATCATATCATTTTCTCATTGCATTGCCTCAAGGATCATAGCATGTGTGGCTCCTTTACCCTAGGGTCTGGACTTGTGTGAGTGGTTTAAGACCACCAAGCATGCTTGAATTGTATATTATTGCTTTTATTATTTTGTTTACTAACCAAAATCTCAAAAATATGTCACTAACTCTTTTTATCTTGAAGCTCAAGTGATCATGTGCTCCCATGCTCCTAGGAGGCTCTTAAGGTCAATGAAGTGGCTAGATGAAGATGAGAACAAGCATGACAATGGTTCAAAAAGCTCTCAATCATTATATATGTCTCCCAAGTATCTCAAATTTCCAAGTTGATCAAGATAAACCAAAGGGCTTAAGGATTGTTTCCCAAGGAAACCCTAATTCAACCGTGCTTTGACCGTGCCTTGCTCATGAAGCAACCTCAACCTGTGATCAAATTTAATCAAGGTAAGTTCTTTCATTCATTATTTTATGCATATATGAGCTTATGTGAGTATCCTCAATCGTTCATTCATCAAGATTTGAAGTTTGGCCTTGTTGACCAGTCAAGTCATCTGACTAAACTGAGGATTACTGAGGCACAACTTGTGATGTGTTTGTCAAATGAAGATGACCCCAAGAAACAAAATGTTCTTAAGAACCATATGAACAACTTTAATGTTCATAAAAATTCCATTTGAAACTTGGAAGGTCATCATTCATTTCAAAACATTATAGGTCATTTTGACTGAAACCCTAATTTTTGGTCAACTTCCCAAGGACCTAACTTCTTTATTTTTTATTATTTTGAGGTGATACCAAGTGAATTGGAACGCTTAAGTTTTATAATTTAAATGTTATGTTGGACAAAATTTCATAATACTAAAAGAAACACATGTGATAATGCAAAACATTATAGGTCACTTTGGACCAAAACCATTGAATTTGAAAAATATCCAACTTCAAGTGCCCATAACTTTCTCATTAAAAATCCAAATGATGCAAAATATAAGTCCAAACTGATCATATTGAAAATATCTACAACTTTTATGTTGAAGGTTATTCCATTTGAGGATTTAATCATTGAAACAGAAGGGCTTGAAGTTGCTTGTTTTTGGCAAATATTTCAAAGACATGTTTTGTACCCAAAACTTCACAGCCAGTTTTCATAAATTTCCAAACTCCAAATGGATTTTTTCCCAACATAAATTTTGTTCCTTATTCCAAGATCTTTCCAACCATTACTCACATGACCATTTTTGGATTTTTCATGTGTGAGTTTCTAAGAGCTCAATGTTTAGGTTCAATTATGCAATTCACATCATAACTGCATGCATAAGCCAATGCAGCTCCAATTACACATCCAAACCATTTGCATTTGAGTTCAGCTTGCATTTTCATCCATTTTTGGGCTTTACACGCACCTGTACAGGCCCATGCATGAAGAGTCCAAGTTCCATGTGTAACACCCTTCTAAAATACCCCAAATATTTAATTAAAATAACAATATATCTATCAGAGTAAATATGCAATTAAGGGTGTCACACAATCATTTCACACCATTCACCATAATAACTGTCATGCTCTTTTATTAAAACAGAGTAAACACTTGCATAATACGCAGCGGATAGAGACCAATTCAATCATGCAAAACATGTAACACATTACATGTAAAATGGTTCACAACCAACAATAAAACATTTAAAACATCCCATCCCGATGTTACATCTACCAGAGCATGACCCACTAAGGAACTACACTAGACTCCAAGCACTAGCTCCTACTCAATCACTGCTCGTTACCTGAAACATAGTTGTAAGGGTGAGTTCCTCAATCGATATAATAAGCATTATAAAATATCATGCAATGTTAAGTAATTTAACACATTTCATCACCCAAATCAGATTACACATTCAGCAACGACAATATCAACTCAATCATACTCAACATCAACACAACACACAACACACAACACACGTATAATACTGGAATACATCCATTCATATCATACGCCATACATACATTATGTAATGAGACTCCATGCATGCGGTACCGACTATTCGTGAACATACAGTTCAACCTCACCGATCAAATCCAGATACGGCTACCAAGCCCACTAGTCCCACTCATTTGAGACCTAGTGACTCACTCACTAATTCCTCACCATGGGAATTAGCTACCACCCCAAGGGCCATGCTATGCACGCTAATTCACCTAGCATGCAAACATCAACAACAGTCCATAATGACTAACTCACTAATTCCTCACCATGGGAATTAGCTACCACCATAAAGGCCACAATATGCATGCTAAATCACCTAGCAATGCAGAATCATCAACAATAATCCACAATGGACATATGCTCACACTCTAAGCCATAAACAGTCCATTCACAATTGCATACATAACATATACCTTCACAGCATTATGCATACCGTCATACATCATCAACACATGTATCAAAACATCATATCATGTCAAATAATTAATCACAGTATTAGCACACTCCACTAATACCTATACTGCTCAAAACAGCAGGAATTAATCCCTATTACATCATACGCCAATATAGGCCAAACACCAATTATGCACACATTATTCAAATATTAATTTTTCACTTTTCCAGCAGTGTTAACCGGTTAACGCCCTGGGTTAACCGGTTAACGCAACACAGAACACGCTTTCTGGCAAAACTCAACAGTGTTAACCCATAATACCCATTAAACGACGATAAACCCCCCTTACCTGAGTTAATCCGACGAATCTTTAAGCTCCAATCTTTTCCGTTCTTCAACCCTTGCTCTCTTGCTCTTCCTCTTTGCCCTTTCTCCCTTTTCAGCCGCTTCTCTGTTTTTCACGTAAAACCCTCTTTACCAAAATGAAACTCTTTTCTTATTTCCCACTTATATAGTTTCCAATAATTATTATTCCAATAATAATAATAATAATAATCCAATAATTCCAATTGCCTAATTAAATTAATAAATATAATATTAACTTAAATTAAATAATTATCTTATTTTTATCGGGGTGTTACACGATGCACATGAGCAAAGCACCCCATTGCATCATCTCCAACTATAAATAGAAGTGCTAGCTCATTCAAATGGAAACCTGAAGGAGATCTGAAACTCTGATGGATTGAAACCTCACCCTCACTCAAAGGAATTTCAGTTTTCATTTCTCAATTTCAAGCTTGAATTTCAACATCCTTAGTTGATCTTCAAGTCTTAATTCCTTAGCCTTGCATCATCACCACATCTCTAGATCAAAATTGGATCAAAGGCTTGGAGAGATCATGTTGTTCAAAGCTCCATTTTAGAGGTGTATCACCAAACTATTTTGATCTGGATCTTGCTATACAATGTGAATTGCTTGAGTTTGAACTATTTTTTGAAGTCCTCGAGCAAGAGGCAGACCAGTGGTGGTCTTAATTTCATGAATCATGACATTTCAGATCAAACACCATGATCTTCAACCTCTTATTTCTCTCTAAATAGAAAACCTGAGGAAGATTCAAGGTTACAGGGGTGATGTACATCACCCCAACTTCATTTTGATACCTTGTTTGTTTATTTTTATTAAGTTTTAAAAATCTACGCGTGGTGGCCGGAGCCAGTTAGCTGGCCGGAGAAGATGGTGGTTTCCACCACCATCCCCACGTGGGAGCATCTGAACCTTTGGATCTCGTTTAAATGTGATAAACATGGTCGTGTGTTATGTTGACTTGTTTTAAATCCTTATGTTGCGCGCTTGACCAAGGTCCTTCGTGCACCTTCGCCTCTGAGCCGTGTGATCATGCCACGTCAATTAATGAGACAGATCTAATGGGCGCTGATTTTTGCTATTTTTTTATTTTCTGTTTAATTCCATTTAATTCCTTTTATTTTCAAAAATTCATAAATATTTTATTTGAAGTCACAAAAATATGAGGCCAACACCAAAATTTTTCTTGAAAAATCTAGTTTCATATTCTGATTTTTAATTATTTTTGTGACTTCATTTAATATTTTTTGTGAATTATTTGGTTTTGAATATTTTTTAATTCATTTTAAATACTTTTTGATATCTGAAAAAATCCAAAAATATTTTCTTAACACATATGGATCATGATAAGTCAATGAAAAATGGTCTCATCAATTTCTTAATTGATTTGAGATTTATTTGAGATTTTAATTCATTAGTGTTATTTTTTCTTTGTTTTTAATTGTTTTAAAATAGTTTTTGATTTCAAAAATTGTTGAAATTTTTTGTCAAACCTTGTTTAACCATGTTAGAGCTATGAGAATTTATTTGGACCTGTTTAAGTTGATTTGAATTGAATTTGAGGTTTGACCATATTTTGTCCATTTTTATTTTGCATTTATTTTAGTTCCAAAAATACCAAAAAAATATGTTTGACTTGTTGACTTCTAATCTTCATTTCTCTTCTGTTTAACATTGGTTGATGGTGATTTGATTCACTTTTGACCAATTGAGTTTGACACTTAATTTCTTTGTCCATTTCATTTCATCTTCGTCTTATTTCTTTTTATTTTGGCCAATGAGTTAATGTCTTATGGTTGGTCTTGACATATGAGAGGTTTAACCTTCTTTGATCCAAATCAAACTCAACTTGATCCATGATCAACTGAGTTGCTTTGTGTCCAAGATAGGTTGCTTCTTAGTCAAGCAAAAAACCTAAAGTCCATACAAGGCCTTTCCTCTTTTCTTTTGGCATGGCAAGTTGTAGGAGCTTGGCTTACTAGTCATGAACTCTAACTTGTGTTTATTTGCCTATAGTTTTATTGACCGGCCTCAGATAGGTGTGAGTACTACATTAGTCCACTTACGATTGCTTAACATAACGCTAAATTGTCTTATGACACACTAACATAACCACTAATTACTAACTTTAATTTTGAGCATTTAATTTCTTGCAATTTACTTTAATCCAATTTACTTTCCTGCTCATTTATTCATATTGCTTTTCCTTTTGCTCACTTGAGCACATACTTTATGTTTATGCCTTTTTCCTTTTGCTCATTTGAACTCATTCTTGTGTATAAATATATTGTTGTCTTGTGTTTGTTTTTGTCTTTGTTTGTGTGACCCAATGCAAAAAGGAGAAGCGACTTAGAATTAGGACCTTACCTATGCTTAAAGGAGTTCAAGAGCAACTAGGCCTCATGCCTTTAGAATGATAAGCTTGTTGAAGAGAAACTAGGCCTCATGCCTTTAGAATGCTAAATGTAAAAGTTGACTTCAAAGGACTTCTAATCTAAACCTATTCTTTGTCCATCCTCTTATTGTGTTGTGAACTTTTTGATGTTTGCTCTTGTGTGATAGGGATCCCATCTTGAGATAGTAAGAAGGACCATTGTCATGAGTATCCAAGTTAAGAGAGACAAGCTAAATGGAGATCCTAGGAGCTTGAATCCAAATATTATTTGATTGCTTGATTGTGTTGCTAAGTCCAAAGGAAAGGAGCATCTTGAATCATCTCTATGATTTCAAGAAAAGGAACTCCAAGGGTTTTATCTTCTCTATTATCTTTGCATGTTTAGGACTAGCCCTTCTCTTCTTCTCTCCACTCTAACCCAAGCCAAACTCATTTTGTGCAAACTTTGACATTATTTTCAAATTAGAAACCTAGGCCTTATGCCTTTGACTTTTCAAGATCTTTTCATTAATACTCATTGTGAATGAATCTTAATCCAACTTTGACCTCACTTTTGTAAATAAACCTAACTTGTAAGTACAACTCACTTCAAGTTGATTTTGTGGTTCCAATGGCCACCTTTGTTAAAACCTTTTCATAAACATTAGTCATAGGTTTGAGTTATCATAATGGTTGATGTAAACCTCACCTTATCCTTAGTGATTGGACAATAAGTCTTCCATACTTATTATAGGGTTAACCCCTCACTAGTATGTTGAAGCTCTCCTCACATGGTGGATTGTTGGTTTAGGTTGAGTTTTCTCCCTTTGATAACAAAAGCCCTTAAGGCTTTTGATCAAATCAATTCACCAATCTTGGTGATTTCTACCCCGAACTACGAGGTTTTGATCCTACCTTTGTGATGGTATGTAGGCAATGAGTTCATCCATTCAAACAACAAAATTATAAATATAATATATTATTTTCTCATCACCCCAATCCTTTGCACATATTTTCACAAATACCAACCTACACCACACATTTGCAAAAAGAGGTTCCCTTGGAGTACTAAGAATGTTTTGGATGCGTAAAACCTTCCCATTTCATAACCAATCCCCTTACCTAGATCTCTGACATTTTTATTAGTTTTTGATTTGATAAAACTTCTTACTTGGCTTTTGTTCGCTTTTTAGCCTTTCGTTTGGACAAATAAAAGTGAGGTGGCGACTCGAATTGTATGCTATTGGTTTTGAGTTACCATTTTTTTTATGGACTATTATCAATTTTTATGGATGTTTTTGGTTGTTGTAATTAATTTGAATGCTTGAGATGGTTAGTGAAGTTCAAAGAGTAGTGTTGGAATCCTGACAGTGAGTGTTATGTGATGGGTATAACATATGAACTCAAATGGATTGGAAGAAATGGTTTACTCTTGGGGGCTAAATGTCATGCACTCCTATTGTTTGATGCTTTTCCATTTTGAAATTCTTGTGATAATGGCTTGAATTCTATGTTCCATATACAGGTACTGAATCGTGTTGGACATGTTGATCATGTGGAATTGGATGCAAGGCTATGAAGTGTAGATTGGATTGCTTGGAAAAGCTTGCTTAGACATTTCATTGTTGTAGTCTTTGTTGTAATGTGAAATGAAATATATGAATTAAAAATGGATGTATGCAATGGTAATTGGATGTAATTGGACATGAAAATGTATGCATGAAAATGAGTTTGGATATGTTTGGAAGTTAAATATTATTGAATGTTTGGAAATTAGTGTATGTATGGTTTTGATTTGGAATGAACTATGGATGGAATAGAAATATTGTAATTTGAATTCAGTTTGAAATTTGAATGTATGTAATTGATATGAATAGAAATGTGAATGTATATGGAATGTGAATTGAATGAATGAGTTAGTGTAATGGTTTGAATTGTATTGAAGATTTATTTGGAAATTGAAATAGTAATGATTTATAAATGGTTTAAAAAGGCTTAAAATGAACATGGTTAAAAATGGTCAAAATGAGCATGAACGTGTATTATGACTTAAAAAATGACTTTGGTTAGGCGCTTGAATTTGGTCAACTTGTTGACCAAAAAATCAACAGTTGGCCAAAAGTCAACTTAGGTAAAAATATGTATTTTCTTCTGAACGAAAGAGTTGTGGACCACAATGCCCCTGACCCAAAGAGCTTATGCCCTGATGTGAATCAAATCAGATGAACATCGGTCAAACAAAAGGTCATGAACATGTGAGGCTTTGAATATATCCCAATCAATGAATCAAGGCCATGAATATTAATCAAGCAGATGGACCATCCATTATGGGCCATAATGAAGTAGATGAAACCTCAATCTTGAATGCATACATAAGGGTATGATAGGGAGGCTAAGATATGGCCACCAATTGAAATTAGGGTTTCATGGACCGAATCCAATACCAATGAATTTGGGTTTCCCCTATGCTCCATGATAAAGACAACCAGGATGAAGGGATCACCTCCTATTCAATGCCTTGTGTGATAAAAACCCTTGAATCCATTATTTTATGCTTTTTCAATGCAAGTGGAATGTACTACGCTACTATGGATATGTAGATGAGATGAATGCTTATCAGGATATGAAAATGATTAGGGTTAGTGACCTGGATGATCATTATGAAGAGTATGGTGAATTTTAGGGTATGATAATTAGCTACTTCGAAAATCACCTAACCAAGATCATTAGGGTCTTACACAGTTTCAAAGTATTTCTGGAAAGTCTGGATCTCTTTGATATGTTTAGCTCTACCTTTTTTGAACTTTTACTGCATAAGAGAGAAAGCGTCAAGAGATAGAGGTTAAAGTGGAAGACATGATTTCCAAGTCCAGAACTAAAGACAAACATATTGGTCATCTGAGAAAACTATTTCCTAGACTCAAAATACAAGCTATGATTGAACCCTGCAAAGTGCACCTTTGGGGTTAGGTCTGGTAAACTATTGGGATTCATCATAAATCAACGAGGCATTGAAGTTTACCTTGACAAAGTTTGATCTATTCAAGATATGTCGTCTCCTAGGATAGAAAAGGAAGTCTGAGGCTTTCTGGGTAGACTAAATTACATCTCAAGGTTCATCTCTTATCTAATAGCTACTTGTGACCCTATATTCAAATTTATGAGGAAAAATCAGACGATCGAGTGTAATTATGATTTCTAAAGGGCCTTCAATAAGAGTAAAAAATACTTGCAAGAACCACCAATCCTAATACCACCAATTTCGGGTAGACCACTGGTAATGTATGTCATAATACTAGATGAATCAATGGGTTGTGTACTTGGCCAGCATGATGATACAGGCAAAAAAGAGCATGCCATCTATTATTTGAGCAACAATTCACTAATTGTGAGACTAAATACTCACTTTTGGAGAAGACTTGTTGCATTTTGGCATGTGTTGCTTGATGCTTAAGGCAGTACATGGTATGTCATACTACTTCATTGATATCCAAAATGAATCCAATTAAGTACATATTCGAAAATCCTGTTGTTACTAGAAGAATAGCTCATTGGAAAATGCTATTGGCTGAATATGATATCTAGTATGTTACCCAAAAGGAAATCAAAGGAAGCGTGTTGGCAAATCATCTTGCTCAACAACCTTTGGATGAATATCAACCAATGTCATTTGACTTCCCTGATGAGGATGTAATGCTTGTAAAAGATTATGAAATTATCGGTCCAGATGAGGAACCTGAACTAGGGACTAGATGAAAGCTCGCGTTCGATGGTGCCTCAAATGTTACAGGGCATGGAATTGGAGCCGTTTTGATCACTCCAAATAATGGTTGTATTCCTTTCGCTACAAGATTATGCTTCGAGTGTACAAACAATATGGCTGCTGTTGAGACAGTTTTTAAGTGTCGGGTTTTGTTATCGTATCCACAGAGATTGTAAGATATCACTGCCGTTCAATGGTTGAATTAATCTTAACTTAATGTAACACTAGGGTTTTGGTTTTAATCAAGTTATCTTGCATACAAAGTAATTAATTGCGGTAAAAGTTACGTTTTGATTAATATGAGAAATATTGTCAAAGTTAGGTTTCAATGATTACATTTGCTTTGCATGTATTTGCTCGGTCAACAATCTTATAAACTCCTTTAGATGATAAATAATTTCACAAAGTCCTCTCAATGCGTTTCTCTCGAACACCCATTGTGAGTTTTGTCATTTTGATCCATTGTTTCTCTCGAACACAATCTATCAAAAAGACAACATTTTGGTTCAACCTTATGGTGAACAAAATCATTCGTTACTATCTCTAGCTAACAAACAAGTTTGGATGAAAACCTAGGTCAAGAATCGGTAAACATCTCTCGATCAAATACCAACACAAAGAGTTTTAAATAGAAACAAAGTTTTCATCATATATTTACCGTTAAAGAGTTTACATATGAGGATCCTTACATTTACACACAAAGCTAGCAATCACCTACATCTAACCTTGACAAATGGAAGACTTAGCTACTCATTTTCATGGTAGCTTGGTCGGCAAGTAAGGAAAGAGGGTTGATCAACATCCAAGTCGAATAATCGAAGTTGGATGGGAATCCACCTTCTTTTTGTGGAAGATGGTTGCTAGATGAAGAGAAATGAAATTAGGGCATAAAATCTCCCACAAAGCAATGCTGTAAAATATCTAGGAGAAAGTACAAAAAATGGAAAAGTTGGTAAAAATGAGGTATGGTGCCCAAAAGTGGCACCTGCTACTTATAGACAAGTGCAGAACTGTCATGTTCGCTAGGCGAGCATAATAGCTCGCCTAGCGAGGTCCTAAAATGGGCACAAAAAGCCCCTGCGCCCAGAGCAAACAGGGCCTGCTAAACTGTCATGTTCGCCTAGCGAACATACCTTCGCCTAGCGAAGGAAATGCTTCAAGCTCGCCCCCAGCGAGGTTGAGAGGTTTTGCTACTGGAATGCTCGCTGGGGACTCGCTAGAGCCTCGCCTAGCGAGTGAGTGCTGGCTGCACTTTTTCACCAAAACAGAATGAATTCGCTGCAGACTTCGCCATGAGCTCGCCTAGCGAATTAATTTGCTAATTTACTGGAGCTGTTCGCCAGGAGCTCGCCTAGCGAACCCATTCTTCGCCACAGCCTCGCCTAGCGAGCAGGCAGATGAAATGCTCCTTTGCTTTGGTTCCTTTGCCAATTCTCTTGTGTCCTTATTATCAATTAATTCATGCCTTTCCTGCACAATAACAAACACATCAAAGGCACCAAGCTTGTTTATCAATGTAACGCATTCCATGTAAAATAAATGTGATTTTGACAATTTTAGCAAGGCAAAAGAGTGAAAGATGCCCACATATGATAGCTTAAATAAGCACTTTTGGGCATCTAACAACTCTCCCCAACTAGATTCTTGCTTGTCCTCAAGCAAAGTATGCCTCTTGAAAGACAAGAGGATTTTGTTGAGACAGTTTTTAAGTGTCGGGTTTTGTTATCGTATCCACAGAGATTGTAAGATATCACTGCCGTTCAATGGTTGAATTAATCTTAACTTAATGTAACACTAGGGTTTTGGTTTTAATCAAGTTATCTTGCATACAAAGTAATTAATTGCGGTAAAAGTTACGTTTTGATTAATATGAGAAATATTGTCAAAGTTAGGTTTCAATGATTACATTTGCTTTACATGTATTTGCTCGGTCAACAATCTTACAAACAGGGCCTGCTAAACTGTCATGTTCGCCTAGCGAACATACCTTCGCCTAGCGAAGGAAATGCTTCAAGCTCGCCCCCAGCGAGGTTGAGAGGTTTTGCTACTGGAATGCTCGTTGGGGACTCGCTAGAGCCTCGCCTAGCGAGTGAGTGCTGGCTGCACTTTTTCACCAAAACAGAATGAATTCGCTGCAGACTTCGCCATGAGCTCGCCTAGCGAATTAATTTGCTAATTTACTGGAGCTGTTCGCCAGGAGCTCGCCTAGCGAACCCATTCTTCGCCACAGCCTCGCCTAGCGAGCAGGCAGATGAAATGCTCCTTTGCTTTGGTTCCTTTGCCAATTCTCTTGTGTCCTTATTATCAATTAATTCATGCCTTTCATGCACAATAACAAACACATCAAAGGCACCAAGCTTGTTTATCAATGTAACGCATTCCATGTAAAATAAATGTGATTTTGACAATTTTAGCAAGGCAAAAGAGTGAAAGATGCCCACATATGATAGCTTAAATAAGCACTTTTGGGCATCTAACAACTCTCCCCAACTAGATTCTTGCTTGTCCTCAAGCAAAGTATGCCTCTTGAAAGACAAGAGGATTTGCATAAAGAAACGGTTTCTCCGAAGTTGGATAAACGGCTCAAACACAAGCGAAATTAGCATATACAAGTTCCCAACGGTTTGAATAAAATAATACCTAGGAACTTAAACTTAAATAGCAATGCAAAATATTTATCTATCTACAACAATACTATTCTGAATGAATCATCCTATCTCTCCTCTTCGAATCAGGAATGAAGATTTTGCGCGTTTGCAACCGCGGGACTAATCTCACTCTCTAACAAATAATGAAGAAATCAAACAGATTCATACAATGTCTAATCAATTAAAAATGGTATTGTGGAAGCATAAAGATCACTAAGGGCTTTTTCGGTTGAAGCTTGGTTAGGTTAACAAACAAGGGTCATTTCTAAGGCCATTGAAACGAAAGTGCCGATGCAAAAGAGACATTCACAGTATTATTTACACTACTCGACTTTGTTTCCTTTGTTTCTTATTTGTAACCTTCACAACACATTTTCCACAACTCCACTCTTATTTTTCACTATTTTTCTTCCAAGCAAGCATTCATTTTCATTCTTTATATTTTTGTTCTTTTCTTTCACATCAAATGTACAAAACAGATGTTTCTTTCCTATATTTTCTATACATATATTTTTCTATGCTTGCTCGGTTTTTCTTTTCTTTTTCAAGAGTTGTGGTGCTTACCAATTCTTTTTCGTTCTCCCCAACTTATTTCTTCCACACCCTAAGTGAATGCTCTTACCTTTTTACGGCAAAAGAACAATAATCAATATTTTCCGGGTTGTAAAAAAAAGATTTTTGAGATCTCGCTTTATTTCAAGCCGAGATTCAACTGTTTAGGCTCAAAGGGGTTAACAAATACTCTCTCTGCTCACAGGTAAGTTGTTTTTGGATGTAGTTGTGCTCGAAAGAAAACAAGTGCCTTGATCATTTCTAATTGCTTCCACAATTTCACAATAATAACAGACAAATAATGAATCACATGAATCAACAAAACTTATTAGAATCCAGCATTTAAGTGAACAATGGAGGTTTCCTCACACTTTGTGGTTTTAGGTTCTAGATGAAACATTCATTCAATTATGTTGCACAAAGACAATATTCAATTTACCAAAAAGAGTAAAGTTCCTAATGCATTCTAAAATTCTAGCCGACGGTAACCATGTACCTTAGCTTCATTCACTTGTTATTCTTATCATTGCCATCCAAGCTCGGATGCACCTTCATTGGGTACTTCTTGAGGAGCAACCAATCTAGAAGGGTTTGCCACTCATTCAACCAAAAATTTATTAAACACACAAAATTAACAACAAACATAAATAACATTAACTGAAAAATAAAATTTTGTTCGTGGGGGACAAAACACCCCAATAGTACAACCCATGGTCAAAATACAAAATTCGAAAGTACAAATAAAAATGACATAATAAAAACTGAAATACAAATACTCAAAAACTTAACCCACAAAGGGCTCAAGACTCCTCTTCACTACCGGCTTCAGAACCGGTAGCCTCATCATCAATATCCTCATCATCAGCTTCAGCTCCCTCCCCCTCACCATAGACTGGCCTGTCCACAGGCCAATTAGCGTTGAGCATAAACTGCTCACGCGCTAACAATGCTCGAGCACCGGAGGGGTCATTACCTTGCAGCTCCAACCTCTGCATACTGTTGTGCATGTCAATCATAGCTCTTTGGGATGCTGCCATCCACTCAAAACTGTAGTCACAAACAGCCCTCAGGTACGGATCAAGTCCGGGAGAAGAAGCACTAGGACCATCAGCAGCCCGAGTACTTCCCGAGGCCGTACTGCCAGCGGTAGTCTTAGCTCTACAATACTTAGCTACATACCGATCATCAATTGGAGCCGGGATCCTAACCTGTCCACGAGACGGAAGTCTCACCCTAGCCTGCATACATAAGCTCATAATCAAACACGGGAAGGCCAGTGGGCAATTCACACGAGCCCCCGATTTCAGCCCACTCTCAACCACAGTCTTCAGCTCATTGGCGATTATCCTCGCCACATCAATCTCAACATTAGTGAGGATGGAATGGACTAAATGTGCCACTGGGATCGGCACAGTAGAGGTGTGTGATTTGGGTTGGATGTTGGTTAAAACCAGAAGTAGAATCAGCTGAGCCATGGGAGTCATGTCCTCCCGGTGATATCTCACAGGAACCCCAGATGGGTTCGGCTCAACCGATCTCCCAGCCAAAAGCAGGTCGGTGGTAATGGCAGCGACGTCTCGATGAAGTCTGAGGTCGGTGTGGTACTGGTCTCTCTGATCAGCTCCCAGCTGGAGCGGTTCCCCTAGGATTCTGTTGATCGCATCCCGGTCAAAAGGAATAGTACGCCCGGCAACTCTAGAAACCCAAGTGAAGGGCTCGTCGTCGTCGGGCAGTGCGTTAGCATAAAACTCCCGCACTGTACCAATGTCATAATGCTCCAAGGGACTTATCAGCCTATCCCACTTCTTGGCGTCTATCAACCCAGCGAAAGTTCGGTAAGTGCCCTGCGGGTTGATCAGAAAACGCCTCTCAGGAAGGATTTTTCGCTTCTCCAAAGCGATGTAACGTGCCGCTTGTTTCGGGCCTACGAACTTGTCGTGGTCGAATTGAATCGGCACGGTCCTGGAAGTAGTTGCATCTCCTTTTCTCTTCTTACCAGCTCCAGATCTAGACTCCATTCTGCAAAATATACAAAGAAACAATACACACCAACAAACAGATTAGCCATTAAAACAAAATTCAAAATACTGTCATGTTCGCTGCTGCCTCGCTTTACGCAGAGGCAGCGAACATTCGCCCCAGGTCGCCTAGCGAGCTGCTAGCGAACCTTACGGGTTTTGGGATTTTCTGCATTTTCAAAGATGTTTCTCCCAATACCCGTACACACAAGGTTCCCACAGCAAAACCCAATGATTTCTCATGATAATGAATTGTTCAATGCTATTGGGGATGCCTAATTTCATGGAAAACCTAAAGTAAAATTAAATCCCTAATTTGAAAACCTAAATGTACAACATTGCAAACTCCCAAAATCTCATGCAACCTCCATGTTTCCCATACCAAATTTATCCTATTTGCTATGCATATTTGGAAATTAAGAGTAAACAAAAAGAAAAAGAAGTGGGGCAAACCTTTGGTAAACGGATTTGGAAAAGAGAAGTGGGGAGAGTTTGCAATTGGCGAAAGAAGAACGTGTCGGTGATAAAGATGCAACAGAGGGAGTTTGAGAAGCCACGCACGAAATCCTCAGCAAAGCCGTTCAGACAAATTTTTGAAGGTAGGGCAAAATGGCTCTGCTGAAGTGTTTAAATATAAAACAGTACTGCAGCGCTCGCTGCTGCCTCGCCTAGCGAGCAGCTTGCGAGCATGCTCGCTTCTGCCTCGCCTAGCGAGCTGCAAGCGAGCATGACAGCAAATGCATTTGCAAATGCAGCACTTGCAAGTCATCCAGCCTTGTTTCGCACACTGTAACAGAATTCAACATGATACATAAAACAATAAATACTTACAATGTTGGGGTGCCTCCCAACTAGCGCTTGTTTAACGTCGGCTAAGCTCGACGGTGCGATGCTCACAGGGGAGCATCGAGCGGCTGAGCACAACTCTCGCGATCCACATGACCGCCGAGATACACTTTCAATCGTTGGCCGTTCACGGTCCAACTGTCTTTCTCGTCCATGTCTTCAATGATAATGGCCCCGTACTCTTTTACTTCTTTCACCCGAAATGGCCCGGACCATTTCGATTTCAACTTCCCGGGAAACAACTTCAACCGGGAGTTGAACAATAGGACCAATTGTCCGGGCACAAATTCTTTGGTCCGGATCTTCTTGTCATGATACTTCTTTGCTTTTTCCTTGTACAACCAACTTGAGTGGTATGCGGCATTGCGCATCTCCTCCAACTCAAGTAGTTGTACTTTCCTTTTGTTACCGGCCAACTCATGTTCAAAATTTAGAAATTTTAGGGCCCACAAGGCCTTGTGCTCCAATTCAACCGGCAAATGGCAAGTTTTACCAAATACCAATTGAAACGGAGTTAGGCCAATTGGAGCTTTAAAGGCCGTACGGTAGGCCCATAATGCTTCGTCCAATTTTGGGACCACTCTTTTTTAGAATTAGACACGGTTTTTTCTAGGATTCTCTTAATCTCTCGATTAGAGACCTCCGCTTGCCCGTTATCCTGAGGGTGGTACGGAGTTGTCACCCTATGCGACACACCATAATGTTTTAGAATTGTTTCCAAAGGTGCATTGCAAAAGTGTGACCCTCCGTCACTTATCAACACTCGGGGTGTTCCAAAACGGGAAAAGATGTTTTTCTTTAAAAATTTTATCACCGTTTTGGCATCCGCCTGAGGTGAGGCAATCGCCTCAACCCACTTAGAGACATAATCAACAGCTACAAGCATGTACTCATTCCCGTAAGAGGGTGGGAAAGGTCCAACAAAATCTATGCCCCAACAATCGAACACTTCCACTTCTTGGATATTTTGGAGAGGCATCTCATCTCTCTTACCTATCCCACCACTTCTTTGGCAACTGTCACAACTTTGCGCATGGGTATGTGCGTCTTTGAAAATAGTTGGCCAATAAAATCCCGATTGAAGAATTTTTGTGGCCGTTCTAACCCCATTATAATGTCCGCCATAAGGCGAGTTGTGACAATGCCAAAGGATGCTCTGGGCTTCATCACCAGTTACGCATCTCCTTAACAGGTTATCGCTACCCAACTTAAACAAGTATGGGTCATCCCAAACATAATACTTCGCATCCGAAAGGAACTTCCTCTTTTGGTTCGAAGTTAGATCGGCCGACACACAACCACTAGCCTTGTGGTTTGCAAAGTCTGCAAACCACGGCCTAACTTGAACCTTAAACAATTTTTCATCAGGAAATTCTTCCCGGATTTCCTTTTCAGATGCGGTAACCTCGACATTCACCAAGCGGGATAAATGATCCGCTACCAAGTTTTCCGACCCCTTCTTGTCTTTAATTTCGACATCGAATTCTTGTAACAAGAGGATCCAACGGATGAGCCTTTGCTTCGAATCCGGCTTGGTCAGCAGATATTTAATCGCCGCGTGGTCGGTGTACACCACGACTTTAGACCCTATAAGATAGGACCTAAACTTTTCTAGCGCATACACTATTGCGAGTAGTTCTTTTTCCGTTGTGGCATAATTTATTTGAGCCTCGTTAAGAACCTTACTCGCATAATGTATAGCATGAAAAGTTTTGTCCTTTCTTTGGCCAAGTACCGCTCCAACGGCATAGTCACTCGCGTCACACATTAGTTCAAAATTTTCATTCCAATCGGGAGCGACTATTATTGGAGCGGTAACCAATTTTTCTTTTAAAACCTCGAAAGCTTGCAAACAATCGTCGGTGAAGAGAAATACCTGATCTTTGGCGAGTAAATTGCTCAAAGGTTTAGCCACCTTTGAGAAGTCCTTGATGAAGCGCCGGTAGAACCCCGCGTGCCCCAAAAAACTACGGATGCCCTTCACATTGACCGGAGGGGGTAATTTTTCAATTACATCAACCTTAGCTCTATCCACTTCAAGCCCCCTTTTAGAGACTTTGTGGCCTAGCACAATCCCCTCGGTCACCATAAAGTGACACTTTTCCCAATTTAGCACCAAATTAGTCTTCACACACCTTTCCAACACCGTCTTCAAATTTGCCAAGCATAGACTAAACGTCCCACCAAACACCGAGAAGTCATCCATGAAGACTTCCATTGTTTTCTCTATTAGATCGGCAAAAATAGCTTGGACACATCGTTGGAATGTCGCCGGCGCATTGCAAAGCCCAAAAGGCATTTTTCTGTATGCGAACACTCCAAACGGACACGTGAAAGCCGTCTTCTCATGATCAACCGGGTCAACCGCAATTTGGTTGTACCCGGAGTAGCCGTCTAAAAAACAGTAGTATTGTTGGCCCGATAGTCTTTCAAGCATTTGATCCATAAATGGGAGTGGAAAATGGTCCTTACGAGTCGCGGTATTCAACCGTCTATAATCTATACACATTCTCCACCCCGTTGCAACTTTAGTCGGGATCAATTCGTCTTTGTCATTACGGATTACGGTCATTCCACCCTTCTTCGGAACCACGTGCACGGGACTAACCCACGGACTATCCGAGATCGGGTAAATCATTCCCGCATCCAAAAGCTTCACCACTTCCTTTCTTACAACCTCTTTCATCGTAGGATTTAAGCGGCGTTGTGGTTGAGCCACCGGCTTGAAATCCTCCTCCATCAAAATCTTGTGCATACAATAGGATGGACTAATTCCTTTAAGATCGGAAAGAGTCCAACCCATAGCTTCTTGATTGGTTTTTAGCACAATGATTAGACGGGCTTCTTCTTCTTTTGTCAAAAGGTTGCTTATGATGACCGGCTTTGCCTCGGTCTCATCTAGGAACACATATTTCAAAGTCGAAGGTAACTCTTTTAATTCAATTGGCGCTTTCTCGTCAATTACCTCCTTCTTCAAATTTTCTTCCTCTACTTCCCACGGTTGTAGGTCTTCCAAGCTATCAAGTTCCTTCAAACATTCCTCAAGAGCTAGCTCCTCTTCAACAGTGAAAACCTCCAATGAGTCGTCGAGAGCTAACTCCATAGGAGATATCTCGTGAATATGCTTTGAAACTTCCATAATAGCGTCTTCGATCACATCGATGCGAAAGCTATCATTTCTGTCTTTGGAATGCTTCATCGCCTCGAATAGATCAAATGTGACCTCCTCATTTTGAACACGCACCTTCATTAAACCGTCATCAACATCAATCATCATTCTTGCGGTCTTCATGAATGGTCGGCCCAATATGAGCGGAGCATCATCATCTTCCTCCATATCAATTACAATAAAATCCACCGGGAAAAAGAATTTGTCGACCTTCACCAACACATCTTGGGCTACGCCATGAGGATGGGTCGTCGACTTATCCGCCAATTGTAATGTCATTCGGATGGACTTAATCTCGATGTTGCCAAGCCTCTTGATAATTGACAAAGGTATAAGATTTATGCTCGACCCCAAGTCAATAAGTCCCTTCCCGACATAAACGTCACCAATCTTAACCGGCAATGTAACTCTTCCCGGATCAACCTCTTTCTTAGGAAGTGTCCTTTGAATGATGGCACTACAGCTCGCATCAAGGACGATGGTCTCCGGTTCCGTATACCTCCGCTTTTTGGTTAGTATGTCCTTCATGAACTTGGCATACTTTGGCATTTGTTCCAAAGCTTCAGCAAACGGAATGTTAATTTGTAATTGCTTAAAAATATCCATGAACCGGGCGTAATGCCGTTCATTTTCCCTTTTGGAAGGGGCATGAGGGTAAGGAAGATTTTGGACCGGAGTAGCGCTCACTACCTCCTTTCCCTTTGCAATTCTAGCACTTTTCCATCTAGGCTTCTTCACTACCTCCCTTATCACCTCATCATTTTTATTTTCCTCAATCTCCACACCTTTTTCTTGTTCAACTTCACCATTATTTTTATTATTTTCAACTACTTCCTCATCACTCCACACTCCTACTTCACCGTCAACATTTTCATCCACTATTTCCTCCTCAATCTCCTTCTCTTTCTCTCTTTTTTCACTCTCCACTCTTTTTCATTTTCACTACCCAACTCCCTTCCACTTCTCGTCATAATCGCCTTACAATGCTCCTTAGGATTTGTTTGCGTATTGGCCGAGAAAGAAGGACCGGTTTGTTGTTCAGCTAGTTGCTTGGCAAGTTGCCCAACTTGAGTTTCAAGATTTTTTATGGCCGCGTCATTACTCTTTTGATTGGCCATTGACATTTGCATGAATTGCATCAATGTCTCTTCCAATTTAGAATTGACTACCGGCGGTTGTTGAGATTGATACGGATTTTGGGGAGGATTTTGACGGCTAGAAGAACCACCTCCATAACCTTGGTTATGATAATAGTTGCTTCTAGGTTGGAACCCTTGGTTCCCTTGGAATTGTTGTTGTTGTTGTTGTTGTTGAGGGTGCGGTTGATAAGGTTGTTGTTGTCTTGTTTGATAGTCCCGTTGATTGGCCATGTAATTTACTTCGTCAAAACCGGGAGGTGGACAAAATCCGGTGTCATGTTCACCTTTACAAAGTTCACAACAAGCTATTTGTTTAGCTTTTGACGGTTCTCTTAACTCTTTGATTTGTTGCGTTAAAAGTTCCACTTGTTGTGAGATGAGCTTGTTTTGGGCAAGTATGGCATCATTCGTCCCTAACTCAAGCACTCCCGCCTTCTTCAAAGAATTTCCACGACTTTGACTTTGAAGATCATTCAAAGCCATACGGTTGATAATGTTTGTGGCTTCTTCGGCACTCTTTGACATCAACGAGCCACCCGAGGTGGCATCCAACAACGTCTTACAGTTTGGTTGAAGTCCATTTCTGAAGATATGGATTTGAGTTAATTCATCAAATCCATGCCCTTTGCATTTCCTTAGCATGGACTTGAATCTCTCCCACGCTTCATTCAACGATTCACTGGTTCCTTGAGAAAACACCGAGATGGCCGTCTTTGATTCCATGAATCGGTTATGAGAGAAAAATCTTTCAATGAATTTCTCCTCTAACACATTCCAATCTGTCATTACGGCAGGTGTTTGATCGAGATACCAATCCTTTGCTTTACCGAGCAAAGCGTGAGGAAATAAACGTCTGAACAACGGAAGCTCCTGAGCCTGATCCACTCCGGCAGCCAATGCTATCTCATAGAATTTTGTGAGAAAAGCAAATGGGTCTTCATGGTCCATTCCGGTGAATGGACTCCCATACAATAAATTCAGAGTTCCCGTCTTCATCTCAGCTTGCCTTCCAGTTTGGTTGGCAAACTGAGCGGTGTTCCTTGGACTGTTGATACATGGAGTAGAAATAGGTGGTGGTGGTTGTGGCTCCATGTTTGGTACGAATGGGTGTGGATTTGTGGTTGAAGAACTTTCTCCTTGCTCTTGGCGTTGCCTAGCCTGTTGCCTCCTACGTCTTGTTTTGCTATTGAGCTTCCTTGCGGTTCTCTCGATCTCAGGATCAAAAAGAAGTTCGTCCACAGGGATTTTCCCTCGCATAAAACGTAAGCTGCACACTAAACCAAACAAATTACAAGCACAAGTCAAAAATTCACAAGCTAAAACTTAAACAACCAATGCGATGCTCGCAATATCAATTTACAATCCCCGGCAACGGCGCCATTTTGTTGAGACAGTTTTTAAGTGTCGGGTTTTGTTATCGTATCCACAGAGATTGTAAGATATCACTGCCGTTCAATGGTTGAATTAATCTTAACTTAATGTAACACTAGGGTTTTGGTTTTAATCAAGTTATCTTGCATACAAAGTAATTAATTGCGGTAAAAGTTACGTTTTGATTAATATGAGAAATATTGTCAAAGTTAGGTTTCAATGATTACATTTGCTTTGCATGTATTTGCTCGGTCAACAATCTTATAAACTCCTTTAGATGATAAATAATTTCACAAAGTCCTCTCAATGCGTTTCTCTCGAACACCCATTGTGAGTTTTGTCATTTTGATCCATTGTTTCTCTCGAACACAATCTATCAAAAAGACAACGTTTTGGTTCAACCTTATGGTGAACAAAATCATTCGTTACTATCTCTAGCTAACAAACAAGTTTGGATGAAAACCTAGGTCAAGAATCGGTAAACATCTCTCGATCAAATACCAACACAAAGAGTTTTAAATAGAAACAAAGTTTTCATCATATATTTACCGTTAAAGAGTTTACATATGAGGATCCTTACATTTACACACAAAGCTAGCAATCACCTACATCTAACCTTGACAAATGGAAGACTTAGCTACTCATTTTCATGGTAGCTTGGTCGGCAAGTAAGGAAAGAGGGTTGATCAACATCCAAGTCGAATAATCGAAGTTGGATGGGAATCCACCTTCTTTTTGTGGAAGATGGTTGCTAGATGAAGAGAAATGAAATTAGGGCATAAAATCTCCCACAAAGCAATGCTGTAAAATATCTAGGAGAAAGTACAAAAAATGGAAAAGTTGGTAAAAATGAGGTATGGTGCCCAAAAGTGGCACCTGCTACTTATAGACAAGTGCAGAACTGTCATGTTCGCTAGGCGAGCATAATAGCTCGCCTAGCGAGGTCCTAAAATGGGCACAAAAAGCCCCTGCGCCCAGAGCAAACAGGGCCTGCTAAACTGTCATGTTCGCCTAGCGAACATACCTTCGCCTAGCGAAGGAAATGCTTCAAGCTCGCCCCCAGCGAGGTTGAGAGGTTTTGCTACTGGAATGCTCGCTGGGGACTCGCTAGAGCCTCGCCTAGCGAGTGAGTGCTGGCTGCACTTTTTCACCAAAACAGAATGAATTCGCTGCAGACTTCGCCATGAGCTCGCCTAGCGAATTAATTTGCTAATTTACTGGAGTTGTTCGCCAGGAGCTCGCCTAGCGAACCCATTCTTCGCCACAGCCTCGCCTAGCGAGCAGGCAGATGAAATGCTCCTTTGCTTTGGTTCCTTTGCCAATTCTCTTGTGTCCTTATTATCAATAAATTCATGCCTTTCCTGCACAATAACAAACACATCAAAGGCACTAAGCTTGTTTATCAATGTAACGCATTCCATGTAAAATAAATGTGATTTTGACAATTTTAGCAAGGCAAAAGAGTGAAAGATGCCCACATATGATAGCTTAAATAAGCACTTTTGGGCATCTAACAGCTGCATATGAATCTTGTATCATGGGTACCAAAGTTGCTATCAACCTAAGGAATAAAACTCTAGAGGTGTACGAAAACTAAGCGCTCGTTATCTGTCATGTAAAAGGCAAATGGGTAACCCGTTGCCAAAATTTGATTCCTTATCGTGATCATGTCTTAGAATTGATGAATAATTTTGAAGAAATTACCTTTCATCACATTCCTAGAGGAAAAAGATGAAGTGACAAACGCTTTGGCTATACTATCATCAATGTACAAAGTAAACTACCCTAATGAAGAACCATTAATAAAGATGGATCTTAGAAACAAACCAACAATCTGTTTTACAATCAAAGAAGAATCTGATGGTAAACCTTGGTACCATGACATCAAGTGTTTCCTTAAAAAACAAGAGTATCCAGCAGAGGCATCCAACGGTGACGGAAAAACTTTACAAAGACTTGCTTCCAAAAATTTCCTCAATGGATATGTACTCTACAAAAGACACTACGACATGGTCTTGCTCAAATGTGTGGATAAACACAAAGCAAACATGATCGTAAAATTAATCCATGAGGTGGAAGTTGCTTTAGATGTATGGTCATTGCTTCACTTTAGTAGATATAAATTACTTCACTAAATGGTGGAAGTTGCTTCATATACCAATGTACCTCGGCAAGTGGTTACACGGTTTTAGAAAAAGGAAATAATTTGTCGCTACAGAGTTCCTAGCAAAATTATTACTAACAATTCCAATAACCTGAATAATATAATGATGAAAGAGTTGTGTGAGAGCTTCAAAATTGAACACCTCAACTCTTAACCATATCATCCCAATTTTAATGGCACCATGGAAGCACCGAATAAGAACGTCAAGACGATTGTCCAAAAAATGGTAAAAACCTACAAAGATTAGCATGATATGCTTCCCTTCAGGCTACATGGCTACAAAACTTCGGCACACACCTCTACAGGGGCAACTCCATTCTCACTTGTATATGGCATGGAAGTTGTCCTTCTAATTGAGATTGAAATTCCTTCAATGAGGGCCATCATGGAAGCCAAGCTTGATGAAGTCGAATGGATCCAATCCATGTTTGATCAACTAAATCTCATAAATGGAAAGCGCTTGATTTCTCTTTTTCATGGTCAATTATACCAGAGACAAATCAAGAACACTTTTGAAAAAAAGGTTCACCCTCGCGAACTCCAAGAAGTTAACTTAGTGCTCAGGAAATATTTGCCAATACATTCGAATCCACGAGGCAAGTGGACTTCTAACTATAAAGAACCATTTGTCTTAAAGAAGGCCTTCTTAGGCGGATCCTTGATCCTCACCACCATGGATGAGGAGGAGTTTCCACTTTCAATGAACTCTGATGCAGTCAAAGAATATTATACCTAAAAAAATGATGAATAAGTTCCTGCTAGGTTGACATGCGAAAGGACAACCTAGGCAAAATTGGATATCCTAGTGGATCAAAAAAGAAATGTCCAGGAAAAAATTAGGGATCAAATAAAAAATGATGATAATAAGCTCGCTAAGTCAAAAAATTTAAATGGAGATTTAGGAAAAAATATGTATCCCGGTGGACGAAAAATTGAAATATATCTAGGCAAGAGTTAGGTATAAAGGCATTTAACTACATTATTTGAGCCTACTTCATCACATCTCCAATTCATCTACATATTCCTCTTAACAGTCATTTCCCAACCATACATTTCTGTTCATTTGCATAAGGTAACATCATTGATTCAAAAGGTTCATGACTTCAACTGGATTGCTCAATATTTGGGATATTGAAGATTTGAACATATGACTATGATTGGTGCTCTTATTGTTACTTATGGACTAGGGTTTCTTTTTTGTGTTGTTTTGGTTCATTGGTATGTATTTGCTTAGAAAATAAGTTATTGGGTTGCAGTTGACTTTTTGGTCAAAGTTACCTTTTGAAGATTATCTTTTGACCCAATCATTTGAGCTTCTACTCAAGTATGAATCATGACCATTGGTGCACATCATTTAGAAATTATTCATAATAAAGTTGACTTTTGGTCAACAAAGTCAACCAGGGGGATTTACTTTTTGTTAACCAAGTATTATGAGGTTTCTTGTTTTATTAATCATGGATGGGCTATTATATTTTTATCAAGTCATTAAACTCAAGGAGAGTTCAAATTCAAATAGTGGAGGGAAACCTTTTTCATTACTTGGAAAACAAGTTATTAACACAAGTCAACATCATATTTACATTGCCCAAAATCTCATTACAATGTCCCAAACACAAGGAAAGAAAAATGGAAAAAATACAATGTTTGAGAAATAGTTGAGTTTTGGTCTACTATTGACTTTTAGTCATGTAAGACCCTAACTTTGATCCTAAGATCCCCCATTCTATCTCATCATTTGCATTGGCTTTGGGATCACACATTGGTATCCTTCTCACCCATCATTCATTGGATTTGTATTGGGAGATATCACCAAGCACTTTTGATTGTATCATACTTTATTTTCGTTTGTTTACAAACCAAAATTCCAAAAATATGTCTAGTATAATTTCATTTCTTTTGTAGGTAGTGTGTGCATCCATCTGTGCCTTATCAAGCTCACATCTAGGTTTTGAGACCCTCAGTTCAAAATATCAATCAAGGAAAGGTTCACAATGTTTCCAAGCATCATATATGGATCCCCATATTCTTTGTTTATCATTTTTATCAAGAATTCATCAAGATTTTGAAGCTTGTTTGCCTTGGAAGCCCTAATTCATCTAGGTATCTTGTGTGACTTCCTCAACAAGTTTCTTCAACAATTGCTTAAAGACATCAAGGTATACTTCATTTTACATCATCTCAAGTATATATGATTCTCCATGAGCCCTAAATATCAAAGGAACTTCAAGTTTGCAAGTTGGTTCAAGGAGGTTGACCAGAAAAGTCAACCGGCCAAATCTAGGGTTCCCTAGACCCTATATCCTACAATTTTTGTCATATGAAAATGATTCCAATAGAAACGTTCCTCTTTAAGATATTCCAAACAACTTTCATGTTGTAATCAAGATAAAATTTGGCTTGGAAAGTCATTTTTTATGATGAAAGGTTATAGGTCATTTTGTTTGTGCCCTAGATGGAATGTCAACTTACAAGAATCATAACATGATCATTTTTTATGATATTAAGTACATCCAAGTTTCATGATCAATTTTAATATGTCTTATACAACTGTTATTCTTTGAGAAATTTCAAATTCTACTTGAAAGGGCATGTGCAAAGAGTAAACATTATAGGTCATTTTGGGCCATCATCATTGAACAAGCAATTTTCCTCAACTTCTAAAATCCATAACTCCCTCATGCAAGATTCGAATGGTGTCAAATTTGTTACCATATTGAATAGGAATGAAATATATACAAATTCAAATAAGGAATTATTCTTATTTAAAGCTCATAGCCAGAGTTATTCAAGATGGAAAAAGTGATCATTTGACTTTATACTTAGAATTTTTTTAACTATGTTTGATTTCTCCAACTTCCACCTTAATATTCATCATGATCCAAGCTCCAAATTGAAAAGTGTTAAACAGATAAGTTGTTCCCCTTCATGTTACCTTTCCAACGAGTCCAAGATCATGGAGTTTGCAAAAAAATTGAAGGACTTGCACACGGTTGCATTGCATCGCCCTATTTGGAAGCTTCTCATGACCAATTTTAATTCCACATTGCATGGTCTCATGTCAAGGCTTCAAGCATGCACACTAGAATTACTATTTTTGGAATTTGAATGTAAATGTGTGGAAAACAATTGAAGAGTCTATAAATGCAACTCATTCTGCTGAATTAGGGAGACCTTGCCCAAGCTTTGCTCCTGCAACATTTCTACCCTCCATTGATAGGATAAGCTTGAAGATTTCATTTGAAATCGAGTTTCAATTTTAATTCTGTTTTGAGATTGAAACTCCAAGAGTCCAAACCATTTGAGAATCCATTTCATCTTCTGCAAGCTAGTGGAAACAAGCCCAAGCAAATTGAGATCCAGATCGAGCTTCATTACTGCAAACATAAGGTGAATTTTGTGAAACTTTCCTTCTTCGATCATCTCTCAATTCTCCATCATTTCACTTGGTTTTTGGTTGGTTGTAGTCCTACCAATGTAGGCAACACGGTTGAGTTTCTTTGAGGTCAAATTGAAGTAACTCATATGATACTCCTCAATTTTCAAATCCATGTATCTTTCAATATACTTGGAATTTGAGAAATTTGAGGTCAGATTTGGACTCCAGAGGATTTTCCTTCAAAAGATTGTATTTAATTTTAATTTTTATGGAAGTTAGTGGTGGTCCTGTCCGGTGAGGTCCACCGGAGAAGATGATCGGAGCCCTGGCTCTTGTGGTACATTGGAAATGTGCCAACCATCTGATCATGTCCCAACGTTCTAATATCATCCATTGATTGTGATTACCATGTTTGCCACTCAGTTGACTTGAGTGCATAATGCATCTTAGCGCGTGGCCATCAAATCTGCCACCTCAATTAATGAGGGAGATCTGATGGCCCTTATTTTTTTCAATTTTATTTTGTTTTCTGATTTTCTGTTTAATCCACTTAATTTGATTAATTCATAATAACGTCATATTTAATCCAAAAAATATGGGACTTTCACCAAAAATCATTAAATATTTTCCTCTTCCATATTTTGAATTAAAATAACTTTTTGGATTAAATTTGATATTTTTTGTGAATTAATTGATTTTGGACTTATTTTTAAATATTTTAAAATACTTCTGACTTTCCAAAAATTGTGAAATTTTTTGCCTAGGGTCCTTTGACCTTGTTTGACCTAGGATAAATCCCTTGGTCGTTTACTTGGTGGTTTGAAGGGATTTGAGGTTTTGTCCATTTTAAAATGCATTTTAATTCATTTTTAATTTGATTTTTAATTGATTAATTATTTAAAAATATTGTTGAGCCATTTGGTTGACTTTGTGATGTTTGACTTTCTGTTTGGCCTTGATCATGGTTGATTTGAACTTCCATTTGATCAATATTATTGGATTTAGAAGGTTGATTAAATGTACATTTCATCCCTCAAAATGAATGGATAGTATTGATAGATGAAATTCCTCCTATGATCAATTTGGGTTTCTATTTCCCTTTCCCTCTTCATCTTCATCCCTATTCTTTCCCAATCCATCATTGGCCAATGAATTCTCTTCATGTCTAATACTAGTTGATTCATCAATGACCTTGTGTGAGATGAATCAACATGAGTCTGACTGAGATAGGTCCTTCCCACTTTATTTTTAGTGTGTCGAATGTTTTAGGAGCTTGGTTCTTTGTACCGAGTCTCTAACATGCATTAACACGAATATCTTTATTGCCTGGCCTCAGGTAGTTGTGACTTCTACATAAGTCAAATTACGATTGCTTAACCTAGAGCTAAATTTGTCCCAAAAGGCATAACATTCTTGTAAGTGAGATTGTAAGTCTCCCATTCTTCATGGGGTTGTGTGAAAACTTGACCTTTTTCCATTCATGAGAGCTAGTGGCATATTTGTTGATTTATCCAAGTTGGAGCCCTTCTCATGGATGATGTCTTGGTTCATGTATTCATACTTGTGAGTGGTTGGTTAAGTGTTCTCCAAGGAATGACTTAAACAACTAAAAAAATCTATCCACTAACATTTGACTAACACCTTATTAATATTGCTCTACTTTCAAGTGATTTATTTAATACAATTTAAATTTTGGTACCTTTATCATTCATTGTCATTTAAATTTCATGCAAGATGTTTATGTTTCAGTCCTTTTCACATTGCTTACTTGAGCCATATCTTGTGGTTGTATATTTTGTTTGCTTGTGATTTTGTTCTATTTATGGTCTTAGGACCTTAAAATACCTAATAACAACAAAAAATCTTTAAAACTACCTTGGTGGACTCTTCAACTTGATCTTAAAGTTTAGACTTAGAATAGGCAACTTCCCTATGCTTTGAGGACTTGGCTAATGCCACTATTTGAGATTGAGTTATCCTTGACTGTGCCTTTCATCTGATGCAAACCTTGAGGGCTCCTGGTTCATCTGTCACTTAGCCTATGTGCTTGATTGTTATACAGTTATTATTGTTTATGTTTGATGATTATTTTTTAGAATTTGCCAAGGAATATTTTCATCTGATACATTGGAAGACATTGAAGACTTCTAGCTATTGGAGTGCTTGCTTGGATATTATGGCTATCTTTATATGTTGCCTTGGCTTTCATATGGTTTATTTTTATATTGCTTATACTTGTTGCTTGCTCAAAAGTCCTAGGGAAAATTGATTTCTATCCGACATTCTTGTCTTGTGGATTGCACCCCATTGGTAAGATCTTTTCAACTCTTAACTCTTAATTTTTGTCTAAGATATTCCCTTCATCTCCTCCCATTTCTTTAATTTTAAAAATCTCTCACTCTTTTCAAAACCTTCTTTGTTTGTGTTTTCAACTTAGACATGTTTTAATGATTAGAAACTTTGGCCTTATGCCAATGAAATTTAAAACTTTTTCTTAAATCAAACTTGTGAATGAACTTAACCATATTGACTTTAATTTAAAAAAAGACCAAAAAACTAACAACCACATTCAAGTCTTTGGCCTTTTGTGCCTTTTCTTTTAAAATTTTGTTAAAATCAATTCACCAACTTCTTTAAAAAATTTACTTCGAACTACGGGGTTTTGATCCCTCATTTTTATGTTGGTATGTAGGTATAAGACCAAAGGTCTTGTCAAATATAAAAATATAATTAAAGAATTCTTTCCTCATCCTCTCACTCTATATTTTTTATCAAATAACATTTTAACAGAAACACTTGCATACAAAAAAAGGGCTCTCTATGAGTACCTAGAACACTTTGGATGCGAATACCTTCCCTCTGCGTAACCAACCCCCTTACTTGCAATCTCTCACATTTTATTATTTTGATTTGAAAACTTCTTATCTTTGGTTTTTGTTCGTACTTTTCCACTTTTCCTTTGGAAACAATAAAAGCGCGGTGGCGACTCTGGTTTATTGACGCCAAGTTTATCCATAGCTTGATGGTCATGAATTTACCGCTACAAAAATTAAGTGGCGACTCTGTTGGGGAGTAGTCCTCAGTGGGTTTAGCCTTCTTTTGTGTGTGTATATATTTGTATATTTGATGTTTGTTTGTATATATTGTTCTGTGATACTCTGTTTGTTGTTCTTGGTGATCTCTGTGTGGTGAGATAAGTTCTAACCCGAACTTGAGTGCAATTTAAGATTGAAGGGTGGTATAGTCATGTTGGATTTGAAGGAGTAGTCCTGAAAGAGTTGACATGAGATCCCCCACTCAGTGGAGACCTCTTTGGAGTTATTGATGTCACACAGGTAAGTCGTGGATATGCATTACTTTCTCTAAATTAGGGGTCCGAGAAGCTGAGGATCGTAGAATATTTAACCCAACTTGGCCTATTTTAGGACGTAGTGTGGAGGCTGTTCAAGTGTAGACGTGATAACAGTTATTACGCGATACTACACTCGGACGAGTTTCTCTTGAGAATATTATTGTTTGATGAGTCAGTCATCCTAACCTATAATATTCGATAGATAGGATCAAGTCTCTGGGAACATTTTAGAACATGATCTACATGTTTTATCCTTAGTACACTCCTTTGGGATGATTCTTAACCCTACTCCATGCTCATGACTCACAACAAACCCTTTGATTCTTGGTTGATCCGATTAGTCTCATAAATATCAATGGAACTTGGGTGTTGATAAGGTGAAAACCATAATCCACCAAAATGGATGATTGATCTTGATGATGATTTGATCCATCCCTTGACTTATGTTTGTGTTTGCCTCCTGTGTGATCCCTTGTGTGTGATTGTTGCATTCATGCATACATGTGCATCATAACATTCATCACCACAATAAAAATTCACCGAAATAAGGTCTTGTTTGCAAACATTTTCAGACCATGGATTGTGGATGAAGGAACACTAAGAAGTACAGTTTCAGGTGTCTCGACTTGAAAGAGTTAATGAAGTTTTCATCCTTTGTATTAGACCCCTTGGTCCATGCAATTGTGTAGCTTAAGAAGCTTACACTATTTGGGTGAAGAAAAGAGCATTGAAGCTCAAGATGTCGTACGCTTGTAAGAGACCTATGTCTATGGTTGTGGCTGAGCCATCAACTCTCCCTAACCAAAATGTAGAGGAGTTGGAAGACACACTTACCAAGATGAAGCAAGAGAGAGACTTGTGGGAAGAGCGCTTCCATTTTAAATCGAAAGCATGAGGAGTTTCAACTTGAGTCGAAAGACAAATATGCACTTATTGATGTTCTTGAGGAGAGTGTAGTGAAGAGACAGAGAGAGCCAGAGGATCTATTTTCCTCTAGTATGCCTCATCCTTCCGGTGCTTGGAAGAAGATTGTTGATCGACTTGTCCTCGAGAAAGCTCAGATGCAGATGGTATTTGAGTTATTGACACATCCGAAGGAAGTACACTCCCTTAGTCAGAACATATGATGCAATTGTTAGGGATCCTTAGGATGATATTTTCCTTTTCTCTTGTATTTATATTTTTGTTTTTGAAATTCTACTCAGTGTAATCCTTCCAAATTTTATGAATAAAAAGAGATTTTTATGGTAAATTGAAATTTTATTATTGATTATTACTATTATTAATTAAAAATATTTGTAAATAAGACTTCATATGTTCCTTGAAATTAAAAATAATAAAAAACATTGCATTTCATGCATCATCTGCATAACATGTTTCTTCCACCAGATGTCTTATCATTTCTTCTTATATGTATCAATCAAGATGACTCATCACTATTACACTCGCGCTAATCATTTCAGAAGAATGGAGCATCTTGAACAAGAGAACCGAGAGCTTAAGGATGAGATTTTCAGACTCACTGCCTTGATGGAGTCTGTGATTCCTTATCAGAACCAACCATCTACACCTCCTGCAACCGCTCCTCCTCAGAGGACTGTGATTTTAGAGGTCGCTTCAGCGTTTGTGCCTGTTTTTTCTATTAGCCAGTCGATGCCTACCATGCCTGTCGGATTCCCGTGGGGAATGCCGCCAAACTTTGTGCTTGAAGGGTACGCTCCAACATTTGCTTTTATGTCGACATCTAGCCCAGTTTTGTCTGTGCTTCCTTCCATTATGCATACTTTTCCCCGTCTTAAGGATACCATTTATCACTCCGAGCCATTTGAAGGTCCTGATGTTTATGAGAAGATGGACGAGATGAAAGATCAATTCCTGGAGCTGAGAAAGCAATTGAAGACCTTAAGGGGGAAAGATCTGTTTGGTAAGAGTGTTATTGAGTCGTGTTTCGTTCCCAATGTCAAGATTCCAATCAAGTTCAAGGTCCTAGAATTTGAAAAATATAAGGGGAATACTTGCCCTCTGAGTCATCTTTTCATGTATGCTAGAAAGATGTCCCCTCTGACCGAAAATGATCAACTACTAATCCACTACATCTAGGACAGTCTGGCTGGTGCTGCACTCAGATGGTATATGGGATTGGACAGTGCTAATATTCGTACTTTTAATGACTTGGGCGAGGCTTTTGTCAAGAAATATAAGAATAATGTTGATATGGCTCCTGATTGGGATCAATTGAAATCAATGTCTCAGAAGGACAAAGAGACATTCAAGGAGTATACCCAAAGATGGAGGGAATTGGCTGCTCAGAGTAGTCCACCCCTGGAAGAGAAGGAGATGACCAAGATCTTCTTAAAAACCTTGAGTTCATTTTATCATAAATGCATGATTGCTAGTGCTCCTAATGATTTCACCAAAATGGTGAACACGAGGATGCAACTGGAGGAAGGTATTAGAGAAGGCCGGTTGTCCAAAGGAATACGGTGGTAACTTCTCCAAAAAGAAGGAAGGATAAATTAATTTAGTGTTAGTGGGGAGGCATAGGAGGCCTCATGTGAGGAAGAATGTTAGACCACGTCAGCAACATCATCAAGTATCATCAGTTATTCTTGTTTTCGCTAATAACTCGGCAAATTAATTAGTTCATGTTCAGCAACAACAACAACAACAACCACAACAGCGTACCAACTACAACAACAATAATCATCATCAGAATTTTAAGAGGAAGAAGGTCTCTTTTGACCTTATTCCTATGACGTATGAAAAATTATATCCTTCTTTGGTTGTCAAGAATCTGATCCAACCAAGAAATCATCCATAAATTCCTGAACCTTTGCCATGGTGGTTCAATCCATATTTGCAATATGCTTTCCATTAGGGAGCTCCCGACCATGACATTGAAAACTATTATCCTTTGAAGTATGAGGTTCAGAAGCTGGTTAAGAACGGTATGGTGTCCTTTCAGGACCGAGCACCTAATGTAAAAGCCAACCCATTACCTACTCATGGCAATGCTTCTATGAACATGTTGGACGGTTGTCCTGGGAATTTCAGGGTTTTTGATGTGCCTCGTATTCATAGGTCATTGGTGGAAACTCATAAAGATTTATGCTTGGTAAGTGATTGTGAACATGACCATGATGGTTGTGTTATTTGTAGTATCAACCCTCGAGGATGTGTAATTGTTAAGAGGGATATTCAAAAACTGATGGATGAAAATGTTATTCAAGTTCAACAGTCCAGGTATATGGAAAATGATGTAAGCATTATCGTGCCAGTGTTCAAGAACCCCGAGCGGGTAGTTATTCAATTTGATAGCAGCAACAGAAATGTCAAGAGATCGGTATCGTCGTTGGTTATATGGTTAGAAGGCTTCGTCCCCTATTCATTTGATAAAGTTGCGTCATATAAGTATAATTCCACCATGATTGAGAATGGGCAAGAGGTTCCTCTTCCCGTTGCAAATTTAATGGTGACCATTGCGGATGTAGTAAAGGTGACCCGTAGTGGTCGTGTGTTTGGCCCGGTATCTCCTAGAGTTGTGGAAGATGTTTTAGTGGGTAACAAGGAAGAAGTTCCTGTAGTTGATCTAGTTAGTGCTTAAACTTATTATTTTGGTGAATCCAATGGGTTTAAGGCTAATGATGATGATGAGGTACTTCGTTTGATCCAGAGAAGTGAGTTCAATATGGTGGAGCAATTGCTCCAGACGCCGTCAAAGATTTATGTGTTGTCGTTGTTGATGAATTCTGAGGCACACATAGAGGCTTTGCAGAAATTGTTAGAACAACCCTATTTGGAGCACGATGTTACTGTGGATCAGTTTGACCATATTATTTCCAACATTACTTCATGTAATAATTTGAGCTTTTGTGATGAAGAACTTCCTAAGGAAGGTAGAAATTACAACTTGGCGCTTCACATTTCAATAAACTACAAAGGGGATGCTCTATATAATGTATTGGTTGATACTGGTTCATCATTGAATGTGTTTCCCAAGTCCACTCTAGCAAGACTTTCTTATCAAGGCACCCCGATGAGGTACAACGGTGTTGTGGTTAAAACGTTTGACGGTTCGTGAAAAACTGTCATTAGAGAGGTGGACCTTCTGGTTAAGATAGGTCAGAGTGATTTTCAAATTACTTTTCAAGTGATGGATATTCACCCGACCTACAGTTGTTTGTTTGGAAGGCCATGGATCCATGAAGCTGGCAATGTGATGTCTACTCTACATCAAAAGCTTAAATTTGTTAAGAACGAAAAGCTTATCGTTATTGGTGGAGAGAAAGCACTTTTAGTAAGCGATTTGTCATCCTTCACCTATGTGGACGCTGAAGAAAAAGTTGGAACGTCGTTCCAAGCTTTGACCATTGCTAATGAATTGCAGAAGACTAGGGCACCCGTGTCTTCTCTGAAGGATGCCAAAGAGGTTTTTCAGGCTGGTGGCACCGAGAAGTGGGGTCGCGTTGTGGAAATTCTTGAGAATAAGAGCAGGGCCGATTTTCAATTTCATCAAGGGTCGTTCAACGCCAATGTTAAGGCTATGAAAAAAGTTTTCGGCAGTGGAGGGTTCATTCATAAGGATGATCAACCCTCAGCTGTAATTATTGAAGACAGTGATGAAGATGAAGCTTGTGCCAACTTTGTGACACATGGCCAGACTTGCAACAATTGGGTTGCTATAGACATTCCTATTGTTATGCACCTTTCAAAGTAATTTGTTTTATTATTTAAGAAAAATCCTTCTCCTAAGCCTAAGGGAGAAGTGAAACATTGTAGGGTATTTTCAATATTATCATCAATAAAATACAAATTTTATTCATCCACATCTATGATGTTTTGTTTTTACTTTTTGCTTTTTCTAAAAAAATGGTAATCACAAAAAAACATAAATAAATGATAATATTTCCATCTGCATAGTATTTGTTCGCACTCCATTTCTCTAAAATCAAAATATCAAATCATTATGCAGGTTGGTTCTCAAACCCATTGAACGTAATGATCCTACTCCCTCTCCAAACTTTGATTTTCGTGTGTTTGAAGCTGAGGAAGAGAATGATGATGCAGAAATGTCTGATGAGTTATCCTGTTTGCTTGAGCACGAAGAAAAAACCATTCGGTCGTTTGAAGAGTAGATTGAGTTAGTCAACTTGGATTCCGATGATGATGTGAAAGAAGTCAAGATTCAGTCACAACTGCGTCCAAAAGCTAAGAAGGGGTTGGTTGATCTTCTTCGAGAATATTCTGATGTGTTTGCTTGATCCTATCAAGATATGTCTGGTTTTGGATTATGAGATTGTGGAGCATAGATTGCCTTTGAAGCCAGGATGCCCTCCGGTCAAGAAGAAGTTGAGAAGAACTCATCTTGATATGGCAATGAAGATTAAGGAGGAAGTGCAAAAGCAGATTGATGTTGGTTTCCTTGCTACCTCCGAGTATCCTCTATGGGTGGCCAATATTCTGCTTGTTCCTAAGAAGGACGAAAAAGTCCATATGTTTGTTGATTATAGAGATTTGAATAAAGCCAGTCCGAAAGATGATTTTTCTCTGCCACACATTGGTATATTGGTAGACCATACAACTAAATTCAAAGTATTTTCATTTATGGATAGATTTTCCAGTTATAATCAGATTAAGATGGCACTCGAAGATACAGAGAAGACCATATTCATTACACCTTAGGGAACATTCTGTTATCGAGTGATGCACCTTCGGTTTAAATAATGCTGGTGCAACGTACCAGAGAGCTATGACCACTCTTTTCCATGATATGATGCATAAAGAGATTGAAGTCTATGTTAATGATATTATTGCTAAATCAAGGACTGAAGAAGAGAATTTTGAGCATTTGTTGAAGTTATTCCAGCGTTTGAGAAAATATAAACTCCGCTTGAATTCCAATAAGTGTACTTTTGGGGTTCGCTCTGGTAACTTGTTGGGCTTTATTGTCAGCGAAAAGGGTATTGAAGTTAATCCTACCAAGGTCAAAGCAATACAAGAGATGCATGCGCCCAAAACTGAGAAGCAAATCAGAGGTTTTCTCGGTCGGTTGAATTATATTTCGAATTTATTTCGCATATGACTGCCACATGTGTGCCTATATTCAAAGTCCTTCAGAAAGATAAGTCTTGTGATTGGATCGAGGATTCCCAGAAAGCTTTTGATAGCATCAAAGAGTATCTGCTTGAGCCTCTGATTCTGTCTCTGCCTGTTGAAGGAAGACCTTTGATCATGTATTTGATTATTCTTGAAGAGATTATGGGTTATGTTCTTAGTCAGCAAGATGAATCTGGGAAGAAATAATATGACATTTACTACCTCAGCAAGAAGTTCACCGACTGTAAGACTCGACATTCTATGCTTGAGAAGACGTTATGTGCTTTGGCTTAGGTTGTTAAGCGTTTGCGCCAGTATATGTTGAATCATACCACTTGTTTGATATCCAAAATGGATCCAATCAAGTACATTTTTGAGAAGTCTGCTTTAATTGGGAGGATTTCCCGTTGGCAGATGTTGTTATCTGAGTATGATATTGAATACCGATCTCAAAAAACTATTAAAGGTAGTGTCTTGGCTGACAATTTGGCTCACCAACCTATTGAAAATTATCAGTCAGTGTAATATGATTTCCTGAAGAAAAGATTTTGTACTTGATGATGAGAGATTGTGATGAACAATTGTTTGAAGAAGGGCCCGAACCTGGTTCCCGCTGGGGCATGGCATTTTGATGGAGCTATTAATTCGTATGATAATGGCATTGGGGCGGTGATTATTACTCCTCAAGACACTCATTTTCCGTTTACAACTAGATTGACCTTCAAATGTACAAATAATATGGCTGAGTATGAAGCTTGCATTATGGGGCTCGAAGAAGCCATTCATCTCAGAATTAAATATCTTGACGACTATGGAGATTCAACTTTGGTTGTGAATCAGATCAAAGGTGAACGGGAGACGATCAACTCGGTTTGATACCATATAGAGATTATGCGAGGAGGATATCAACTTTATTTACAAAGGTTGAGTCTTATCATATCCCGCGAGATAAAAACGGGATGGCAGATGCTCTTGCAATGTTGGCTTCCTTGATTGTGGTAAAATTCTGGAATGTAGTTCCTAATTTGACTGTGATGCTTCTTGATAGGCCAACTCATATGTTTTCTATTGAATAAGTCAAAGATGAAAAGCCATGGTATTGTGATATCAAATGTTTCCTCCAAAGTCAGATTTACCCATCTGGGGCATCTTTGAAAGATAACAAGACTTTGACAAAATTAGCTGGTAACTTCTGCCTAAATGGTGATGTGCTTTACAAGAGAAATTTCGATATGGTTTTGCTCAGATATGTGGATAGACACGAAGCAAACCTCTTTATGATTGAAGTCCATGAAGGTTCCTTTGGTACTCATTCCAACGAACATGCTATGGCGAAGAAGATGTTAACAACAGGTTACTATTGGCTGACAATGGAATCTGAATGTTGCAAGTTTGTGAAGAAATGCCATCAGTATCAAATTTATGCAGATAAGATTCATGTTCCTCCAACACTTTTGAATGGAATTTCCTCTCCACCGCCCTTCTCCATGTGGGGATTTGATATGATTGGTATGACTGAGCCCAAAGCTTCGAACGGAAATTGTTTCACTTTGGTGGCTATTGATTACTTCACAAAGTGGGTTGAAGTGGCATCGTATGCAAATGTAACCAAGTAGGTTGTAGTCCAATTTATCAAGAACCAGATTATATGTCGTTATGGTGTGCCAAGTAAGTTCATTCTTGATAATGGATAGAACGTGAATTAATATGGTGGAAGCTCTTTGCAAAGAATTCAAGATTGTACAGCATAAATCTTCTCCCTACAGACCCAAGATGAATGGGGTTGTTGACGCTAAGAACAAGAATATTAAGAAGATCATCCATAAAATGGTTGTAATGTATAAAGATTGGCATGAGATGCTCCCATTTGCCTTCCTTGGGTACCGCACATCCGTTCGTACTTCAACAGGGGCAACTCCTTTCTCTCTTGTTTATGGCATGGAAGTTGTGCTCCCCGTGGAGGTTGAGATCCCATCATTGCGTGTTTTGATAGAAGCCAAGTTGACAGAAGTTGAATGGTGCCAGACCAGATATGACCAGCTGAATTTGATTGAAGAGAAGCGATTATCTGCCATGTGTCATGGTCACTCATATCAACAGAGAATGAAGAAAGATTTTGATAAGAAGGTCAAGCCTCACGTGTTCAAAGAAGGTAACCTCGTGCTCAAGAAGATTCTGTCTTTCAAACCTGATGCTAGGGGAAACTGGACTTCTAATTACGAAGGCCCATATGTTGTTAAGAGAGCCTTTTCAGGTGGTGCTTTGACTCTTACAACTATGGGTGGTGGAGAGTTCACTCGTCCTATGAATGTCGATGAAGTCAATAAATACTTCTCCTAAAAAGAAAAAAAATAACAGCTCGCTAAGTTGAAAACCCGAAAGGGTGGCTTAGAAAAAATGAGCGTCTTGGTGGATTGAAAACTCGAAAGGGCGATCCAAGAAAAAGTTAGAGACATAAAATAGAAAAAATTACCTCGGTAGATTGAGTACCCCACCTTGGGTCAATCTAGGCAAAAATTAGGGATTATGGCAAGTAACTGCATCCGGCCGGTCCTGAGCCTTGAAGCAGTTTTGAGAAGTCATTTGGTTCTAATTCATCATTCTCAACCGAAGACAGGCACACAATTGATTTCAAAGTGTTAGACTATGGCACGGATCTAGAAGGAGCGGGGGGGGGGGGGTTGAATAGATCCCAATTAAAATTTGAGTAGGCGCTACCAATTAAAAATTGGTTTTGAAAATTTGTTTTAAGTGCGGAAGCGGCCGAGGAAAATATAGTCTAAAACGAACTGTTATTGGAAAACCAGATATGCGTCAAGCCTATGGATTAGTGATAATGTAGAATACGAATCACTACACTAGTCACACTATCAAGGATTTGTTTCACTAGCTAAGATTCCTAGTTCCAATGATTCAAGAAGCAAACCAAACTAGATACACAACTAAGATAATTTTGGTTTAGGCAAATTATCAAACACTTGGTGTGCAAAAACACTCCAAGTGATATTTATGTTGAGTAAGAGATTTCAATTAGTCTAGTACAATATTGAATTGTACTTTGAATTCAAAAACAGAGTTTTAACTTCTTACTCAATTAATATCAAGGTTTGATAAAAGTGCTTATACTAAAATCACTTAATTTTTAAGCTAAAAACAAATATGCTGAAAAATAGAGAAGGCAAAGATTTGATGAGGCAGTTCCCCCGCCGTCCTCGCTTCGTGGTACGTCTGCCCTCAATTCTAAAACTAGAATTGAGATGATTTAATAGATATCACCTGTTGAATTTAACCGTTTATACAAGGATTGCAAAGCAAATATACAACAGAACTCTCAAGATGTTGAATGTTGCTTCCACTCCTTGTTCCTTGATTCAAGGTGAATCAAGTCCTTCGATAGTTGTTGATAGACCTCCGATTCCAGCCCCTTTGTTGAACAACCCTCAGTTCTTCAAACCCTCGGCCCGGCTGATCTCAACTACAACAAATCGAACCCGAAATCTTCCCTTCAATATCACTGAATCCGCTACTAGATTGATGAAGACTTCCTCTTCTCAATCACCTTCGCTCAGCTGAAAATTGATGAAGAATTCATCCAAAAACCCCCAAACACAAACCAGTCTTGGAGGACAAAACCCTAACGGTTTTATTCAAGAAAAAACCTGTCACAAGCTTCAACCTGAACCGGATTCCCCAATCTCGGCTTCGAACCTTATCACCTTTAACCAATCACAAAGCACTTCAAAAATGGTTGTGCGTAGTTGATGTGTTGTGAGATGTTCAAGATGAAGATGATGAATCTTGGACACCTATTTCACTTTTTCTTGTTTCTTTGAACACTTGAATCAATTTGACAAATGTTAGCCGATACAAGTAATTTGAAATTCTATTTATAGTAACCAACCAACCAACCCACTTAACAGCTTTTCAAACAGAGTGGGAAACATCAGAAAACTGAATTTGCGCACGAACAGTCGACCATATCCAGACTATGCGTCGACGCATGGCCTGCAGTTTTGGTCAGACTGAAAAATGCTTCAGTATGCGTCGACCATAGGTCGGCGTGCGCTGACCCGTGGTTCATGCGCTAACCCCTGCAGTCGACGCAAGCATCTTGTGCGCTGACCCGTGGGAAAAGCATTGTGTTCATGCGCTGACCCGTGGGGAATGTACTATGTCATGCGTCGACCCTACGGTCGACTCATACCCTGCATATCTGCAAAAAATCAGATTTTTGTGGTTTTCATGCATTTTGTCATGAGCACACTTTGTCCACATATGTTGTACAAAATATAACAGTACAGATGAGCAATGAAAGGGATATGATAGGTGATACGTTGCATTTTTTTTATAGAGGTGGAATCGACATTGCCGATTCATCCATGGTGGTCATTTGTCATCATCGAAACCTATGATTGTATGTTGTATGACAGTTTGCCCTTACATACTCCCCCTTTTTGATGATGACAACCTGTGTGAAACCAAAGAGAAAACAACATGCAATATTTACACATATTATACATACTCCCCCTTTCTTTTGTAATCTAAGATTGTCTAACAAACTGTTGTGAATATCATCTTGGATTGGCTTTGGTTTGGTACATGGTCTTCTCCCCCTTTGACAACATCAAAAAGAGAAAAGGAACGAGTAGTCAACGTAACATGAAATTCAACAGGAGATAACAATATCAGATAACAATATCACATCAAATATCATTACTGAATGATAATCATTAATTAAAAGAAGATAATCATTAAATTCGATTTGCACAAAGAAGCATAACAGAAAAATGAATACAGTCAAACAACAAAGTGAATACAGATGCATATGTAGTTCTATGTCCTAATGGTCTCGTCCTCGATGGTAACAGATATCTGGGTTTCTGTAGGGGTCTGCCAGAGACGATATTTGGTCAGCAACACCACCTAGATACTTGATACCCACGTCGACCGACCGCTCCTGGCGTTCAAATGTTTCGGTAAATGCTGCATACCGTTCATTCATGCTTGTAGAGAGGTTATCGAGCCTCTCATTTTGTGCCTGAAGTTGGCTGCTAATATGAGCATAGCGCTCATCCTAAGTTTGCATGAAGGATTATTGAGCCAGCTGCATATTTCGCATCATATCCAGCAGTTCGGAAGAGTTTGCATGTTGCGGAGGAGACGGAGGAGATTCTTCATCACCATATTGATACGGCTGGTAGAATTGGCGTTGTGTTGACCAGCCTGTATGTTGCCATTCACCCCAGCCACCCTGGTTGGGGGCATCTTCTTTAGTTGAATGTTAATTCTGAACCCAAGCGGAGTTTGTGTAGTCGTGAGTGTCAACTTGTGGAGGACTATCATCTCCACCATGCTGCTCAAAGGCTTGTCCTGCTCCCTCTTCTTCATTTTCCTCTTCGTCTTCTTCTTCACTTTCATCATCTTCTTCAACAGTCGAAGGAACATACCCTCTGCGAACAAATTTGTATATTCTCCGCTCATCACACCAAAAATATCCCATCATAGACAAAGTTTTTGGGCTGAATTCTTTGTTTGAGGAAATGGAAGTGTACGGAAAGGACGAATAATCCACGTCGGCTGCAGTAAGAACCTCTTGAATAAAAGATCAGTAGGCAAGAGCCGTTCCTCGTCCGGAGTCACGTAAACTGAACATCCTACTAACAATGTATTAGGGCCAGTTGATTTTGCACTGATTTTTCAGAATGTATATAAGATGAACCTCAGCCTGTTCAACTCGAGAAAGACCACCCTTCTTAGGTCGCAGGATGCGTGACACAATCCACTGGAGAATGCGCTCTCCTATTTTCAGCTTGCCGGCAGTGATAGTTCGTGGGAACGCATCACTGTTCATAATGTGATCTGGGTAGGGTCTTTTCAGCATGTCGTTCAACGCGCTCTTAAACTCATATCCTTCTATTTGGTGAGAGTCAGTTACCTCAGCTAGAGGATTCTCATCAGCATCCAATGTCATATCAAAATATTTGTTCCAAACATTAGACTTAAACGATACCTTTCTGTAGCACCTCAAATTTACACCCCTAGTCATGCATTCATTTCATTTTTTTTAGGTCATTAACATTGCATACTGCATTGCATCATGGCAGTCAACTAGAACTGGCATCAAGAGAAGGCATCAGTGCAAAGAGAGCAAGGCCTTTCCTGGAGATAAAGGACACATGATTATTTTCAAGAGATTATATGAATCAAGGTTCATTTTGGAAGCTATTATACCAAGTGTTGAAGGCTCAAAAGTCATCAGTACATTGCCAAGTTATCTGGGGCCCATAAAAGTCAACTGAAAGTCAACTTAGGGCTAGGAGGTGGAGAAATGATTTGAAACACTTCATTCATGTCCAAGAGAGGCTTATTCATCATTGTAAACATATACATTGAGGAATTTGAAGCCATATCAAAAGTTTCTAAAAATGGAAAGTGACCTGTAATTTCAAGTTTCCAAAAATAGCAAGTTTTTGGACCACATTCAACTTGACTTTCCAACATCAAAGAAGCTTCAAATGAACTTTTGTCCAACATGAAAGTTGAAGACCTCTCTCTCCCATTTCTGAAAAGTCCAAGATCATGAGCATCTGATGAATGGTTGAGGAGTTATGGCCAAATGATTGCAAAGTGTGCATGGAACTTCCAAGAGCCATAACTTTTGATCCAAAACTCCAATTTGAGTGCCTCTTTTTGCATTATGCTCCTTATGACTCATATTTTCCAAATCCAACAGTGCATTGCATGAAATTTAATCATATAATCATTTGCCCATGCAAGTGCATTTTGGAGGGAAAATTGGTAATTTGAATTTGGTGCATCATACATGTTTAATTCCATTGCCTTGGTGTTCATGAAATGATTTTAAGTGATATTGCACCCCCACATGTTACTGTTCACGTCCAAAATTTGCCATGCACCTCACTTTTCCATTTTTGGTCATGCATCTTATTTTTACTAATCCTAATTAACTCAAGCCTAATCAAAATTTCAGAGTGATTAGGAGATGGTATAAATAGTTAATCATAACAGAATTTCAGAGTTTTCACATGTTCTAGATCTAGAATCACATTCTCCCTCCAATTTTTCTCTCCATCTAAATTTGAAAATTCCTCACACAACACTTGAATTTTATTGCATATTCTTGTTCCTTGATCATCATTTGGTAGGATTCAAGCATTGATTTGAAGAAATTGGTGAAGAATCAAGCAAATCCATACATGAACATGAACATGGAGTTTTGAGTTTCAGCTAGATCCAAACCAATTCAAGCATCAATTCGTGTTCTGGACTTCATAGCGAGGTCGAGGAAGGAGAACTAGAGCTGGAAGAAGTTTGAATCTACTGTTTTGGTCACTACAAGTTCAGGTTGGTCAAAATTCGCATCTCTTAATTCTTCAAACCATTGCCATGTTTAGGTAGAGCTTTTCATGCTGAAAATTCTGATATAAATTTCATGGAAAATGGATGAATATTGAATGAGATATGAGTGTTTAAAGTTTGATGCATGAAAATGTTTTCGATCGATTCTCTTAATCCATGGAGATTTAAGCCAAACCAATGCTCGATCAGTGTTCCTCATTGAATAAGCATTCGAATGATGTATATATGGCGCAATTCTGGAAAAAAATTCGTTGCATGCTACTTTAGCACCACCGTCTTCATGAAGAAGACGGTGGAAACCACTGCTCCCTCCGCCGCGCTAGGGTTTCTAGTTTGAGCGCTGGGAATTCACTGTACATAAGCCTTTCACCTTTGCATATCCGGTTCGATCCCTCACGGCAGCGCTTGCAAAATTCATTTTAATTCTTCACTTGGCCAATACGATGGCGTTTAGTGTAGCGCAGGCGACCGTTGGTTCCCCTGTTCGAACCTTGGCTTTGGATAGTTTCACAATTCCATTTAATTTTTTGAAGCGCCTCTTGTGACCTAGAGGACGTGTGTTCAAGTCCTTCTCCATGCATTTTCTCATTTTAAATTCAACTAACATTTCAACTTGTTGTCACATTAATTCAACATTATTTCATCTTTGTACATTAATTCAAAAAATCATAAAAAATTGAAAACTAATCCAAATAAGTCCAAATTTTTTCTCACATGCTCCTTGAAGTGTCTATTATTTTATGATGTAATTTTATGATTTTTATCATGTCTGGATTTTTGGAATGAGACTGATTTCTTGAACATGATGCATATGTGATATGTTGTGCTAATTCTTTTGTGGAATGCTCAATAGTTGTCCAATTGCCATGAAATTTTATATGTTGATTCCCAACATGTTGCATGATTTTTGAGGCTTGATTGTGCATTTTTATCATTTTCCATTTCTGTTTTAGGCACATGGATATTTGGTGTGACAATGTGTGTCACACATTTTGATGTTGATCTTATTCATTTTCATTGACATGCCAATTGATGTCCTATGATTCCAATTTTTTTCATGATGATTGTGTTTAACATGTTGTATGCACATAAATATTTTCATGATTGTTTGATTCATTTCTGTTTTAATATGGAATTGTTATTCTTGATGTCCAATTGTGTGCTTTGTAATTGCCTTTGCCATATCTTGCTCATGAGATGACTTTTCCATTTGATTTAGATTTGTTCCTTTTTAGGACATGTTCTTACTTGAATAAATATGCCTCATGTTGGATATTGGTTGCTGTTTTGACTTTTTGCTTTACCTTTGACCCTAGTCTTGCACTAGTGGTTTGTACTCACCTTTTGAGCTTTGCATTTCAGGTTTAAGCAATTAGTTCTAATGGATGATGCAATCTTATGACTTGAGATGAAAATTTGCTTTGTACACTAACCTTGGTTGTGTTGTAGGTTCCTTGGGATTGAACTCACTTGAGTTGTTGACTTGCCTTGTGTGCATATTGGTTGTAACACTGTTGACTGTTTGTTGGATTTGTCTGAATATTATATTGACTTGTTTGACTTTCTCATAGGTACATTAGTCGCTTTAGCTCATTGCTTGAGCTTTGCTTTTCTTGTGGTTGGCATACCACCTAGGTAATCATTCTCTAACTCCATGTAGTCTGGAAGCCCTGTCGTTTCTGTTTGGGAGACATTTGGCTGAAGTCCTCCTTAAGAGGCAATGACTGTGTTTGTTTACTCATTGTGCCATGTACTTCAAGTCCTCCTAAGTGAAGAGGCGATTGGCAGATAGAAGGGATTTGCAATCAATCCTCTGCTATTCAGTTGAGTCTTTCATCTTGCTCGCACTACGTGCTGATGCATTTTGAATAAACACCCAAGATCTTGTATATAGAGTCAGTCAAGTGGAGTAGGGTCCCACATTCTGGACCCCCACGTTTTCATTGATTTGAAGCTCACCCAGGCCCGGGTTAAGAGCTATGAGGTCTTATCCTCATTACCTTTCATCTGCTCACCCTGACGGTCAATGTCAGTGGTTAAGAGCTCTTCAGACACCCCTTCCAGTGTTGGCTTGTTTGTCGAGGTTGATATGACCCCTCGACTAAAGCCCAACCTTGTATGAGCCACTTGTTTGCATATAGCGTGTGATACTTGTTCACATGTGATTGCTTATTTGCTGTTTAGGCTAGCTTGCTTCCTGTGTGAGTTAGGTTCTGATTAGAGACCTCAACTTAGGGATCGTTTGCATGACAACTTCTAGGCTCGAGTCGTAGTCTCCCTTTTAGTTGTTATCTCCCTAGTCTCTGGTTAGGATAAAGTTTTTCCCTGTTAAGGGGAACTACGTCGCCCTGATCCTCATACCAGATGAGGTACGTAGGCAGGAGATCGTGTGAGATCTCTCCGGGCACCTTTTTTCTCTTTTTGTTGTTTATTTTGTGGATTTAGATGTAAGACCCGCAATTGGCTTTCTGTTTCCCATCTGTTTTTGGAGTTGGATGTAAGACCAGTGATTGGCATATCATTTCCAGTTTTTGTTCTCTTTTGAGACCTTCTTCTTGTATTCCCCTAGGTTTTCTAGACTTCGTATAGTCTCTCGTTGGCATGTCAACTAAGGTAGCACGGTTCCTTCGTCTAGGACTTCCTTTCTTGCATGAGCATTCCTAAAACACAGACAAACTTTTTCTTTTCTTAAGGACACGTTAACTCCTTCTACTACAGGTGGGTAAGTCTCCAAAGGTCGAGCATCCGGTAGATTGTGTAGTGACGTCGTTCACCTAAAAAATACAAAACAAATAGAAATAGTTTAGCCGAGCTACGGTGCTCTGATTCTCAATCCTTCTTGAGATACGTATGCAGCAGAGTAGGGCCTGTGCGAGCAATAACTCTTTGTTTTCCCTACTCTGATTTTCTCTCTTTCGCATTGCATGTAGGACTTTTACACACACCTTTAGACATAACTAGCAATCGTGGATCCTTTGGAGTACCACAGACGTGAAGGGGTGCGATAACCTTCCCTTCACGTAACCGGCCCCCTTACTCAGTTTCTTTGGTTCGAGACTTGTTTTATCCGTTCCCTCTAGGTTATGCAGTACTACCTTTCTCTTCTCTTGGGATAAAAGTACATAGCTGGCGACTCTATCCTTTTTCTTCTCGCCGCCTCTTTTCACGTTTGTACCTGGATTCGGGAAATCCTGGGGAGCGACAACTGGCGACTCTGCTGGGGAATACTTTTTCCCTAGTGGGCCTTTCCTAGCGTTTGTTTGTTTACTGTCTATTGTGTGTTGTTTATTTGTTGCTTTGCATACTTATCTGTTGGCATTGCATCCTATGTGCATATGTGTTTGCATGCATCATATTATCATTGTGCTGGCTGTGTATCTGTTTCTCTGTTGGGTGGGAGTTACAAGAGGTAAAAGGCCCAATACACAAGTTGTGTGTGAACTTTAGGACACCTAGGAATAGAGTGATTCATGGGAAGCGGGTGGTATGGCGCCACTTAGCGGAACTTGGTATCACGAGCAGTTCAGATTCTGATGGGGTATTATCGTTGCATACACCTGGTGTGCATATGATGATATTCTTGAAAGGATCGTTTATCCTGCGTTTCTCTTGACCTTACCCTGGCCTAGATTACACCCGTGAGTGGGGCGGGAATGAATCATTTACAGGTACAGATGGTGACTTGCTCTGTTGGTGACCGTGTCCTGTTGGTGACTTCAGTTTGGTTCTTGTTGGTGACCTGGTTCAGAAGTATGGGTTTCAGATGACCTTGATCTGTGGGTTCCGGTTCCAAATTCATGCCGAAGCTCTGATTCCGTGCCTTGTGATACACAGCCAACTAGTCATGGTTTCATCATTTGCATCATAGCATGTTTATTTTCAAAAAAAATAATGCATAAAAAAAAAAGCTAACTTGCACATGCATATCATTTCTCAGGTTATTCAGGGGTCTGTTCACGTCGAGAGATGGCAGCCATTCCAGAGATGAAGAGGAAGACTTGCACCTACAGTTTCTACCGTGAGCCATTGACATCTTTGGAAGACTTGAGTAATCTCGTGACCGACGGTAATCGGAAGGTGTTTGATGATCAGTATGGGGATATTCTGACATTGTTGAAGATGGTGGTTGATCCGATACCGCTGCAGACTCTCTTACAGTTCTATGATCCAGAGCTCCGTTGCTTCACCTTCCAGGACTACCAGTTAGCGCCCACTCTTGAAGAGTATTCCATCCTTATGAATGTCCGAATCAAGTACCAAGTACCCTTCTTAGATGTGCCAAAGGAGGTGGATTTCAGGGTTGTTGCTAAGGCTCTTTATTTGAGTATCAAGGAAGTGAGTGATAATTGGAAACCAAGCGGTGATGTCGTAGGCTTATCCTTGAAGTACCTGGTGAGAATGGCTAAGGAAGAAGCGAAGAAAGGGAATTGGGTAGCTTTCAACGCTCAGTTGGCTGTCATGATTTATGGAGTTGTTTTGTTCCCGAGTATGTCTAATTTCGTGGACTTTGCAGCAATCACCATTTTCATTGGAGGAAACCCGGTTCCTACCTTGTTAGCTGACACTTATTATGCTATACACAGCAGGCATGGTAAGGGTGGAGCTATCAGGTGTTGTCTCCCGTTGTTACTCAAATGGTTCTTGTCTTTTCTACCAACCAGTGGACCTTTTGTGGATACTCAGAATACTCATCAGTGGACTTAGAGGATTATGTCACTCACCTCCTGTGATATCAAGTGGCAAGCTTACAGGATGAATGTGCGCAATGTCGTTATGAGTTGTGGAGGGTTTCGTAATGTTCCACTCATAGGAACTAGGGGTTGCATCAACTACAACCCGGTTCTTTCTCTCTGTCAGTTGGGTTTTGTCATGAATGAGAGGCCACAAGATGCTGAGATAGCTGAGAGTGTGTGTAGCACCTCAAATTTGCACCCCCCCCCCATTTGTACATCCATTTCATTTTTAGGTCATTAATATTGCATAGTGCATTGCATTTCATCAGTCAAGACTGGTATCAAGAGAATTCATATGTGCAAGGAGCCAAGCATTTTCATGAGGAAAAAGGCCCTATGGTTGTTCTAGAGAGCTTGTGTGAACCCAAGGTTCATTTTGATGCAATTTGGCCCAGTGTTAGAGGCTCAAAGTCATCAGGACATTTTCAGGTCATCTAAGGACCAATGCAGTCAACTGAAAAGTCAACTGTGGGTTTTGAATGGATAGATTGAGTTTCTTCCTCTCATTCATGTTCAAACAATGCTTATTCATCATGTCAAACATCAATGTTGAAGAATTTGAATCCAGATCAAAAGTTTCCACAAATAGAAAGTGACCTGTAATTTCAAGTTTCCAAAAATGGCAAGTTTTTGGACCAACTTCAACTTTACTTTCCAACATCAAAGAAGCTTCAAATGAAATTTTGTCCAACATGAAAGTTGAAGATATTTCTCTCCCATTTCTAAAAAGTCCAAGATCATGAGCATCTGATGAATGTTTGAGGAGATATGATCCAATCATTGCCAAGTGTGCATGGAACTTCAAATGGCCATATCTTTTGATTCATAACTCCAAATTGAGTGGCTCTTCTTGCATTTTTCTTCTCATGACATGTAGTTTCCAAAACATCCATCACATTGCATGAAATTTGAACATATGATCATTTGCTTATTCATGAAGATTTTGGAGGGAAAATCATAAATTTAAAATTGGTGCATCATGAGAACTTTTTGCCATTGCCAATGTGTTTGGAAGATGATTTTGAGGGACTTTGACCATGTACATGGTACTGTTCACGTGGGATTACTCCATGCACCATGCAATTTTCCAATTTTGTCAAAACACCTTATTTTGCTAATCACCATTAACCAATTGCTAATTGCACTTTCAGTATGATTAGTACAACATATAAATACCCTAATCATAACAGAATTTGGGACTTTTCACCATTTTTGAGATCTAGAAATTTTTCCCTCCAATTTTTTCTCTTCATCATAATTCAAATTTTTCTCACATAACCTTGCCATATTATTGCATTTTCTTGTTCTCTGGTGTGGATTTGGTATAGATCAAGCTTTGGATTGCAGCATTTGGCCAAGGATCGTGCAGTTGAAGTTCAAGAACATAACCATGGCAAGTGAGAATTGAGCTAGATCTACACAGTTTCAAGCCTCAATTTCTTCATCAAACATCATAGCAAGTATCCTGGAGTTGATTTGGATCATTGCAAGCTTGATTCGCGCGTTTCTAGAAGTTGATCTTCAAGAGGTTCAGTTTTCGATTCTCATAATTCTTAAATCTATTTACATGATAGCGTAGATCTTGTGTTGCTGATAAATCTGATGGAAATTTCATGTGAAATGGTGCATTATTGAATGAGATATGTGTGAATAAAGTTTTGTGCACCAATTTTCTTTTGTTCGATTCTCTTAATTGATGTTGAAATAAGCTTAGTTATGAGTTGATCCATGATGAACGTGGAAAGAGCTTCATGATGATGTATTCATTTTAAGTTTCTGGAAAAAATTTGTATGAAGGTCCACTGTTCATCATCGTCTTCGCGAGGAAGACGATGTAGCGTCCAACTAGCGACGGTTTTATGTCCGTCTGCAGATTATGGTGACTGTGCTAGAGTCCACATGTGCATCCAGTGTCCTTTCCATTGGCTTAGCGTGCTTTGAACCCGTACACATAGGCATTGACCTGTTGACCAAGCGCCACATCAATTAATGATGTTGTGCGTTTTGGCCAGCGCTTTTTGAAATGAAACACGGTTCGATCCCAGTGTGCAACATTTTTCAAATTCATTCACATTTATGCCTTTCCCTCCATATTTTCCATGCTATGATCATTTTGATTTCAAATATTTTTGCCAACTTCCAAAATTCATAACAATTTGAAAAATGCTCCAAATAATCCCTGGTTTTTTGCTACTTGATCATTGAGATGTCCTCTATTTTATGATGATAAATTCTGAAGTTGTGCATGGCTGGATTTTGGATTGTGTTAGAATATGTGAACATGTGTACATTTGTGACATTGCCTTGTTCTTTCCATTGTGAAATGCTTGATATTGATCCAAATGCCATGAAATTTTGCATGATTGTTCTTGACATGTTGATGGATGTTTGAGGCTTGATTGTGCATTTTTCTCAATTACCATTTCTGTTTTATGCATGTGATTGCATGGTGTGACAATTTGTGTCACACAATTGGATGATCAACTTGTGCAATTTCATTTCCATATCAAATGACCTCTGTTGATTCTGATTTTTTGTATGAAGAATGTATAGGATGTGTTGAATGTTCATAAATTTTTCCAGAATTATTTGAATCATTTCTGTTTTGATTTGGATTTTTCATTCTCAATGTCCAAATGTATGCTTTGAAATTGTCTTTGATTTCTCTTGCTTATTACATGGCTTTGCTTGATGATTTTGTTTTGGTCCTTTTTAGGATATGTTAATATGTGTTTGAAGTTGCATTGTGTTGAATATTAGCTCCTGTTTTGAATATTTTTCTTCACCTTTGACCCTAGGCTTTGACCTAGTGGTTTGGACTTACATTTTGAGTTGTGAATTTCAGGTTCAAGTATGCATCTCCATGATTGATGTTGCTTCTTCATTTGAGCTTGGTCATTTGTTATTGTTGGCTAACACTTGTTTGCTTTGTAGGATTTAATGATAGTTCACTTGAGTGTTTGCCTTATGGCTTACACATAGTGCATATTGGAATGTCTGTCTGTTGAGATCTATTAACCATTGTCTGTTTGTCTGAGCACTGTACTGATTATTTGGTTGTTTACACAGGTACCTAAGTTGCTTTAACTCATCATTTGAGTTGCTTTGCTTTGATTGTGGTTGGCATACCACCTAGGTAATGACCTCTAACTTCATGTAGTCTGGAAGACCTGTCATGTTACTTTGGCAGGCACCTGTCTGAAGCCCTCCTTAAGAGGCAATGTTTGTGGTTGTTTATCTTTGTGCCTTGTACAGTCAAAGACCTCCTAAGTGAAGAGGCATTGGCAGATAGAAGGGTTGTGCAATCCATCCCCTGCTATTCAGTTGTGTCTTTCTTCTTGCTCACACCATGTGTTGATGCACTTTGAATAAAAACCCAAAATCTTGTTGTGTCAGTCATGTGGAGTAGAGTTCCTGATTTTGGACTCCCACACTTTCATTATTTGAAGCTCTCCCAGGCTGGGGATAAGAGCTATGAGGTCTTACCCTCATCTCCCATTTCATCTGCTTCACCCTAACTCTCAATGTTAGGGTTAAGAGCTAACAACACCCTTTTCCAGTTGGCTTGTTTGTCGAGGTTGACATGACCCCTTGACTAAAGCCCAGCCTTGTGTGAGCCAATTGTTTGCATATAGTGTGTGATACTTGTGCTTGTGATTACTCATGTGTTGTTTAGGCTAGCTTGCTTCCTGTGCAAGTTAGGATTAGAGACCTCAACATAGGGATCGTATGCATGACAACTTCTAGGCTCGAGTCGTAGTCTCCCTAGTAGCTTGTTATCTCCCTAGTCTCTGGTTAGGATAGAAGTTCTTTCCCTGTTAAGGGGAACTACGTCGCCCTGATCCTCATACCAGATGAGGTACGTAGGCAGGAGATGAGCTGATCTCTCCGGGCGCCTTTTTTCTTTTTCACCCCCCTTGTGTTGTGTGGAGTCTGACGTAAGCCCATCGATTGGAAGTCGGTTTCCTGTGTGTGTTTGTTTGTTCGGAGTCTGACGTAAGCCCAGCGATTGGCAGTCGGTTTCCTGTGTGTGTTTGTTTGTTCGGAGTCTGACGTAAGCCCAGCGATTGGCAGTCGGTTTCCTGTGTGTGTTTGTTTGTTCGGAGTCTGACGTAAGTCCAGCGATTGGCAGTCGGTTTCCTGTGTGCGTTTGTTTGACTGGAGTCTGACATAAGTCCAGCCATTGGCAGTCGGTTTCCTGTTTGTGTTTTGTTTGGCATGTGTTAGCTGAGCTACGAGTGCTCTGATTCTTTCTCTGGTTAGAGAAGATACATATGCATAGGATGCGACATCCTAGCGAGCACGTTTCCCCTGTCCCCGAACTACGTCGACTATGATGTTTGTGTCTGACAAACTACGTAGGCCCAGGATGCGATATCCTGCCGAGTCCTCTTCTTCCGTCTTTCATCTGTGTTTGATTCCAGCGTGTGTGTAGTGTTCGAGCAGTTATATAGCAACCTTTCTTCTATTCATTCTGAGCGTGGATTCCGTCGAGTACGACGGATGTGTAGGGGTGTTAATACCTTCCCTTCGCATAACCGATTCCCGATCCTATCAATCTTTGATTGTGAGACCATTTCCTTTCCAGGTTTACTTATAGTGTTTCGTTTCCCTCCTTTGGGATAAATAACGCACGGTGGCGGCTCTGTGTCTTTTTCCCGCCGGTTTTTTGCGTAATGCGACAGTGTGTACTTTGAGAAACGGAGTGACTCAGATAGATTGGAGCAAGTGGGGAAGGTTTGGGAGATGGTGTCAAGGATGGATCTGTTTTAGGGAAGAAGTTTGCAGTTGTTATGCCTGCTTACATTGAGTGGGTCAAGGAAAGAGTTGGAACTTTGTTGCTACCATATGATAGGATGAAACCATTACAAGAGCAACCACCTTTGATACAGTCCGAGAATGTGCCTGCTGAGTATTACAAACGAGCCTTAATGGAGAATCGCCAGTTGAAAGAAAAGGAACAAGAGATGCAGATGGAGCTTTACAAAGCCAAAACCGATAAGCTGAATTTGGCCCATAAACTCAAAGGAGTGCAAGGTGAAAGTGCTAGTAGATTGAAGAGCAAAAAGAGGTCCTATGAGGAGATAGAAGCAATGTTGAATGAAGAACACCATGAGCGCTTGAGGTTGCAAAGAGCGGAAGCCAATTACCAAAAGAAGATACGAGACTTGGAAAGGCAGCTTAAGGACAAAGACATTCAGTTGAAGAAGGAAGTAGACCTAAGGCATGCTACAGAGAACCAACTCAGAGAGGAAGTTGTGGAGCTCAGAGTGCAACTGGAAAAGAAGATCACCCCTTTACCTGAGTGTTCAGAGTGTGACCGGTTGATTGATCAGTGCCAGTATCTGAGGACTCTCATTCCGGGAGGACGACTTTCTTAGTTTGTGTTGTTGTTTACTTTGAGAATCACCTCCAGGATTGTTGGATGGGATTCCTTGTTCTACTCCGATGATGTGAATCTTTGATTGAACTATGTTTGTATGATCTTTATTGCTCATGATCTATAGATGAGATTGTTGATGTTTCACTTTTGCTCGTCATCCAGTGTAGGGTGCTTCTTTGTTGTTTATGTTACAGGTTGCCATTTTTCAAAAGATGGACGAGACTCTTGAATGCCTGAGGAATGAACATAGCATATGCATCATACACATATCATTCTCGTATTACAGGTGTTCTTGAAGAGGTTTCTCATTCTGGTTCCTATTTTAGACAGGATTGTTGATCATCGTCCGCACCGCTACGCGACAAGACTGAATCAACAGAGAAGCATGGATCAAGTTCAGGCTGAATTGGCAGAGATGAGGGCTAACATGGCCCAATTTATGAGCATGATGCAAGGGGTCGTTCAAGGGCAAGAGGAGCTGCGAGCCTTGGCCCAGAGACAGGAAGCTGTGATTCCACCTGTCAACCGTACTTCACCGGAGGGAGTCCCTGCTAGTGACGTTGTGGCTGTCACCATTCCCGTCAATAACTATGCTGTGGGTAATGAATTGAGGGGTATCAGAATCAACGGACAACCTATCGCTCCAGAGACTGCTAATGCTAGAGTGACCCGTCCTCCAGCCCGCCATCCTGCTCCGTTGGTCGATAGACAAGAGGATATGTTCACCGTCCTCAGTGATGATGATGAGGTGGGAAGGACTGAAGAGAGGGATAAAAAATTGATGCCCTAGCTGAGAAAATTCGCGCCATGGAGTGTCAGAACTCTTTGGGCTTTGATGTCACGAATATGGGATTGGTTGATGGACTGAGGATCCCTTACAAATTCAAGGCACCATCCTTCGACAAATATAATGGCACTTCTTGTCCTCGCACTCATGTGCAGGCTTACTACAGAAAGATCTCCGCATACACCGATGACGAGAAGATGTGGATGTACTTCTTCCAAGACAGCTTGTCTAGAGCGTCTTTGGACTGGTACATGGACCTGAAGAGAGTGTCTGTTAGAAGCTGGAGAGATTTGGGTGAAGCTTTTCTGAGATAATATAAGCATAATATGGATATGGCTCCGAGAAGAACTCAACTGCAGAGTTTGTTCCAGAAGACTGGTGAAAGCTTCAAAGAGTACACCCAGAGGTGGCGGGAGTTAGCGGCAAGAGTGCAACCTCCGATGTTGGAGAGGGAACTGACTGACATGTTCATTGGGACCCTGCAGGGTGTGTTTATGGACCGTATGGGAAGTTGCCCGTTCGGTAGCTTTTCTGATGTGGTTATCTGTGGAGAGAGGACTGAGAGTCTTATCAAACCAGGGAAGATTCAAGATCCTGGTTCCTTAAGTTCTTCAAGTTCGAAGAAGCCATTTTCTGGGGCACCCAGAAGAAGGGAGGGTGAGACTAATGACGTGCACCATCGAAGGAATGCAAACAAAGGACAGTATCGTCAGGTTGCTGCTGTAACCATCCCAACAACTCAACCTCAACAACAACAGAGAGGACCACCACAACAACAACAACAACGCCCATTTCATCCAAGGCAGAGAATGCCGGATCGTCGTTTTGATCCGTTGCCGATGACATATGCTGAGTTGCTTCCTGAACTGCTCAGGTTGGGGTTTGTTGAACTTCGCACCATGCTTTCGTTAACGAAGATACCTGTTGGGTATGATGCCAGTGTCCGTTGCGACTTTCATTCCGGTGCACCGGGGCATCACATTGAAAATTATCGGGCTTTTCATCATAAGGTCCAGGATCTGATTGATGCCAAGACAATCAACTTTGCTCCTGTTCCGAATGTTGTGAATAACCCTATGCCTCAGCATGGGGGGCCTAGGGTGAACAATGTGGAAAGTGAGGAAGCTGTGGATTTGGTAGTCAGTGTTGATGAGGTTCAGACCTCGTTGCTTGTGGTAAAAGAACGTCTGTTGAAAGGGGGAGTGTTCCCGGGCTGTGGTGAAAGTTGTTCAGATTGTGGTGATCAAGAGAACGGTTGTGAAGAGTTGAGAAGAGGTATCCAGGGTTTGATGGATGATGGTTGCCTACAGTTTAGTCGGGCTGTTAAAGATCGTGGGGTGGTTTCAACTGTCACCATTTACTTCAAACCGTCCGAGGGACCTGGACGTGTCCCGAGAACTATTAATGCGCCCGTTACTATTGGTACTCCCGTGACCATATCTGCACCAGTACATGTTGGTGTTCCCACCATCATTGTTGCTTCTTATAGAAGACCTGTTGAGAATGGTAGAGCGATCCCGTGGAAGTATGACAATGCTTTCTACAATAACAGAAGGTCAGAAAGTCAGATCAGACCGGTGAATCAGGCTCCAGTGACAATTGGTGTGCCAAATAGAACTCCTGTAACTGTTGGTCCGGCTGTGGACAATGTGGGAGGACCTGGAGGGTTTACAAGAAGTGGTCGTCTGTTTGCACCACAGACTCTGAGGGATAGTAATGCTGAGGCTATTGCTAAAGCAAAAGGTAAACAAGTTGTGGTTGAAGAAGGACCTGTGCAGAAGGAAGTGCCTGAGGGGTCCTTTGAGAAAGATGTGGAGGAGTTCATGAAGATCATTAAGAAGAGTGATTATAAGATTGTGGATCAACTGAACCAAACGCCGTCGAAAATCTCTATTCTCTCGTTGTTAATGTGTTCAGAGGCACACCGTAACGCCTTGCTGAAAATGTTGAATTTGGCTTACGTGCCTCAAAAGATTTCGGTCAACCAGCTCGAGGGTGTTATTGCTAATGTGAGCACGAGACATGGTTTGGGGTTCATAGATCTAGATTTGACACCTGAGGGTCGCAATCATAACAGAGCTCTGCACATCACTATGGAGTGCAAAGGCGCAGTGTTATCGCATGTGCTGGTTGATACCGGCTCCTCGTTGAATGTGCTGCCCAAGAAGGTTCTGAGTAAACTTGATGTTGAAGGGGTTGTCCTCACTCCGAGTGATCTCATTATCCGTTCTTTTTATGGATCCAAGCGATCAGTTTTTGGAGAAGTCACGTTGCTAGTGAAGATTGGGCTGGAGGTATTTGATATTGTCTTCTATGTGATGGATATTCAACCAGCATATAGTTGTTTATTGGGGTGTCCCTGGATACATGGGGCATGTTTATTAGGGCATATAGTTGTTATTCTTCGTCAACTCTCCATCAAAAGCTGAAGTATGTGTGGAATGGTCAAGTTGTGACTGTGTGCGGCGAAGAGGACATTCTTGTGAGTCATTTATCTTCCTTCAAGTACGTGGAGATGGATGGCGAAATCCACGAAACTCTGTGCCAAGCTTTCGAGACCATTGCTATTGAGAAGGTGGCTTTTGTTGAGCAGAAGAAGCCAAGCGCCTCAATTGCGTCATACAAGCAAGCTGTGGAGGTTGTTAATTCTGGCAATGCAGAAGGCTGGGGCAAGATGGTTGATATGCCCGTCAAGGAAGACAAATTTGGTATTGGTTACCAACCTCTTCTGTCTGAGCAGGGTGTTCAGAAAGGGCCGTGTACCTTCACCAGCGCTGGGATGATGAATCATGGTGACGTCTTTGCATTTGGTAGTAAAGATGGAGACAGTGATTGTGACTTGAACAACTGGGTGCACCCGTGTGCTCTAGGGGAGATGGTCAACAATTGGACGGCCGAAGAAATAGTCCAAGTTACTCTTCAGACAGAGTAATTTTCTTTTGTTTTTCATTCTGCACAAAAACCCTACGTTCTGCCCGGGGCGTAGGGGTTCATTGTAGGGCCACATCATGTTTGAATTTTCAATGAATATCATTAATAAAGGACGTTTTGCAAACAAATTTGTGCTCACTGTCTTCCTGTTTTTATTTTCATTTTTCAAAACAATAAAAATGGCAATGTTTTTTGTTTTTTGTGACTTTCTTGAATTCTTTTCTAAAACAAAGCATTAAACATCGTTCATGCAGAATCGATCTCGCGGACTCCATTAAAAACAATTATGTTATAGCTCAGTATGACTTCGATAATCCCATTTACCAAGCTGAAGAGGAGAGTGAAGAAGATTGTGAACTCCCCAAAGAATTGGTCAGATTATTGAAACAGGAGGAAAGGGTCATCCAACCTCATCAGGAAGAGTTAGAAGTCATTAACCTTGGTACTGAGGACGCCAAGAAAGAGATGAAGATCGGGGCTGCTTTAAAGGAAAATGTCAAGAGAGGGCTGATTGAAATGCTGAGAGAGTATGTGGAGATATTCGCATGGTCGTATCAAGATATGCCTGGGTTGGATATAGATATTGTGGTGCACAGGCTACCTCTCAAAGAAGATTGTCCTTCGGTAAAGCAGAAGCTTCGCAGAACTAGTCCTGATATGGCTGTCAAGATCAAAGAGGAAGTTCAGAAGCAGTTGGATGCGGGTTTTCTGGCAGTTACCAATTATCCCCCGTGGGTGGCCAACATTTTACCCGTGCCGAAGAAGGATGGTAAAGTTACGATGTGTGTCGATTACCGAGATTTAAACAGAGCCAGTCCGAAAGATGACTTCCCATTACCTCACATTGATGTATTGGTTGATAACACTGCTCAATCCTCGGTTTTCTCTTTCATGGATGGATTCTCTGGCTATAATCAGATCAAGATGGCGCCAGAAGACATGGAAAAGACGACATTCATTACACCTTGGGGCACGTTCTGTTATAAGGTTATGCCATTTTGGCTGAAGAACGCCGGTGCTACCTATCAGAGGGCTATGAAGACTCTCTTTCATGACATGATGGACAAAGAGATTGAAGTGTACGTGGATGATATGATTGTGAAGTCTCAAACAGAGGAGGAGCACTTGGTAAACCTGCAGAAGTTGTTTGAAAGGTTGAGAAAGTTCAAGTTGAGGCTGAATCCAAACAAGTGTACGTTTGGAGTGAGATCCGGAAAGCTGTTGGGTTTCATTGTCAGTGAGAAAGGGATTGAGGTTGATCCAGCGAAAGTAAAAGCTATTCAAGAAATGCCTGAACCAAGAACGGAAAAGCAGTTTCGTGGGTTTTTAGGGAGGTTGAACTACATTGCACGGTTCGTATCTCACCTAACTGCCACGTGTGAACCAATATTCAAATTGCTAAGAAAAGATCAAGCAATCAGGTGGAACGATGATTGTCAAAAAGCTTTTGATAAGATAAAAGAATATTTGCAGAAACCTCCAATCCTTATACCTCCAGTTCCTGGGAGGCCTCTGATAATGTACCTTTCAGTAACCGAGAATTCGATGGGGTGTGTATTGGGACAGCATGACGAGCCTGGTCGAAAAGAGCATGCAATATACTACCTTAGCAAAAAGTTTACCGACTGTGAAATAAGATATTCGCAGCTCGAGAAAACTTGCTGCGCTTTGGCGTGGGCTGCTCGCCGACTGAGACAGTATATATTGAACCATACTACCTTGTTGATTTCTAAGATGGACCCCGTAAAGTACATCTTTGAAAAGCCGGCTCCCACCGAGCGTGTGGCTCGCTGGCAGATGATTTTAACAAAGTATGATATCCAGTACACGTCGCAGAAGGCCATCAAAGGTAGTATTCTGTCTGACTACCTTGCCGAGCAACCGATTGATGACTATCAGCCGATGATGTTTGAATTCCCTGATGAAGATATCATGTATTTAAAGATGAAAGATTATGAAGAGCCTGTAGGTGTTTAATTGGCTGCATTATATGGTAAAACACTAATGTCTTGACTGATGTCATGACATGCATATGTGACTACTTTGTAGTTACTGCAGGACTAGCTAACACAGGATTTATTGAATGTCAAACTGGACGTTGTGACATTCATACCTGTCAACAGATACTAAGGAATAGAACATCAGGAGTTCTGTTAGAACTTAGTATTCACTTGCAGTCTGGTTATCAAGGAAGAACCAGACCTGGCATAAGGCCTACTGACTGAATGTCAAACTGGATGTTGTGACATTCATCATTGACAGCAGCTACTGAAGATTGGGCAGAGTGGTGTTCTGCTATACTTCAGCATTTTACTTAGTTTGTTATTCAAGAGAATAACAGAACTAACTTAAGGCCAACTGTGTAAATGTTAAGTTGGACACTTTGACATTTACTAATGTAAGCTGGTACTGTAGTATGGTCATTTTGATCATGTACAGGTCAGCAGATTTGTACAGTCTGTTTTCTGGAAAAACAGACTCAGCATATGGACCTTGATGTCAAGCTGAATGTCGTGACATTCATTCCTGACAGCATATGCTAACTTGTAGGTTGTTCAGTTTTCTGTTACAGCTTTCTCAGGCTATTCTTTAGGAAGTCAACAGCTTAGAGAAAATCCAGGAAATCAACAACCAAGCTACATTCAATGAACCTAACAAATAGCCTATTTGTTAGCAACCTAAATATTGAATTTGTGGGAACTTATGTGACCTAAAATTCAGGAAAATACAGGTGCAAAAGCCTAGGTGCTGCAATATAAAAAGGAAGGCATTCCTCCATTCAGTTTCAGGGATTTTGAGGCGTGAAGATTTAGTGTGTCCATCTTACTTCACTGCTGTATTTTTGTGAGTCTAGAATTAGACGTATCTTGTAAGCCAAGTCATTATCAAGTAGATGATTGCTTTGGCATAGGGTATTCATTGAGTTGTAAGTGTTGTGTCACTCGAAGCTTTTAAGCGTGAGTGCTGTGTATCTTGGTTTAAGCTGTGAAGCATAACCAAGAGTTGTTTTTGAAGTGTGACTTCAAAGTGTTTTTAATATCACTGAGGTGATTGAGGGGGAATGAGTAGGAACTCTGATCTTAGGTTAAGATTGAAATTGCATTGGGTAGGGATTAAGTGATAAGTTGTAAACGGGTGAGTTTAGCTTTGAATTGATACTACTAATAGTGGATTTCCTCCCTGGCTTGGTAGCCCCCAGATGTAGGTCATGTTGGACTGAACTGGGTGAACAATTACTTGCGTTATTTACTGCACTTACTGTTAAGTTCTGCATAATCCCTGTCTGTGCAGAATTGGATGTCATAACAACCAGTGTGACATCCAAAGTCTGATAACTAGAATTTCAATTGGTATCAGAGCAGGCACCCTGCCTGTGAAGTTCTGGGTGAGATCTAGGGAAGTTACTTTCTAGTACCATGGACAAGGATTTAGGACACTCAAATAGACCACCCATGTTGGATGGCTCTAATTATGATGACTGGAAGCCTCGTATGATAGCCTTCTTAAGGTCTCTAGACAGCAAAGTCTGGAGAGCTGTCAACAAAGGATGGGAACATCCAATGAGGACAGGTGAAGATGGAGTCAGTGTGCAGATTCCTGAAGAAGAGTGGGACAAGGAGAAAGAGGCACTAGCTCTTGGAAATTCCAAGGCCTTGAATGCTTTGTTCAATGGAATCAGCAAGAACATCTTCAGACTAGTTCATCACTGTGAGCTAGCTAAGGAAGTTTGGGATACCCTCAAGGTAACTCATGAAGGTACTTCCAAGGTGAAGATGTCCAAACTTCAGATGCTGACAACCAAGTTTGAAAATCTGAAGATGAAGGAGGAAGAGACTATTCATGACTTTCACATGAATATTCTTGAAATTGCAAACACCTCTGGTGGACTAGGTGAGAAAATGACTGAAGAGAAACTTGTAAGAAAGATTCTCAGGTCCTTGCCTAAGAGGTTTGCCATGAAGGTCACTGCCATAGAGGAGGCTCAGGACATCAGCAATATGAAGGTAGATGAGCTCATTGGTTCACTCCAAACCTTTGAAATGGGCTTAGGTGAGTATGCTGAGAAGAAGAAAAGCATAGCCTTTATAGGAGAAGGATATACTGGAGGTGATGAAAGTATATCAGAAACCTTAGCCATGCTTGGGAGACAGTTCAACAAGCTCATAAAGAAATTTGATCAACAGGGTAGATCTAATGTCAAGAACATCCCGTCTGACATAAAGAAAAGATCAACCCATGAAGAAAAGGCCAACCAAGGCAAGGAAATCCAGTGCCATGGATGTGAAGGATATGATCATAGTAAGGCTGACTGCCCTATCCTTCTCATGAGACAAAGGAAAGGGCTATCTGTCACCTGGTCAGAAGAAAACACTGAGAGTAAATCTGAAGGAGAATCGGCCAAACAAGTCACTGCTCTAACCAGTGTTTGTGCTTCAGAGGATAACTCAAGTGGAGATGAACTCACATTGGATGAACTTGCTGCCTCATATAAAGAATTATGTGTTAAAAGTGCAGAAGTTTGCATCCAAGGAGAAAAGCATAAGAAACTCATCAAAGAACTAGAAGCTGAGAAACTAGAGCAGCTGAAAGTCATTGAGGGTCTGAAAGGTGAGATTTCGTTGCTGAGCTCCAAGCTAGACCAAATGACCAAATCCATCAAAATGGTGAATAAGGGATCAGACACCTTGGAAGAAATCCTTAAGACAGGACAGAAGTATGGAAACACATCTGGTTTAGGCTTTGGGAAAAGATCCTCAACTGAAAGCAAACGCCCAAAGGCTAAAGTTCAGAAATCCAAATGGAAGTCTCATCCAAAGTCACAACATCGAGGAACCAGAATGACCAATCATCAGAAGAAGAAATTCAAGAGATGGAAATGTCATTACTGTGGGAGATTTGGTCATATAAAACCATTCTGCTACCGGCTGCATGGTTACCCGAACCAGACCCCTCAAGGTAGGCCCAAGAAAAAGGTGTCTACTCATAATGCCCCCATTAAGAAACCAACATGGGTGGTTAAGCAGACACCTCAGGTCAAACCTAAGCAGCTGGCATCTAAGATGCACTTCTCTCCTGAGAATCAACAGTGTGTTGCTAACCTTGCTCACACCTCTTCAAGGGGACATATCAGACAAGATTGGTACCTTGATAGTGGCTGCTCAAGGCATATGACTGGGATGGACTATCTAGTGGTGAATCTACATCCTTCTAACACCAAGTCTGTGACATTGAGTGATGGAACTAAAAGAGAAGTCATAGGTGTTGGGAAGCTGGACTGTCCAGAAGCCCCAAAATTGAGTGATGTGCTGTTAGTAAAAGGACTAACTGTGAACCTCATAAGCATAAGCCAGATGTGTGACCAAGGATATAAGGTGGAATTCACCAAGGGAGGATGTGTGGTGTTGAATGGGAGCAATCAAGAAGTGATGAGAGGAGATAGATCCAAAGATAATTGCTATCTATGGAAATCTAGAGAGTCTATCAACCCTTCCAAGTGTCTTTTGACCAAGGGAGATCAGGAAGGGAAAGTGAGACATGGAAAACTTGATGCCACTCAGGTAAAAGGAGTGAAGAAGAGCATTTCCAAGGGAACTATGAGAAGAGTCCCATATCTGTCTTTAGATAAAAGGACAGACTATGGAAACTGTCTGCTCAAAAGTAATGAGCCCCTGGTTCCCTTTGACCATCATACAACTAGGGATAGACAGAGGTGTGAGTTATTGACGTCTGCAGAAACTCAGTACCTTGCTTGTGGAGGCAGGTGGTCACCTGTAGTTTGGAGGAACCTGATGCAGACAGAGTACAATGTCACCCAGAATGTCATGACATTGTACAGTAAGGACAAAAAGGGAATGCGTAAGTCTGAAAAGTTATAGCAACTAATGAAGTTAGTTAGCTACTGTTTAGTAAGTCATATTATTAAACACATGGTGAACGCTGAGTGGTCAAAATCTAATAGACCTTACTCTTGCACAAAGCGTTTCTCATTCAGTCGTTCCATTCTCCACTTGTGCAAACCCTCGTTCAAGGAAACGATTCATCTTCCTTCTCACATATTCAGCATGGCTCGTCAATCCGACACCTCCTCGTACACCACCGTGTCTGACCATCACAGCACCGAGTCTCACCACTCTACCCGGGAGGATCCTGTTGGGGACGCAGCAACTTCGTCCCATGCAAGAAGACCTAAGGAAACGGTCACCGGGTTTTCATCAGAAGTCGCTCTTGATGAACACACAAGGGAAGGGTCAAGGTATATACATAACTCCATTGCAACTATCGTCACTCAGATACTATCTGGCAATCGAGATGTTCCTGGGGTTTCTGTTCCCTTGAACACAATCATCCCTGACATTGCTGCATGTCAAGATAAAACTGTAGTGTTGAGAAAAAATGTCACTGACAGTGTTGAGCAACCAGATGCTCATGAGAGATCAAAGGTTGAAAAACCCTCAGGCAAAGTGAGGAGTGAGAAGGCCAATGTTACTCAAAGTGTTGAGAACAATCCTAGGGCTGAGACGATAAACGTGGAAGAGCTCTCAGACAATGAACTTCTGGCTACAGCTGTCCCTAGGATAGCCAAGAGAGTCAGGACCAGAAGGGAGAGAAAGGCTGTGGAGCTGAAGTCCCCCTCCAAGGAGGTTGGTACAACAAATCCCCACAAGCAACCAGAGTCAGAAAGTACACACAAGAGGAAAAGCTATGGTCCTACAAAAGCTTGGAGCAAAGAGGTGCCTAAGAAGTTGAAGACCAAAGTTGTGGTGGTTGAGTCTGAATCTGATGTCCCTTGTGATGTCACAGCATCCATGTCCAGGAAGAAGCCCTCTTCCAGTAGGTTGGCAACCAGTGTCCCAGAAGTTCCCATTGACAATGTGTCCTTCCACTTTGCCTCCAGTGTTAACAGGTGGAAGTATGTATACCACAAGAGGCTGGCATTGGAAAGAGAACTGGCACAGAATGCAATGGACTGTAAAGAGATTGTGGATCTCATCAAGGAGGCAGGGCTGATAAGAACTGTGTCACAACTTCCTAAGTGCTATGAGACCTTGGTGAAGGAGTTTATTGTAAATCTGTCAGAGGAGTGTGCTGATGGGAGATCCAAGGAATTTCGAAAGGTCTATGTGCGCGGCAAATGTGTGACTTTTTCCCCCTCTGTAATAAATCAGTATCTGGGAAGAGCGGATGAAGAGCAACCTGAGCTTGAAGTGACTGACAATACAATCTGTCAAGTCATCACAGCAAAGCAAGTCCGAAAATGGCCTCTCAAAGGGAAGCTAGTAGCCAGCCAACTAAGTGTTAAGTATGCAATGCTGCACAAAGTTGGATCAGCCAACTGGGTACCCACTAACCACAAGTCAACTGTGTCTGTGGCATTAGGGAAGTTCATCTATGCAGTGGGAACCAAAGCTAAGGTGGACTATGGTGCCTACATATTTGATCAGACAATGAAGCATGCTGGGAGCTTCAGTGTAAAGGGTCCCATTGCCTTCCCCTCTCTAATATGTGGAATTGTGCTGAATCAATTTCCACACATCCTGACAGATAATGACTTTGTGAGGAGAAGGGAGAGTCCATTGGCTTTCAGCTACAAGCTGTTCCTGGGCAAGCATGTCCCGGACATTGTCGTGACATCGGGAGAGACTTCCAAAACTAGCAACCAACCAGACAAAGCTGATGTTATTGCAGTTCTCAAGGAGACCTGCAAAGAGCTGGGAGCTAGAAAGCATGCACTGGAACAGCTCATCTTGCAGCTGGAGTCTACTGCTGAGGACACGGATGGAGCTGAAGGGCAAATGGCTGAGGGGGAGGAAGAGGCCAGCTCTGAAGAGGAGGCTGATGAGGAGGCTGATGATGAGGCAGAGGATTAATCCTTTTGTTGCTGTTTTGTTTCTGTTATGTGTGTAATTCATATTTCTTTTGTGGGTCTGTATATTAAAGTGTTGCTTTGGCAACATTTTTGACAAAAAGGGGAGTGACAAAAGTGATACCCCAGGACAACAGAAGTTTACATTGTTAAACTTTAGTATTAAAACAGGTACCCTTTCATAACAGATTGAAGTTTTCCCCTTCTACAGCTGCTGTGTGTTGAAGTGTGTAGTTAACTTCTGTGTGCACACTGTTGTATGCCTCTGTGTGTTTGCTGATATGTGTGTGAAGTTTTTATTTAACTTCCCCCCCCCCTGCAGCAGATATTGAAGTTTAGGTGCAACTTCTAATATGTGTGTGCTGCTAAGTGAAGTTTTTATTTAACTTCCATGTGTGTGAGTGTGCTGCCACTCTGAGTGTTTTTAGCTAGTATTATTTCCTGCTAGGTGAGTGTTTCCGCTGCTATGAACTCTGTTATGGGGATCAAAGTGTTTTAGCCAAAAATTTGCCAAAGGGGGAGTTTGTAGGTGTTTAATTGGCTGCATTATATGGTAAAACACTAATGTCTTGACTGATGTCATGACATGCATATGTGACTACTTTGTAGTTACTGTAGGACTAGCTAACACAGGATTTATTGAATGTCAAACTGGACGTTGTGACATTCATACCTGTCAACAGATACTAAGGAATAGAACATCAGGAGTTCTATTAGAACTTAGTATTCACTTGCAGTCTGGTTATCAAGGAAGAACCAGACCTGGCATAAGGCCTACTGACTGAATGTCAAACTGGATGTTGTGACATTCATCATTGACAGCAGCTACTGAAGATTGGGCAGAGTGGTGTTCTGCTATACTTCAGCATTTTACTTAGTTTGTTATTCAAGAGAATAACAGAACTAACTTAAGGCCAACTGTGTAAATGTTAAGTTGGACACTTTGACATTTACTAATGTAAGCTGGTACTGTAGTATGGTCATTTTGATCATGTACAGGTCAGCAGATTTGTACAGTCTGTTTTCTGGAAAAACAGACTCAGCATATGGACCTTGATGTCAAGCTGAATGTCGTGACATTCATTCCTGACAGCATATGCTAACTTGTAGGTTGTTCAGTTTTCTGTTACAGCTTTCTCAGGCTATTCTTTAGGAAGTCAACAGCTTAGAGAAAATCCAGGAAATCAACAACCAAGCTACATTCAATGAACCTAACAAATAGCCTATTTGTTAGCAACCTAAATATTGAATTTGTGGGAACTTATGTGACCTAAAATTCAGGAAAATACAGGTGCAAAAGCCTAGGGGCTGCAATATAAAAAGGAAGGCATTCCTCCATTCAGTTTCAGGGATTTTGAGGCGTGAAGATTTAGTGTGTCCATCTTACTTCACTGCTGTATTTTTGTGAGTCTAGAATTAGACGTATCTTGTAAGCCAAGTCATTATCAAGTAGATGATTGCTTTGGCATAGGGTATTCATTGAGTTGTAAGTGTTGTGTCACTCGAAGCTTTTAAGCGTGAGTGCTGTGTATCTTGGTTTAAGCTGTGAAGCATAACCAAGAGTTGTTTTTGAAGTGTGACTTCAAAGTGTTTTTAATATCACTGAGGTGATTGAGGGGGAATGAGTAGGAACTCTGATCTTAGGTTAAGATTGAAATTGCATTGGGTAGGGATTAAGTGATAAGTTGTAAACGGGTGAGTTTAGCTTTGAATTGATACTACTAATAGTGGATTTCCTCCCTGGCTTGGTAGCCCCCAGATGTAGGTCATGTTGGACTGAACTGGGTGAACAATTACTTGCGTTATTTACTGCACTTACTGTTAAGTTCTGCATAATCCCTGTCTGTGCAGAATTGGATGTCATAACAACCAGTGTGACATCCAAAGTCTGATAACTAGAATTTCAATTGGTATCAGAGCAGGCACCCTGCCTGTGAAGTTCTGGGTGAGATCTAGGGAAGTTACTTTCTAGTACCATGGACAAGGATTTAGGACACTCAAATAGACCACCCATGTTGGATGGCTCTAATTATGATGACTGGAAGCCTCGTATGATAGCCTTCTTAAGGTCTCTAGACAGCAAAGTCTGGATAGCTGTCAACAAAGGATGGGAACATCCAATGAGGACAGGTGAAGATGGAGTCAGTGTGCAGATTCCTGAAGAAGAGTGGGACAAGGAGAAAGAGGCACTAGCTCTTGGAAATTCCAAGGCCTTGAATGCTTTGTTCAATGGAATCAGCAAGAACATCTTCAGACTAGTTCATCACTGTGAGCTAGCTAAGGAAGTTTGGGATACCCTCAAGGTAACTCATGAAGGTACTTCCAAGGTGAAGATGTCCAAACTTCAGATGCTGACAACCAAGTTTGAAAATCTGAAGATGAAGGAGGAAGAGACTATTCATGACTTTCACATGAATATTCTTGAAATTGCAAACACCTCTGGTGGACTAGGTGAGAAAATGACTAAAGAGAAACTTGTAAGAAAGATTCTCAGGTCCTTGCCTAAGAGGTTTGCCATGAAGGTCACTGCCATAGAGGAGGCTCAGGACATCAGCAATATGAAGGTAGATGAGCTCATTGGTTCACTCCAAACCTTTGAAATGGGCTTAGGTGAGTATGCTGAGAAGAAGAAAAGCATAGCCTTTATAGGAGAAGGATATACTGGAGGTGATGAAAGTATATCAGAAACCTTAGCCATGCTTGGGAGACAGTTCAACAAGCTCATAAAGAAATTTGATCAACAGGGTAGATCTAATGTCAAGAACATCCCGTCTGACATAAAGAAAAGATCAACCCATGAAGAAAAGGCCAACCAAGGCAAGGAAATCCAGTGCCATGGATGTGAAGGATATGATCATAGTAAGGCTGACTGCCCTATCCTTCTCATGAGACAAAGGAAAGGGCTATCTGTCACCTGGTCAGAAGAAAACACTGAGAGTAAATCTGAAGGAGAATCGGCCAAACAAGTCACTGCTCTAACCAGTGTTTGTGCTTCAGAGGATAACTCAAGTGGAGATGAACTCACATTGGATGAACTTGCTGCCTCATATAAAGAATTATGTGTTAAAAGTGCAGAAGTTTGCATCCAAGGAGAAAAGCATAAGAAACTCATCAAAGAACTAGAAGCTGAGAAACTAGAGCAGCTGAAAGTCATTGAGGGTCTGAAAGGTGAGATTTCGTTGCTGAGCTCCAAGCTAGACCAAATGACCAAATCCATCAAAATGGTGAATAAGGGATCAGACACCTTGGAAGAAATCCTTAAGACAGGACAGAAGTATGGAAACACATCTGGTTTAGGCTTTGGGAAAAGATCCTCAACTGAAAGCAAACGCCCAAAGGCTAAAGTTCAGAAATCCAAATGGAAGTCTCATCCAAAGTCACAACATCGAGGAACCAGAATGACCAATCATCAGAAGAAGAAATTCAAGAGATGGAAATGTCATTACTGTGGGAGATTTGGTCATATAAAACCATTCTGCTACCGGCTGCATGGTTACCCGAACCAGACCCCTCAAGGTAGGCCCAAGAAAAAGGTGTCTACTCATAATGCCCCCATTAAGAAACCAACATGGGTGGTTAAGCAGACACCTCAGGTCAAACCTAAGCAGCTGGCATCTAAGATGCACTTCTCTCCTGAGAATCAACAGTGTGTTGCTAACCTTGCTCACACCTCTTCAAGGGGACATATCAGACAAGATTGGTACCTTGATAGTGGCTGCTCAAGGCATATGACTGGGATGGACTATCTAGTGGTGAATCTACATCCTTCTAACACCAAGTCTGTGACATTGAGTGATGGAACTAAAAGAGAAGTCATAGGTGTTGGGAAGCTGGACTGTCCAGAAGCCCCAAAATTGAGTGATGTGCTGTTAGTAAAAGGACTAACTGTGAACCTCATAAGCATAAGCCAGATGTGTGACCAAGGATATAAGGTGGAATTCACCAAGGGAGGATGTGTGGTGTTGAATGGGAGCAATCAAGAAGTGATGAGAGGAGATAGATCCAAAGATAATTGCTATCTATGGAAATCTAGAGAGTCTATCAACCCTTCCAAGTGTCTTTTGACCAAGGGAGATCAGGAAGGGAAAGTGAGACATGGAAAACTTGATGCCACTCAGGTAAAAGGAGTGAAGAAGAGCATTTCCAAGGGAACTATGAGAAGAGTCCCATATCTGTCTTTAGATAAAAGGACAGACTATGGAAACTGTCTGCTCAAAAGTAATGAGCCCCTGGTTCCCTTTGACCATCATACAACTAGGGATAGACAGAGGTGTGAGTTATTGACGTCTGCAGAAACTCAGTACCTTGCTTGTGGAGGCAGGTGGTCACCTGTAGTTTGGAGGAACCTGATGCAGACAGAGTACAATGTCACCCAGAATGTCATGACATTGTACAGTAAGGACAAAAAGGGAATGCGTAAGTCTGAAAAGTTATAGCAACTAATGAAGTTAGTTAGCTACTGTTTAGTAAGTCATATTATTAAACACATGGTGAACGCTGAGTGGTCAAAATCTAATAGACCTTACTCTTGCACAAAGCGTTTCTCATTCAGTCGTTCCATTCTCCACTTGTGCAAACCCTCGTTCAAGGAAACGATTCATCTTCCTTCTCACATATTCAGCATGGCTCGTCAATCCGACACCTCCTCGTACACCACCGTGTCTGACCATCACAGCACCGAGTCTCACCACTCTACCCGGGAGGATCCTGTTGGGGACGCAGCAACTTCGTCCCATGCAAGAAGACCTAAGGAAACGGTCACCGGGTTTTCATCAGAAGTCGCTCTTGATGAACACACAAGGGAAGGGTCAAGGTATGTACATAACTCCATTGCAACTATCGTCACTCAGATACTATCTGGCAATCGAGATGTTCCTGGGGTTTCTGTTCCCTTGAACACAATCATCCCTGACATTGCTGCATGTCAAGATAAAACTGTAGTGTTGAGAAAAAATGTCACTGACAGTGTTGAGCAACCAGATGCTCATGAGAGATCAAAGGTTGAAAAACCCTCAGGCAAAGTGAGGAGTGAGAAGGCCAATGTTACTCAAAGTGTTGAGAACAATCCTAGGGCTGAGACGATAAACGTGGAAGAGCTCTCAGACAATGAACTTCTGGCTACAGCTGTCCCTAGGATAGCCAAGAGAGTCAGGACCAGAAGGGAGAGAAAGGCTGTGGAGCTGAAGTCCCCCTCCAAGGAGGTTGGTACAACAAATCCCCACAAGCAACCAGAGTCAGAAAGTACACACAAGAGGAAAAGCTATGGTCCTACAAAAGCTTGGAGCAAAGAGGTGCCTAAGAAGTTGAAGACCAAAGTTGTGGTGGTTGAGTCTGAATCTGATGTCCCTTGTGATGTCACAGCATCCATGTCCAGGAAGAAGCCCTCTTCCAGTAGGTTGGCAACCAGTGTCCCAGAAGTTCCCATTGACAATGTGTCCTTCCACTTTGCCTCCAGTGTTAACAGGTGGAAGTATGTATACCACAAGAGGCTGGCATTGGAAAGAGAACTGGCACAGAATGCAATGGACTGTAAAGAGATTGTGGATCTCATCAAGGAGGCAGGGCTGATAAGAACTGTGTCACAACTTCCTAAGTGCTATGAGACCTTGGTGAAGGAGTTTATTGTAAATCTGTCAGAGGAGTGTGCTGATGGGAGATCCAAGGAATTTCGAAAGGTCTATGTGCGCGGCAAATGTGTGACTTTTTCCCCCTCTGTAATAAATCAGTATCTGGGAAGAGCGGATGAAGAGCAACCTGAGCTTGAAGTGACTGACAATACAATCTGTCAAGTCATCACAGCAAAGCAAGTCCGAAAATGGCCTCTCAAAGGGAAGCTAGTAGCCAGCCAACTAAGTGTTAAGTATGCAATGCTGCACAAAGTTGGATCAGCCAACTGGGTACCCACTAACCACAAGTCAACTGTGTCTGTGGCATTAGGGAAGTTCATCTATGCAGTGGGAACCAAAGCTAAGGTGGACTATGGTGCCTACATATTTGATCAGACAATGAAGCATGCTGGGAGCTTCAGTGTAAAGGGTCCCATTGCCTTCCCCTCTCTAATATGTGGAATTGTGCTGAATCAATTTCCACACATCCTGACAGATAATGACTTTGTGAGGAGAAGGGAGAGTCCATTGGCTTTCAGCTACAAGCTGTTCCTGGGCAAGCATGTCCCGGACATTGTCGTGACATCGGGAGAGACTTCCAAAACTAGCAACCAACCAGACAAAGCTGATGTTATTGCAGTTCTCAAGGAGACCTGCAAAGAGCTGGGAGCTAGAAAGCATGCACTGGAACAGCTCATCTTGCAGCTGGAGTCTACTGCTGAGGACACGGATGGAGCTGAAGGGCAAATGGCTGAGGGGGAGGAAGAGGCCAGCTCTGAAGAGGAGGCTGATGAGGAGGCTGATGATGAGGCAGAGGATTAATCCTTTTGTTGCTGTTTTGTTTCTGTTATGTGTGTAATTCATATTTCTTTTGTGGGTCTGTATATTAAAGTGTTGCTTTGGCAACATTTTTGACAAAAAGGGGGAGTGACAAAAGTGATACCCCAGGACAACAGAAGTTTACATTGTTAAACTTTAGTATTAAAACAGGTACCCTTTCATAACAGATTGAAGTTTTCCCCTTCTACAGCTGCTGTGTGTTGAAGTGTGTAGTTAACTTCTGTGTGCACACTGTTGTATGCCTCTGTGTGTTTGCTGATATGTGTGTGAAGTTTTTATTTAACTTCCCCCCCCCCTGCAGCAGATATTGAAGTTTAGGTGCAACTTCTAATATGTGTGTGCTGCTAAGTGAAGTTTTTATTTAACTTCCATGTGTGTGAGTGTGCTGCCACTCTGAGTGTTTTTAGCTAGTATTATTTCCTGCTAGGTGAGTGTTTCCGCTGCTATGAACTCTGTTATGGGGATCAAAGTGTTTTAGCCAAAAATTTGCCAAAGGGGGAGTTTGTAGGTGTTTAATTGGCTGCATTATATGGTAAAACACTAATGTCTTGACTGATGTCATGACATGCATATGTGACTACTTTGTAGTTACTGTAGGACTAGCTAACACAGGATTTATTGAATGTCAAACTGGACGTTGTGACATTCATACCTGTCAACAGATACTAAGGAATAGAACATCAGGAGTTCTATTAGAACTTAGTATTCACTTGCAGTCTGGTTATCAAGGAAGAACCAGACCTGGCATAAGGCCTACTGACTGAATGTCAAACTGGATGTTGTGACATTCATCATTGACAGCAGCTACTGAAGATTGGGCAGAGTGGTGTTCTGCTATACTTCAGCATTTTACTTAGTTTGTTATTCAAGAGAATAACAGAACTAACTTAAGGCCAACTGTGTAAATGTTAAGTTGGACACTTTGACATTTACTAATGTAAGCTGGTACTGTAGTATGGTCATTTTGATCATGTACAGGTCAGCAGATTTGTACAGTCTGTTTTCTGGAAAAACAGACTCAGCATATGGACCTTGATGTCAAGCTGAATGTCGTGACATTCATTCCTGACAGCATATGCTAACTTGTAGGTTGTTCAGTTTTCTGTTACAGCTTTCTCAGGCTATTCTTTAGGAAGTCAACAGCTTAGAGAAAATCCAGGAAATCAACAACCAAGCTACATTCAATGAACCTAACAAATAGCCTATTTGTTAGCAACCTAAATATTGAATTTGTGGGAACTTATGTGACCTAAAATTCAGGAAAATACAGGTGCAAAAGCCTAGGGGCTGCAATATAAAAAGGAAGGCATTCCTCCATTCAGTTTCAGGGATTTTGAGGCGTGAAGATTTAGTGTGTCCATCTTACTTCACTGCTGTATTTTTGTGAGTCTAGAATTAGACGTATCTTGTAAGCCAAGTCATTATCAAGTAGATGATTGCTTTGGCATAGGGTATTCATTGAGTTGTAAGTGTTGTGTCACTCGAAGCTTTTAAGCGTGAGTGCTGTGTATCTTGGTTTAAGCTGTGAAGCATAACCAAGAGTTGTTTTTGAAGTGTGACTTCAAAGTGTTTTTAATATCACTGAGGTGATTGAGGGGGAATGAGTAGGAACTCTGATCTTAGGTTAAGATTGAAATTGCATTGGGTAGGGATTAAGTGATAAGTTGTAAACGGGTGAGTTTAGCTTTGAATTGATACTACTAATAGTGGATTTCCTCCCTGGCTTGGTAGCCCCCAGATGTAGGTCATGTTGGACTGAACTGGGTGAACAATTACTTGCGTTATTTACTGCACTTACTGTTAAGTTCTGCATAATCCCTGTCTGTGCAGAATTGGATGTCATAACAACCAGTGTGACATCCAAAGTCTGATAACTAGAATTTCAATTGGTATCAGAGCAGGCACCCTGCCTGTGAAGTTCTGGGTGAGATCTAGGGAAGTTACTTTCTAGTACCATGGACAAGGATTTAGGACACTCAAATAGACCACCCATGTTGGATGGCTCTAATTATGATGACTGGAAGCCTCGTATGATAGCCTTCTTAAGGTCTCTAGACAGCAAAGTCTGGATAGCTGTCAACAAAGGATGGGAACATCCAATGAGGACAGGTGAAGATGGAGTCAGTGTGCAGATTCCTGAAGAAGAGTGGGACAAGGAGAAAGAGGCACTAGCTCTTGGAAATTCCAAGGCCTTGAATGCTTTGTTCAATGGAATCAGCAAGAACATCTTCAGACTAGTTCATCACTGTGAGCTAGCTAAGGAAGTTTGGGATACCCTCAAGGTAACTCATGAAGGTACTTCCAAGGTGAAGATGTCCAAACTTCAGATGCTGACAACCAAGTTTGAAAATCTGAAGATGAAGGAGGAAGAGACTATTCATGACTTTCACATGAATATTCTTGAAATTGCAAACACCTCTGGTGGACTAGGTGAGAAAATGACTAAAGAGAAACTTGTAAGAAAGATTCTCAGGTCCTTGCCTAAGAGGTTTGCCATGAAGGTCACTGCCATAGAGGAGGCTCAGGACATCAGCAATATGAAGGTAGATGAGCTCATTGGTTCACTCCAAACCTTTGAAATGGGCTTAGGTGAGTATGCTGAGAAGAAGAAAAGCATAGCCTTTATAGGAGAAGGATATACTGGAGGTGATGAAAGTATATCAGAAACCTTAGCCATGCTTGGGAGACAGTTCAACAAGCTCATAAAGAAATTTGATCAACAGGGTAGATCTAATGTCAAGAACATCCCGTCTGACATAAAGAAAAGATCAACCCATGAAGAAAAGGCCAACCAAGGCAAGGAAATCCAGTGCCATGGATGTGAAGGATATGATCATAGTAAGGCTGACTGCCCTATCCTTCTCATGAGACAAAGGAAAGGGCTATCTGTCACCTGGTCAGAAGAAAACACTGAGAGTAAATCTGAAGGAGAATCGGCCAAACAAGTCACTGCTCTAACCAGTGTTTGTGCTTCAGAGGATAACTCAAGTGGAGATGAACTCACATTGGATGAACTTGCTGCCTCATATAAAGAATTATGTGTTAAAAGTGCAGAAGTTTGCATCCAAGGAGAAAAGCATAAGAAACTCATCAAAGAACTAGAAGCTGAGAAACTAGAGCAGCTGAAAGTCATTGAGGGTCTGAAAGGTGAGATTTCGTTGCTGAGCTCCAAGCTAGACCAAATGACCAAATCCATCAAAATGGTGAATAAGGGATCAGACACCTTGGAAGAAATCCTTAAGACAGGACAGAAGTATGGAAACACATCTGGTTTAGGCTTTGGGAAAAGATCCTCAACTGAAAGCAAACGCCCAAAGGCTAAAGTTCAGAAATCCAAATGGAAGTCTCATCCAAAGTCACAACATCGAGGAACCAGAATGACCAATCATCAGAAGAAGAAATTCAAGAGATGGAAATGTCATTACTGTGGGAGATTTGGTCATATAAAACCATTCTGCTACCGGCTGCATGGTTACCCGAACCAGACCCCTCAAGGTAGGCCCAAGAAAAAGGTGTCTACTCATAATGCCCCCATTAAGAAACCAACATGGGTGGTTAAGCAGACACCTCAGGTCAAACCTAAGCAGCTGGCATCTAAGATGCACTTCTCTCCTGAGAATCAACAGTGTGTTGCTAACCTTGCTCACACCTCTTCAAGGGGACATATCAGACAAGATTGGTACCTTGATAGTGGCTGCTCAAGGCATATGACTGGGATGGACTATCTAGTGGTGAATCTACATCCTTCTAACACCAAGTCTGTGACATTGAGTGATGGAACTAAAAGAGAAGTCATAGGTGTTGGGAAGCTGGACTGTCCAGAAGCCCCAAAATTGAGTGATGTGCTGTTAGTAAAAGGACTAACTGTGAACCTCATAAGCATAAGCCAGATGTGTGACCAAGGATATAAGGTGGAATTCACCAAGGGAGGATGTGTGGTGTTGAATGGGAGCAATCAAGAAGTGATGAGAGGAGATAGATCCAAAGATAATTGCTATCTATGGAAATCTAGAGAGTCTATCAACCCTTCCAAGTGTCTTTTGACCAAGGGAGATCAGGAAGGGAAAGTGAGACATGGAAAACTTGATGCCACTCAGGTAAAAGGAGTGAAGAAGAGCATTTCCAAGGGAACTATGAGAAGAGTCCCATATCTGTCTTTAGATAAAAGGACAGACTATGGAAACTGTCTGCTCAAAAGTAATGAGCCCCTGGTTCCCTTTGACCATCATACAACTAGGGATAGACAGAGGTGTGAGTTATTGACGTCTGCAGAAACTCAGTACCTTGCTTGTGGAGGCAGGTGGTCACCTGTAGTTTGGAGGAACCTGATGCAGACAGAGTACAATGTCACCCAGAATGTCATGACATTGTACAGTAAGGACAAAAAGGGAATGCGTAAGTCTGAAAAGTTATAGCAACTAATGAAGTTAGTTAGCTACTGTTTAGTAAGTCATATTATTAAACACATGGTGAACGCTGAGTGGTCAAAATCTAATAGACCTTACTCTTGCACAAAGCGTTTCTCATTCAGTCGTTCCATTCTCCACTTGTGCAAACCCTCGTTCAAGGAAACGATTCATCTTCCTTCTCACATATTCAGCATGGCTCGTCAATCCGACACCTCCTCGTACACCACCGTGTCTGACCATCACAGCACCGAGTCTCACCACTCTACCCGGGAGGATCCTGTTGGGGACGCAGCAACTTCGTCCCATGCAAGAAGACCTAAGGAAACGGTCACCGGGTTTTCATCAGAAGTCGCTCTTGATGAACACACAAGGGAAGGGTCAAGGTATGTACATAACTCCATTGCAACTATCGTCACTCAGATACTATCTGGCAATCGAGATGTTCCTGGGGTTTCTGTTCCCTTGAACACAATCATCCCTGACATTGCTGCATGTCAAGATAAAACTGTAGTGTTGAGAAAAAATGTCACTGACAGTGTTGAGCAACCAGATGCTCATGAGAGATCAAAGGTTGAAAAACCCTCAGGCAAAGTGAGGAGTGAGAAGGCCAATGTTACTCAAAGTGTTGAGAACAATCCTAGGGCTGAGACGATAAACGTGGAAGAGCTCTCAGACAATGAACTTCTGGCTACAGCTGTCCCTAGGATAGCCAAGAGAGTCAGGACCAGAAGGGAGAGAAAGGCTGTGGAGCTGAAGTCCCCCTCCAAGGAGGTTGGTACAACAAATCCCCACAAGCAACCAGAGTCAGAAAGTACACACAAGAGGAAAAGCTATGGTCCTACAAAAGCTTGGAGCAAAGAGGTGCCTAAGAAGTTGAAGACCAAAGTTGTGGTGGTTGAGTCTGAATCTGATGTCCCTTGTGATGTCACAGCATCCATGTCCAGGAAGAAGCCCTCTTCCAGTAGGTTGGCAACCAGTGTCCCAGAAGTTCCCATTGACAATGTGTCCTTCCACTTTGCCTCCAGTGTTAACAGGTGGAAGTATGTATACCACAAGAGGCTGGCATTGGAAAGAGAACTGGCACAGAATGCAATGGACTGTAAAGAGATTGTGGATCTCATCAAGGAGGCAGGGCTGATAAGAACTGTGTCACAACTTCCTAAGTGCTATGAGACCTTGGTGAAGGAGTTTATTGTAAATCTGTCAGAGGAGTGTGCTGATGGGAGATCCAAGGAATTTCGAAAGGTCTATGTGCGCGGCAAATGTGTGACTTTTTCCCCCTCTGTAATAAATCAGTATCTGGGAAGAGCGGATGAAGAGCAACCTGAGCTTGAAGTGACTGACAATACAATCTGTCAAGTCATCACAGCAAAGCAAGTCCGAAAATGGCCTCTCAAAGGGAAGCTAGTAGCCAGCCAACTAAGTGTTAAGTATGCAATGCTGCACAAAGTTGGATCAGCCAACTGGGTACCCACTAACCACAAGTCAACTGTGTCTGTGGCATTAGGGAAGTTCATCTATGCAGTGGGAACCAAAGCTAAGGTGGACTATGGTGCCTACATATTTGATCAGACAATGAAGCATGCTGGGAGCTTCAGTGTAAAGGGTCCCATTGCCTTCCCCTCTCTAATATGTGGAATTGTGCTGAATCAATTTCCACACATCCTGACAGATAATGACTTTGTGAGGAGAAGGGAGAGTCCATTGGCTTTCAGCTACAAGCTGTTCCTGGGCAAGCATGTCCCGGACATTGTCGTGACATCGGGAGAGACTTCCAAAACTAGCAACCAACCAGACAAAGCTGATGTTATTGCAGTTCTCAAGGAGACCTGCAAAGAGCTGGGAGCTAGAAAGCATGCACTGGAACAGCTCATCTTGCAGCTGGAGTCTACTGCTGAGGACACGGATGGAGCTGAAGGGCAAATGGCTGAGGGGGAGGAAGAGGCCAGCTCTGAAGAGGAGGCTGATGAGGAGGCTGATGATGAGGCAGAGGATTAATCCTTTTGTTGCTGTTTTGTTTCTGTTATGTGTGTAATTCATATTTCTTTTGTGGGTCTGTATATTAAAGTGTTGCTTTGGCAACATTTTTGACAAAAAGGGGGAGTGACAAAAGTGATACCCCAGGACAACAGAAGTTTACATTGTTAAACTTTAGTATTAAAACAGGTACCCTTTCATAACAGATTGAAGTTTTCCCCTTCTACAGCTGTTGTGTGTTGAAGTGTGTAGTTAACTTCTGTGTGCACACTGTTGTATGCCTCTGTGTGTTTGCTGATATGTGTGTGAAGTTTTTATTTAACTTCCCCCCCCCCCCTGCAGCAGATATTGAAGTTTAGGTGCAACTTCTAATATGTGTGTGCTGCTAAGTGAAGTTTTTATTTAACTTCCATGTGTGTGAGTGTGCTGCCACTCTGAGTGTTTTTAGCTAGTATTATTTCCTGCTAGGTGAGTGTTTCCGCTGCTATGAACTCTGTTATGGGGATCAAAGTGTTTTAGCCAAAAATTTGCCAAAGGGGGAGTTTGTAGGTGTTTAATTGGCTGCATTATATGGTAAAACACTAATGTCTTGACTGATGTCATGACATGCATATGTGACTACTTTGTAGTTACTGCAGGACTAGCTAACACAGGATTTATTGAATGTCAAACTGGACGTTGTGACATTCATACCTGTCAACAGATACTAAGGAATAGAACATCAGGAGTTCTGTTAGAACTTAGTATTCACTTGCAGTCTGGTTATCAAGGAAGAACCAGACCTGGCATAAGGCCTACTGACTGAATGTCAAACTGGATGTTGTGACATTCATCATTGACAGCAGCTACTGAAGATTGGGCAGAGTGGTGTTCTGCTATACTTCAGCATTTTACTTAGTTTGTTATTCAAGAGAATAACAGAACTAACTTAAGGCCAACTGTGTAAATGTTAAGTTGGACACTTTGACATTTACTAATGTAAGCTGGTACTGTAGTATGGTCATTTTGATCATGTACAGGTCAGCAGATTTGTACAGTCTGTTTTCTGGAAAAACAGACTCAGCATATGGACCTTGATGTCAAGCTGAATGTCGTGACATTCATTCCTGACAGCATATGCTAACTTGTAGGTTGTTCAGTTTTCTGTTACAGCTTTCTCAGGCTATTCTTTAGGAAGTCAACAGCTTAGAGAAAATCCAGGAAATCAACAACCAAGCTACATTCAATGAACCTAACAAATAGCCTATTTGTTAGCAACCTAAATATTGAATTTGTGGGAACTTATGTGACCTAAAATTCAGGAAAATACAGGTGCAAAAGCCCAGGTGCTGCAATATAAAAAGGAAGGCATTCCTCCATTCAGTTTCAGGGATTTTGAGGCGTGAAGATTTAGTGTGTCCATCTTACTTCACTGCTGTATTTTTGTGAGTCTAGAATTAGACGTATCTTGTAAGCCAAGTCATTATCAAGTAGATGATTGCTTTGGCATAGGGTATTCATTGAGTTGTAAGTGTTGTGTCACTCGAAGCTTTTAAGCGTGAGTGCTGTGTATCTTGGTTTAAGCTGTGAAGCATAACCAAGAGTTGTTTTTGAAGTGTGACTTCAAAGTGTTTTTAATATCACTGAGGTGATTGAGGGGGAGTGAGTAGGAACTCTGATCTTAGGTTAAGATTGAAATTGCATTGGGTAGGGATTAAGTGATAAGTTGTAAACGGGTGAGTTTAGCTTTGAATTGATACTACTAATAGTGGATTTCCTCCCTGGCTTGGTAGCCCCCAGATGTAGATCATGTTGGACTGAACTGGGTGAACAATTACTTGCGTTATCTACTGCACTTACTGTTAAGTTCTGCATAATCCCTGTCTGTGCAGAATTGGATGTCATAACAACCAGTGTGACATCCAAAGTCTGATAACTAGAATTTCAGAGCCTCTTGTCGAGGATGGACCGGATCCTGATGACAAGTGGACACTGATGTTTGATGGGGCAGTAAACGTGAATGGAAACGGTGTTGGGGCAGTACTCATTAATCCTAAAGGTGCACACTTGCTTTTTTCTGCCAGGTTGACTTTTGAAGTAACCAACAACGAAGCTGAGTACGAGGCTTGTATCATGGGGATTGAAGAAGCCATTGATCTAAGGATTAAAACTCTTGACATCTATGTAGATTCCGCTCTAGTGATTAACCAAGTCAATGGAGACTGAAATACTCACCAGCCGCATTTGATTCCTTATAGAGATTACACCAGAAGGATCCTGACTTTCTTCAAGACAGTGAAGTTGCATCATGTCGCCCGAGATGAAAATCAGATGGCTGATGCCTTGGCCACTTTGTCTTCTATGATCAAAGTCCATTGGTGGAATCACGTGCCACATGTTGCTGTGAATCGACTCGAGAGGCCTGCGTATGTGTTTGCAGCCGAGTCTGTTGTTGATGAGAAGCCGTGGTACTATGATATTAAGAATTTCCTCAAAGGCCAGGAGTATCCTGAAGGGGCGTCAAAGAACGACAAGAAGACGTTGAGAAGGCTAGATGAAAGCTTTTACTTGAATCAGGATGACGTGTTATACAAGAGGAATTTTGACATGGTTCTGCTCAGATGCGTGGATAGACACGAAGCAGACATGTTGATGCAAGAAGTACACGAGGGGTCTTTCGATACCCATGTTGGTGGTTATGCAAAGGCTAAAAAGTTGTTAAGAGCCGGTTATTACTGGATAACCATGGAATCCGATTGTTTCAAATACGCTCGGAAGTGCCACCAATGTCAGATCTATGCAGATAAAGTGCATGTACCACCAAGCCCTCTGAATGTTATGAATTCTCCTTGGCCGTTCGCGATGTGGGGCATCGATATGATTGGGAAGATTGAACCTAATGCTTCTAGTGGACATCGCTTCATCCTGGTTGCGATTGATTACTTCACCAAGTGGGTGGAAGCAGTTTCCTATGCTAATGTTACCAAGCAAGTGGTTGCCCGATTCATTAAGAAGGAAATTATTTGTCGATATGGGGTTCCTGAGAGAATCACACTGATAATGGTTCGAATCTCAATAACAAGATGATGAAAGAGCTCTGCAGAGATTTCAAGATCGAACATCATAATTCTTCTCCTTACAGAACAAACATGAATGGTGCTGTAGAGGCGGCAAACAAGAACATCAAGAAGATTGTGCAGAAGATGGTCGTGACGTACAAGGATTAGCATGAGATGCTGCCTTTCGCTTTGCATGGGTACCGTATCTCAATACGCACGTCGACCGGGGCAACCCCTTAATCCCTTGTGTATGGTATGGAGGCAGTCCTACCTATTGAAGTGGAGATTCCTTCTCTGAGAGTCCTGCTGGATGTCAAGCTAGACGAAGCTGAGTGGATTCGGACAAGGTTTAATGAGTTGAGCCTTATCGAAGAGAAGCGGTTAGCAGTTGTGTGCCATGGGCAACTGTATCAGAGAAGGATGGAGAAAGCCTTTGATCAGAAAGTGCGTCCTCGAAGCTATTAGACAGGTGATTTGGTTTTGAAGAGGATCCTCCCTCCCGGTACAGATAACAGGGGCAAGTGGACTCCGAATTACGAAGGTCCATATGTTGTTAAAAAGGTCTTCTCTGGTGGAGCCTTGATGCTTACAACTATGGATGGTGAAGATTTTCCATCCCCTGTTAACTCAGATGTAGTCAAAAAATACTTCGCATAAATTGACCCGCTGGACGAAAAGAATAAAAGAGTCCAGGCAAAAAAGGGCATCCCGGCGAACCAAAAAAAAAATGAAAAGGTTCGGGCAAAATTTAGGGATAAAGAATAAAAAGAATATGCACATCCGGTAAGTCGAAAACCTTCAAAGGCGACTTGGGCAAAAATGGGTATCCCGGTGGAGTGAAAACCCGAAAGGGCGATCCAGGCAAAAGAGGGATTAAAGCGAAGACTACAGTCTGAGTTATCTGTACTTCATCGCGCTTCAGTGTCTACCATCTCGAAGGATATGACCGGTCCAATCGTTCTTCTCAGAAAGCAAGGAATTTGGGAGAAAATTGAGGATCTGTGAGTCATAACAGAATTGGAAAATAGTGGATGCCGTGTTCGCATTGCCAATAGGATAGTTTATTTCCTTGTTTGGCGCAATTACCTCTTCCTAGGAATTGCTTCCTGATGTATTTGCCTTTACAGGCCCATTTTCAATCAATAAAAATCGTTATTCAGTCAAATTGCTCTCTTGTTTTTATTTTACTGTTTTGTTTGTAAAAACGTCCGAATTTTTGATAGACATTGCATCTAAAAAACATGAAGGCTAGACAACGACGTGCTGAAAGATAAAACATTTGAAAATCATTTTGAATGTTGAGGACACTTGAGTGTAGTTCGTCCATACAATCCCCTGGGGCATGTATGTCTTGCTGTTTTGCAGGTTACTATCTTTGATTGCTGGCCGAAGCAGATGAGCCACAGTTTGTTCAAAGGTGTTTCAACACTGTCCCGTGGTGTGAGAGGTCGGGTTGTCCAAAGCAAGTTCAGGGCTTGTCTCCCCAGCGGTTTCGAGATCAGTGTTTCCTCAGCAGGTCTGGAGTTTGCTGTAATCCCCAGCAGGATTGAGAATGCCTTTCCTCAGCAAGTCTGAGGACTGTTAGTTCCCCAGCGAGTTTGAAGGTAGCTATTTCCCTAGCGATGGTGTCTGCGGGTAGTTTGTCCCTCAACAGTCGGGCCTGAAATGTTGTAATCCCCAGTAAGGTTGATGTTAGTTCCCCAACCAGTCTGAAGGTTGCTGTTTCCCCAGCGGAGGTGTGTGTTGGCAGTTATTCCCCAACAAAGTCCCCGAGCGGAATGAGGTCAGTGGAGGTCGTCCCCAGTGAAGGTTATCCTTTCCCCAACAACAATGCTATTCCCCAGCATGGTTGGAAGGTGGTTGCTTTCCCAACAAGTGACTCCCCAATTGAGTTGGTTTCTCTGCCATTTCGAGAATGTCAGATCAGCAAGTATCCGCGGCAGAATTGTTGTGTGTCCCCACAGAGTTGGAAGATTGAATCGGACTTGTGTGCTCAACAAGGCGATCATGTGCTTTCCCAGCGGGAGTTTTCCTCCATTTTGCATCTTACATATAGTAATCATCATTTGCATTTGCATCCTCAAATCGCGTAGCATTTCCACCCGATATGGAGCATTACGCCATAGAAAGCTCAGACATATGCATACATGTGTTAAGCCAGAGTGGATCGTACCCCCAGCATAGGCGGATCATTTTTCAACATCCGTATGGCACATTTGCAGCAGTTGCTCTGGACAGCATTCAGAATCGATAATCCCCAAAGAGATTTGTTTCCTTGCCCGTCCGTGAAAGGAAAGCTTGACTCCTCAGCGTAGTCCCCGACAAGTGTGTGGCCTTGTCTTGATGTATGTATATGTCATCCTTATGATACCAGTAGGTGTCGTGTTGATCCCTGTGTGGGTCGTCCTTTTTTGATGTCGGTAAACATCCTCTTTCGATGTGGGTAAACATCGAGTTTCATCCCAGTCATTGGTAAATGCCTGGTCGTTTTTTTTGATGTCGGTAAACATCCTCTTTCGATGTCGGTAAACATCAAGTTTCATCCCAGTCATCAGTAAATGTCTGGTCGTCTTTTTTGGTGTCGGTAAACATCATCTTTCGATGTCGGTAAACATCAAGTTTCATCCCAGTCATCAGTAAATGTCTGGTCGTCTTTTTTGGTGTCGGTAAACATCGAGTTTCATCCCAGTCATCGGTAAATGTCCGGTCGCCTTTTTTTTGATGTCGGTAAACATCAAGTTTCATCCCAGTCATCAGTAAATGTCTGGTCGTCTTTTTTGGTGTCGGTAAACATCATCTTACGATGTCGGCAAACGTCGAGTTTTTCCCAGTCATCGGTAAATGTCTGGTTGTGTACCTTTTTTCCCAGGCATCGGTAAATGTCTGGTCGTGTACCTTCTTTCCAGTCATCGGTAAATGTCTGGTCATGTATCCTTTCTTTGATAAATATCAAAATCCCCAATAAAGTCGTCGGTAAACGTCTTGTCTGGTTCCAGTTGTAAACATCTTGTTCCTCCCCAGTCGAAGCCGCCATCGGTAAATGGCTCCGCTTTCCTTGATATCAATGTATATCAAGTCGACTGTTCCACCAGCCGCCATCGGTAAATGGCCCCGCTTACCTTGATATCAATGTATATCAAGTCGACTGTTTCTTTGATCATCTCCCGCAGAGTGCAAATTCCAGGTTCTTTTGGTATTCAATCCCTGTGCACCTTGAAAGTCTGACAGTCGTTGCTCTCATCCGTTCAAGTTCTCAGTTGATTGAATAGGGGCAGCTGTAGCACCTCAAATTTGCACCCCCAGTCATGCATTCATTTCATTTTTTTAGGCCATTAACATTGCATATTGCATTGCATCATGGCAGTCAACTAGAACTGGCATCAAGAGAAGGCATCAGTGCAAAGAGAGCAAGGTCTTTCCTGGAGATAAAGGCCACATGATTATTTTGAAGAGATTATATGAATCAAGGTTCATTTTGGAAGCTATTATACCAAGTGTTGAAGGCTCAAAAGTCATCAGTACATTGCCAAGTCATCTGGGCCCCATAAAAGTCAACTGAAAGTCAACTGAGGGCTAGGAGGTGGAGAAATGATTTGAGACACTTCATTCATTTTCAAGAGAGGCTTATTCATCATTGCAAACATCTACATTGAGGAATTTGAAGCCATATCAAAAGTTTCCAAAAATGGAAAGTGACCTATAATTTCAAGTTTCCAAAAATAGCAAATTTTTGGACCACATTCAACTTGAATTTCCAACATCAAAGAAGCTTCAAATGAATTTTTGTCCAACATGAAAGTTGAAGATCTCTCTCTCCCATTTCCAAAAAGTCCAAGATCATGAGCATCTGATGAATGGTTGAGGTGTTATGGCCAAATGATTGCAAAGTGTGCATGGAACTTCCAAGAGCCATAACTTTTGATCCAAAACTCCAATTTGAGTGACTCTTTTTGCATTATGCTCCTTATGACTCATATTTTCCAAATCCAACAGTGCATTGCATGAAATTTAATCATATAATCATTTGCCCATGCAAGTTCATTTTGGAGGGAAAATTGGTAATTTGAATATGGTGCATCATACATGTTTAATTCCATTTCCTTGGTGTTCATGAAATAATTTTAAGTGATATTGCACCCCCACATGTTACTGTTCACGTCCAAAATTTGCTGTGCACCTCACTTTTCCATTTTTGGTCATGCATCTTATTTTTACTAATCCTAATTAACTCAAGCCTAATCAAAATTTCAGAGTGATTAGGAGATGGTATAAAAGGTTAATCATAATAAAATTTCAGAGTTTTCACAAGTTCTAGATCTAGAATCACATTCTCCCTCCAATTTTTCTCTCCATCCAAATTTGAAAATTCTTCACACAACACTTGAATTTTATTGCATATTCTTGTTCCTTGATCATCATTTGGTAGGATTCAAGCATTGATTTGAAGAAATTGGTGAAGAATCAAGCAAATCCATACATGAACATGAACATGGAGTTTTGAGTTTCAGCTAGATCCAGACCAATTCAAGCATCAATTCGTGTTCTGGACTTCATAGCAAGGTCGAGGAAGGAGAACTGGAGCTGGAAGAAGTTTGAATCTACTGTTTTGGTCACTGCAAGTTCAGGTTGGTCAAAATTCGCATCTCTTAATTCTTCAAACCATTGCCATGTTTAGGTAGAGCTTTTCATGCTGAAAATTCTGATATAAATTTCATGGAAAATGGATGAATATTGAATGAGATATGAGTGTTTAAAGTTTGATGCATGAAAATGTTTTCGATCGATTCTCTTAATACATGGAGATTTAAGCCAAACCAATGCTCGATCCGTGTTCCTCATTGAATAAGCGTTCGAATGATGTATATATGGCACAATTCTGGAAAAAAATTCATTGCATGCTACTGTAGCACCACCGTCTTCATGAAGAAGATGGTGGAAACCACCGCTCCCTCCGCCGCGCTAGGGTTTCTGGTTTGAGCGCTGGGAATTCACTGTGTATAAGCCTTTCACCTTTGTGTATCCGGTTCGATCCCTCACGCCAGCGCTTGCAAAATTCATTTTAATTCTTCACTTGGCCAAAACGATGGCGTTTAGTGTAGCGCAGGCGACCGTTGGTTCCCCTGTTCGAACCTTGGCTTTGGATAGTTTCACAATTCCATTTAATTTTCTGAAGCGCCTCTTGTGACCTAGAGGACGTGTGTTCAAGTCCTGCTCCATGCATTTTCTCATTTTAAATTCAACTAACATTTCAACTTGTTGTCGCATTAATTCAACATTATTTCATCTTTGTACATTAATTCAAAAAATCATAAAATTGAAAACTAATCCAAATAATTCCAATTTTTTTCTCACATGCTTCTTGAAGTGTCTATTATTTTATGATGTGATTTTCTGATTTTTATCATGTCTAGATTTTTGGAATGAGACTGATTTCTTGAACATGATGCATATGTGATATGTTGTGCTAATTCTTTTGTGGAATGCTCAATAATTATCCAATTGCCATGAAATTTAATATGTTGATTACCAACATGTTGCATGATTTTTTAGGCTTGGTTGTGCATTTTTATCATTTTCCATTTCTGTTTTAGGCACATGGATATTTGGTGTGACAATGTGTGTCACACATTTTGATGTTGATCTTATTCATTTTCATTGACATGCCAATTGATGTCCTCTGATTCCAATTTTTTTCATGATGATTGTGTTTAACATGTTGTATGCACATAAAAAATTTCATGATTGTTTGATTCATTTCTGTTTTAATATGGAATTGTTATTCTTGATGTCCAATTGTGTGCTTTGTAATTGCCTTTGCCATATCTTGCTCATGAGATGACTTTTCCATTTGATTTAGATTTGGTCCTTTTTAGGACATGTTCTTACTTGAATAAATATGCCTCATGTTGGATATTGGTTGCTGTTTTGACTTTTTGCTTTACCTTTGACCCTAGTCTTGCACTAGTGGTTTGTACTCACATTTTGAGCTTTGCATTTCAAGTTTAAGCAATTAGTTCTAATGGATGATGCAATCTTATGACTTGAGATGCAAATTTTCTTTGTACACTAACCTTGGTTGTGTTGTAGGTTCCTTGGGATTGAACTCACTTGAGTTATTGACTTGCCTTGTGTGCATATTGGTTGTAACACTGTTGACTGTTTGTTGGATTTGTCTGAATACTATATTGACTTGTTTGACTTTATCACAGGTACATTAGTCGCTTTAGCTCATTGCTTGAGCTTTGCTTTTCTTGTGGTTGGCATACCACCTAGGTAATCATTCTCTAACTCCATGTAGTCTGGAAGCCCTGTCGTTTCTGTTTGGCATACATTTGGCTGAAGTCCTCCTTAACAGGCAATGACTGTGTTTGTTTACTCATTGTGCCATGTACTTCAAGTCCTCCTAAGTGAAGAGGCGATTGGCAGATAGAAGGGATTTGCAATCAATCCCCTACTATTCAGTTGAGTCTTTCATCTTGCTCGCACTACGTGCTGATGCATTTGGAATAAACACCCAAGATCTTGTATATAGAGTCAGTCAAGTGGAGTAGGGTCCCATATTCTGGACCCTCATGTTTTCATTGATTTGAAGCTCACCCAGGCCCGGGTTAAGAGCTATGAGGTCTTATCCTCATTACCTTTCATCTGCTCACCCTGACGGTCAATGTCAGTGGTTAAGAGCTCTTCAGACACCCCTTCCAGTGTTGGCTTGTTTGTCGAGGTTGATATGACCCCTCGACTAAAGCCCAACCTTGTATGAGCCACTTGTTTGCATATAGCGTGTGATACTTGTTCACCTGTGATTGCTTATTTGCTGTTTAGGCTAGCTTGCTTCCTGTGCGAGTTAGGTTCTGATTAGAGACCTCAACTTAGGGATCGTTTGCATGACAACTTCTAGGCTCGAGTCGTAGTTTCCCTTTTAGTTGTTATATCCCTAGTCTCTGGTTAGGATAAAGTTTTTCCCTGTTAAGGGGAACTACGTCGCCCTGATCCTCATACCAGATGAGGTACGTAGGCAGGAGATCGTGCGAGATCTCTCCGGGCACCTTTTTTCTCTTTTTGTTGTTTGTTTTGTGGAGTTAGATGTAAGACCAGCGATTGGCTTTCTGTTTCCCATCTGTTTTTGGAGTTGGATGTAAGACCAGTGATTGGCATTCCATTTCCAGTTTTTGTTCTCTTTTGAGACCTTCTTCTTGTGATCCCCTAGGTTTGCTAGACTTCGTATAGTCTCTCGTTGGCATGTCAACTAAGGTAGCACGGTTCCTTCGTCTAGGACTTCCTTTCTTGCATGAGCATTCCTAAAACACGGAAAAACGTTTTCTTTTCTTAAGGACACGTTAACTCCTTCTACTACAGGTGAGTAAGTCTCCAAAGGTCGAGCATCCGGTAGATTGTGTAGTGACGTCGTTCACCTAAAAAATACAAAACAAATAGAAATAGTTTAGCCGAGCTACGGTGCTCTGATTCTCAATCCTTCTTGAGATACGTATGCAGCAGGGTAGGGCCTGTGCGAGAAATAACTCTTTGTTTTCCCTACTTTGATTTTCTCTCTTTCGCATTGCATGTAGGACTTTTACACACACCTTTAGACATAACTAGCAATCGTGGATCCTGTGGAGTACCACAGACGTGAAGGGGTGCGATAACCTTCCCTTCACGTAACCGGCCCCCTTACTCAGTTTCTTTGGTTCGAGACTTGTTTTATCCGTTCCCTCTAGGTTATACAGTACTACCTTTCCCTTCTCTTGGGATAAAAGTACATAGCTGGCGACTCTATCCTTTTTCTTCTCGCCGCCTCTTTTCGCGTTTGTACCTGGATTCGAGAAATCCTGGGGAGCGACACTTTCTTGTGCCGATCCTGGAGTGAAACTTTTGCCCACGAAATTTATCATTAAGGCAGGCGTAGAACACACGGACCAGGTCTTCGCTATATTTGGCATTGCATTCCAAGAATTTGACAATGCCGTGATACTGTAGCAGAGACATGATTTCTACGAGATGCATGCGTTCTGCGGTGAGTTTGTAGAATGCATGCTGCCTCAGAACTCCTCTTTTACAAATATCTTTGTTGAAGGAATCGACGAGAGCCGGTGGAACTAGCGATACAGCGGTAATGGGTAGAGAGGCAGAGGATGATTCCCGTGATCTCTTACCGGTAGGTCTGCAGGATGAGGAAGCCATTGGAAATGATTTTGAAGTTTTATGTGTGGGTAGAGAGTGAAGCTTGGTGAAGGTTTTTAAGAATGATTTTGCAAGAAGGAGGTTTCCCCTTTTTGTAGATGAGGATTTAGGGTTTTGGGAAGAGGAGAGGCCAAGAGACAATAGACACTAGGTAGATGCAACTCACAATGAAGTGGGAAGTTTGAAATGAAAATGCACACTTAATGAGAGTTTGAATGTAAATGCATGGGAAGTTTGAAGGTTTTCTGCAGAGAAAAACTGAATTTTTGAGCGATGCGTCGACCATACCTCTGCATGCGTCGACTCATACTGTTTGATTTTTGAAAAAGAAGAATTTTTTTGAAGTGTGCGTCGACCATTACCTTGTTATGGTCGACTCATACAGGCAAAATTTGCAATTTTCACTATTATGCACATATGCTCACATGTTTGATGCATAAATAGAATGCCACACAATATTTAAACATCCAAATAGATATGGCATAAGAAACGATACATATATGTACAATATTTTCATGTAGTACAACCATTTAACTATGAAGTTTGGGAGAGAGAGAAGGATAAGGAACAATATCACCTCGATGCCGGAATAACTTGATGAACTATATAATTGTGCTTGCAACAACATTTACTTGTTAGAAGTACAAGATTATAGTGTTAAATGAAATAAGATAAAGCAAGCAATTTATAACGCCCGTTCAGAAATGTCGAGAATACCAAGTTCTCGGAGAATATGAAAGAAAGGTTCAGTAGCTAGCGGTTTTGTGAAAATGTCCGCTAGTTGATTTTCAGTATTAACATGTTCAAATACAACATCACCTTTCTCTACATGATCCCAAAGAAAGTGGTGTCGAATTTCGATATGTTTGGTGCGAGAATGCAACACAGGATTTTTGGTAAGATTAATGGCACTTGTATTGTCACAGAAAATGGGAATACGTTCGAGTTTGAGGTTAAAATCCAATAGTTGTTGCTTAATCCATAGGATTTGAGCACAACAACTGCCGGCGGCAACGTATTCTGCTTCGGCGGTTGACAAAGCAACTGAAACTTGTTTCTTGCTATGCCAACTGACCAAGGAATTTGAAAATAAGTGACAAGTGCCACTGGTGCTTTTCCTATCCGATTTGCAACCGGCAAAATCGGAATCGGAGAAACCTACCAATGAGCAATCATTACCTTTGGAATACCATAGTCCATACTTCGGAGTACCGGATAGATATCGAAGTATTCGTTTGACAGCTTTTAGATGGGATTCCTTGGGACATGATTGATATCTTGCACACATGCACACGCTAAACATAATGTCGGGACGAGAAGCAGTGAGATAGAGAAGTGATCCAATCATACCTCTATACCGTTTTACCTCTACGTCCTTACCGTTTTCATCTTTATTCAAGTTTGTACATGTTGGCATGGGGGTGTCAATGGCCTTGGCTTTTGCCATGTCAAATCTCTTGATAAGGTTCAAACAGTACTTTGTTTGACTCACGAATGTTCCTTCTTTGAGTTGTTTAATTTGCAAACCGAGAAAGTACGTGAGCCCCCCCATCATACTCATCTTGAATTCACCCTGCATAAGATCTGAAAACTCTCTCACGAGATTCATGTTAGTAGACCCAAATATAATATCGTCTACATAAATTTGTACTAATATCAAGTGATTTCCTTGACGTTTAATGAAGAGAGTTGTGTCAACCTTTCCTCTTGAGTAACCTTGATCGAGTAAAAATTTACTTAGTCGCTCATACCAAGCTCTAGGAGCTTGTTTGAGACCATATAAAGCCCTTTTTAGTTTATAAACATGATCAGGATACTGATGAGATTCAAAACCCGGAGGTTGTGCGACGTAGACCTCTTCATTTATGTGACCGTTAAGGAACGCACTCTTAACATCCATTTGGAATAGTTTAAAGTCTTTCGCACAAGCGAAGGCAAGGAGAAGGCGTATAGCCTCGAGTCGGGAAACCGGCTCATAAGTTTCCTCATAGTCGATTCCTTCCTCTTGGTTATACCCTTGCCTGACTAAACGCGCCTTGTTATGGGTTATTACCCCGTTTTCGTCCAGCTTGTTCCTAAACACCCATCGGGTGCCGATTACTCGATGATCTCGCGGAGGAGGGACAAGGTCCCAAACCTCATTTCTAGTGAACTGATTTAGTTCCTCCTGCATTGACAAAAACCAGTGTTCATCGAGTAGGGCTCCTTTAGGGTTTTTAGGTTCCATTTACGAAACGAAAGCGAAGTGATAACAGAAATTACTTAGCTTCGATCAAGTTGTAACACCCTTTGAGATATCTCCGAGAATGTTGTCAACTGGATGGTCTTTGGGAGACTTCCAAGCTTGAGGGAGATCATCGTTTGAAGGCGGATGAGCTACCTCGGTTTCCTCATGGTGTACATATTTATCCTCCTCAACTTTGACTTTGTCGGGTTGATCAATCCCCGGTTCGCCACCTTTGAGTATGTCTTCCGTAGATGTACCTGCACCATGAACAACACTACCCTTTCCGACGTTTCTCGGATACGATTCATCGAAAGTGACATGTACAGACTCTTCCACAGCAAGTAATCGTTTGTTATATATTCTATATGCTTTACTCGATTGAGAGTATCCGAGGAATATACCTTCGTCGGCCTTGGAGTCAAATTTGCCCAAGCTTTCCTTTCCATTATTTAATACAAAACATTTGCAACCAAAAACATGTAAGTGAGAAATATTTGGCTTTTGCCCTTTTAAAAGCTCATACGGTGTTTTATTTAGAATGGGGCGAATGAGCACCCTATTCAAAACATAACACGCCGTACTAATGGTGTCGGCCCAAAAATATTTCAGTAAACCACTTTCGTTAATCATTGTTCTTCCCAATTCTTCCAAAATTCGATTTTTACGCTCCACAACCCCATTTTGTTGAGGAGTACGTGGAGCGGAGAAGTTATGATTGATACCATGGTTACCACAATATTCTTCAAATAAATGGTTTTCGAACTCACCCCCATGGTCGCTTCTAATTGACACAATGTTTGTATTTAATTTATTTTGGGAAAGCTTAGCAAACCTTTCAAAGGCGGCGAACGTATCGCTCTTGCTTACTAAAAAGATAGTCCAACAGAATCTAGAAAAATCGTCCACTATTACGAAACCGTAATAATTTCCTCCTAGACGTTTAATCCTAGACGGCCCAAATAAGTCCATGTGAAGAAGTTCGAGAGGTCTCGTTGTTGAAACGATATTTTTGGATTTAAATGAGATCCTCGTTTGCTTCCCTTTTTGACAAGCATCACAAAGGTGATCCTTGGTGAACTTTATTTTGGGGAGACCTAAGACTAGATCTTTTGAGACTATTTTGTTTAGTAAGTCAAAGTTAACATGTGTTAAACGCCTATGCCATAACCATGAATCTTCACTCATTGTTACAAGGCATTTGTCACTTGTTAACGATACTTCGTTCAAGTCTAACATATAGACATTATTCACTCGCAGGCTATTAAACATACTCTTCTTATCATCATTATGTACAATTTTGCAGCAATCTTTTGAAAACGATACATTGTATCCTTGGTCACATAATTGACTGATGCTAAGTAGATTGTGTTTAAGACCTTCGACAAGCAATACATCAGAAATAGTAGTGGAAGAAGGGTTACCTACAACACCTTTACCTAGTATTGCTCCACGGTTATTGTCACCATAGGTTACATATCCTTTCTTCTTAGCTACAAAGTCAATGAAGAGTGATATGTCTCCTGACATGTGCCTTGAGCATCCACTGTCGAGAACCCATCTTCTTTCGGTGGTCTCGAGGCATTGTACCTATGGAAATGCAATTAACACGAGAAGGTACCTAATGGCTTATTCGGTCTTGAATGGTGAGTAACGAAATGGTTGCATTTGGGCAGCCATTGATAAATGTCTTTAGGAACTAAGAATCTCCTAAACCTGCATTTAGCAATGGAGTGGCCTTTCTTGCAACAATAAAGACAAGAGAAATTGACATTTTGGTTGCCTTTGCTATCTTCATCTTTTATAACATATTTATATTTTTGATATGGATTAACCATACTTTTTCGAAAGTTTGATTTATCGATTGCAAAGGTAATCTTGGGCTCAAGAGCCTTGTCAAGTTTGGCCTTTAGGTTTCTTACTTCACCTTGCCAAATATAACAAGTATCACACCCAAAGTTAATCATCCTACTTCTAAGGTCCTCACAACCTGTTTTTGTGCTTTCTACTATAGAAGCTTTGAGTTCCTCAAGTTTCCTTTCGGATTCTCTAATTTTTTGTTCCAAATGGGTAAAATTTTGGTTATTTGAGGCAAGCCTTTTAAAGGCCTCTTTAGCTTCACAGTGTAAAGTATCAAAAGCAGCTTGTAATTCATGATGAGACATACTAGAGGATTTTTCATATTTAGCATGTCGTACCTGTTTCTTTTTGTTCTTTTGATGAGCAGATAGGAATAGGTTTGCGGCTTCATCTTCATCACTAGAACGTTCATCATCGGAGGAGTCGCTATCGCTTTCCCAAGCTATGTATGCTCTCCTTGGCTTTGATGATCTCTTGTGTGATTTGGATGATTCCTTTTCCTTTGTCTTTTTGTTCATCGGACAGTCCGATTTGTAATGACCGGGCTTCCCACAAGTGTAGCACGACCCTCTAGTCATTCTACCTTTTGAGTCATCATTTTTAGAGTACCTTGATTGTTTCCGGAAGTTTACCAAGTTCTTCTCGGAATGTTGGATACCATTCTTTCTCACGTAACGATTGTAACGTTTAACGAACAACCCCATATCTTCGCTTTTGTCCTCTTCTTCTTCGTCGCTTGAGGAATAATCACTTTGCTCTTTTGCTTGAGACTTCGAGGAGGAAGTCTTAAGAGCTATGGATTTCTTTTCACTCACCTTTGCTTTGTCCTTCTTTTCTTTCTTTTCGGGTTGTTCTAGGCTCAAGAGTACTTGTTCGTGCTCTTGTAGTTGGCCAAATAATGTTGTCAAGTCTAATATGGTAAGATCATTCGCTTCTTTGATGGCGGTCACTTTCGGCTGCCATTCCCTGTTAAGACATCTCAAGATCTTATTAGTAGCAACATCATTGGAAACCGGCCTACTTAGTGAATGTAATCGATTGATAAGATGAGTAAATCTCTTTTGCATGTCAGCAATGGTTTCCCCTTGCTCCATGAAAAAAAGATCAAACTCTTGTGTTAGTGTGTTGATTCTTGCCAACTTAACATCGTTCGTCCCCTCATGGGCAATTTGTAGTGAATCCCACATGGCCTTAGCAGTAGGACAATGGGATACACGATAGTATTCATCTACACCTAATGAGGAGATTAGGATATTTTTGGCTTTCCAATCATAGTTGTATTTCTTTTCATCATCATCGGTCCATTGTGCTTCGGGCTTAGGCACTAAGCATTATTCTCATTGGTCATGGTTATTTCAATTGGACCATTGAGAATAAAGTTCCATATTTTTCTATCTGTGGAATTTATGTGCACCCGCATACAGTCTTTCCAATAACTATAATTTTCACCATTGAAAACAGGAGCTCTATTATAAGCCCCTTTAGGTTCGTTAGCCATTTTCTATCAAAGTTATATTTTGAAGCACAGAGTGAACCGGAGCTCCTGATACCACTTGTTAGACTATGGCACGGATCTAGAAGGGGGGGGGGGGGGGTTGAATAGATCCCAATTAAAATTTGAGTCGGCGCTACCAATTAAAAATTGGTTTTGAAAATTTGTTTTAAGTGCGGAAGCGGCCGAGGAAAATATAGTCTAAAACGAACTGTTATTGGAAAACCGGATATGCGTCAAGCCTATGGATTAGTGATAATGTAGAATACGAATCACTACACTAGTCACACTATCAAGGATTTGTTTCACTAGCTAAGATTCCTAGTTCCAATGATTCAAGGAGCAAACCAAACTAGATACACAACTAAGATAATTTTGGTTTAGGCAAATTATCAAACACTTGGTGTGCAAAAACATTCCAAGTGATATTTATGTTGAGTAAGAGATTTCAATTAGTCTAGTACAATATTGAATTGTACTTTGAATTCAAACACAGAGTTTTAACTTCTTACTCAATTAATATCGAGGTTTGATAAAAGTGCTTATACTAAAATCACTTAATTTTTAAGCTAAAAACAAATATGCTAAAAATAGAGAAGGCAAAGATTTGATGAGGCAGTTCCCCCGCCGTCCTCGCTTCGGGGTACGTCTGCCCTCAATTCTAAAACTAGAATTGAGATGATTTAATAGATATCACCTGTTGAATTTAACCGTTTATAAAAGGATTGCAAAGCAAATATACAACAGAACTCTAAAGATGTTGAATGTTGCTTCCACTCCTTGTTTCTTGATTCAAGGTGAATCAAGTCCTTCGATAGTTGTTGATAGACCTCCGATTCCGGCCCCTTTGTTGAATAACCCTCAGTTCTTCAAACCCTCGGCCCGGCTGATCTCAACTATAACAAATCGAACCCGAAATCTTCCCTTCAATATCACTGAATCCGCTACTAGATTGATGAAGACTTCCTCTTCTCAATCACCTTCGCTCAGCTGAAAATTGATGAATAATTCATCCAAAAACCCCCAAACACAAACCAGTCTTGGAGGACAAAACCCTAACGGTTTTATTCAAGAAAAAACCTGTCACAAGCTTCAACCCGAACCGGATTCCCCAATCTCGGCTTCAAACCTTATCACCTTTAACCAATCACAAAGCACTTCAAAAATGGTTGTGTGTAGTTGATGTGTTGTGAGATGTTGAAGATGAAGATGATGAATCTTGGACACCTATTTCACTTTTTCTTGTTTCTTTGAACACTTGAATCAATTTGACAAATGTTAGTTGATACAAGTAACTTGAAATTCTATTTATAGTAACCAACCAACCAACCCACTTAACAGCTTTTCAAACAGAGTGGGAAACATCATAAAACTGAATTTGCGCACGAACGGTCGACCATATCAGGACTATGCGTCGACGCATGGCCTTCAGTTTTGGTCAGACTGAAAAATGCTTCAGTATGCGTCGATCATAGGTCGGCGTGCGCTGACCCTTGGTTCATGCGCTGACCCCTGCGGTCGACGCAATCATCTTGTGCGCTGACCCGTGGGAAAAGCGTTGTGTTCATGCGCTGACCCGTGGGGAATGTACTATGTCATGCGCCGACCCTACGGCCGACTCATACCCTGCATATCTGCAAAAAATCAGATTTTTGTGGTTTTCATGCATTTTGTCATGACCACACTTTGTCCACATATGTTGTACAAAATATAACAGTACATATGAGCAATGAAAGGGATATGATAGGTGATATGTTGCATTTGTTTTGTAGAGGTGGAATCGACACTGCCGATTCATCCATGGTGGTCATTCGTCATCATCGAAACCTATGATTGTATGTTGTATGACAGTTTGCCCTTACACAAAGTTGGTAGAGAGAGTAGTGGTCATTCTATTCAGTGTAGCCCTTTTCCGTATAAATTACCATTTTTCAAACTTTGTAAAGTTCCATGGAATCCCGCCATTTGCGAACTACCATTCTATTAAATAAATTTGAGCTTTTATCCAATTGTTTCTATTCTTATTTGTTTTTATTTTAAAATTGAGTGTTTATGATGATAATTTTGAAATAAATAAATCAATGAACAATCATTTTTCTTAAATAATAAGGAATTTACTTTAAGAACAATCGATTTCAAAAAGGAATGTCAACAACAATCTAAGAACGGTAAGTCTTGATGTGTAAAGCATTATTGGTCTTCCCCAAGCAGTTTTTTGGTAACTTTACCTCCACAATAGTTCGTCATTCATCCCCAGCATGGTTGATGAGTTGCTCCCTGAGCAATTTATCATCCCCATTAGAGCTGATGTATTGTTCTCTTTGTAGTTCATCATCTGTCCCCAGCTAAGGACTTATGATCTTCATTTGTATTTTGTATCTTTGCATGAACCCTTGATCATCGTGAAACCTTTATTTGGTCTCCGGATCCCCAACGCCTTTATATGTGCATTGCATAGCCGTGACAGTTTCTCCCCTGCATGAGTCTACATATCCGGTTGATATTTTGTTACCTTGGAATTGGTTTATTTCTAAATCTCCAAGGAGAGTATGATGATTTATTTTCATTTTAAGAAAGTTTTTGCTAATCTTTGTATCCTCGTGTGGCCTTCGATTTATCCTGGCAGATTGTTATATCCTTAGTGAAGCCTCACAAAGCTGTTTTTGGATGGAATCACCAGTAGATCGTCTGGTTCTCCCCACTCAGAGTTTGCCACTTATTGTGACTTGAGACCTAAGGGGAATTCCATCTTCTAATTGAATATTTCTTCCTTCAAGCAGCATTCGGTTCTGAGCAGTATTGATGATGTCTCCTGTAGGGTTGTCTCCCACTTGATATGGTGTTGACTTAAAATTCCCCGCAGTGATGACTTGTTGCTCTGATAAGGATCCTCAACAAATCCCTCTTTATCCTCAGCATTTTGGGTTGGACGCATGTTCTCCATGCCTTCCCCATCCATAGTTGATCTTTGATTTAGACTAATGTATCTTCAATCTCCCTTGAGTCGTTGTTGTGCACCATCCCCGGGAATTGAATATTATTTTGAGTTAGGATTTATATCCTCGGTGATGTATTTTCATCCCTAGCAGGTTCTCCAGTTGGTGTTTCCATCTTGTTGAGATCAACCGAGTATCTAGTTGTGATGATTCAGATCTTCATTGTTTGTATCCTTTATGCTCATTTGTCAGCATAATCATATACTTACTCATGCATACTGTAAGACCCTAATTTTGACCCTAAGATCCCTCATGGCATCATATCATTGTTCATTTGCACTTGCCTCAAGGATCCTAGCATCTTAGTTCCTTAACCCTTAGGTTGGGACTTGTGTGAGTTGGTTTGAGACCACCAAACATGCTTGAATTGTATATTATTGCTTTTCTTATTTTATTTACTAACCAAAAGCACAAAAATATGTCACTAATCTCTTTTGTTTTGAAGCTTAAGCAGTCATGTGATCCAAGGCTCCTAGGAGGCCCTTATGCTCAATGAAGTGGCTAGATGAAGATGAAAGCAAGCATGCCAATGGTTCCCAAAGATCTCAATCATAATATATGTCTCCCAAGTATCTCCATTTGCCAATTTGATCAAGATAAACCAAAGGGCTTGAGGCTTGTTTCCCAAGGAAACCCTAATTCAATTGTGCATTGGTTGTGCCTTGCTCATGAAGCAACCTCAACCTATGATCAAATTAAATCAAGGGAAGTTCTTTCATTCATTATTTTATGCATATGTGAGTCTATGTGATTGTCCTCAACCATTCATTCATCAAGATTTGAAGTTTGGGCTTGAGAAGTTGACCAGTCAATTCATCTGTCTAAATTGAAATCCACTAAGACCTAACTTTTGATTTGTTTGTCAAATGATTATGTCACCAAGATAAAAAATGTTCTTAAGACCCATATGAACAACTTTCATGTTCATTAAAAATTCATTTGAAACTTGGAAGATCATCATTAACTTCAAAACATTATAGGTCATTTTGACTGAAACCCTAATTTTGGGTTAACTTCCTTATTTTTCATGATTTTGAGGTGATACCAAGTGCATTGGAAAGTTTAAGATGGCTAATTAAAATGTTATGTTGGACAAAATTTCATAATCCTAAAAGAAACACATGTTATAATACAAAACATTATAGGTCACTTTGGACCAAAGCCATTGAATCTTGAAAAATTCCAACTTTAAGTGCCAATAACATTCTCATCAAAAATCCAAATGATGCAAAATTTAAGTCCAAATTGATTGTATTAAAAACATCTACAACTTTGATGTTGGAGGTTTATCCATTTGAGGCTTACAACAATGAAACATAAGGGCTTGAAGTTGGTCCTTTTTGGCAAATTTTTCAAATACATGTTTTGTACCTTGAACTTCATGGCCAGTTTTCACAATCTTTCAAACTCCAAATGGATTTTTGTTCAACATAGATTTTGTTCCTTATATCAATAAATTTCCAACCATTAATCATATGCCTATGTTTGAATTTTTCAAATGGGACTTTCGAAGAGGAGAACTTTTGTGACCATTTATGCATTTCATGATGAAACTTCATGCACAAGCCAATGCCATTCAATTTGCACGTCCAAACTTGCTTCAAATCTATAAGACCCTAATTTTTACCCTAAGATCCCTCATGACATCATAACAATGCATTTGCATAGCCTCAAGGATCATAAGCATCTTGGTTCCCTTTGCCTTTTGGTGGGACCTCCTGTGAGTTGGTTTGAGATCACCAAGCATGCTTGAAATGTATATCATTGCTTTTCTCATTTTATTCACTAACCAAAAGCACAAAAATATGTCACTAACATCTCTTATGTGTAGCTTGAGCAGTCACAAGGTCAAGAGCTTCTAGGAGATCCTATATGCATTTATATGATCAAGAGAAGATGAAAGCAAGCATGACAATGGCCCCCAAAGCTCTCATCCATCAGATATGCCTTCCAAGTATCTCAATTCATCATTTTGATCAAAGAAAATCAAAGGGTTTGAGGCTTGTTCCCCAAGGAAACCCTAATTCATTTGTCCATCAACTGTGCCTTGCTCATGAAGCAACCTCAGCCCATGGTCAAATACAATCAAGGGAAGTTCTTTAATTCATCATTTCATGCATATTTAAACTTATTTGAGTACTCTCAATCATCAATTCATCAGGATATGAGAATTGGACTTGAGAAGTTGACCAGTCAATTCATCTGGCTATTTTCAAATACACTGAGACCTAACGTTTTATGTGTTGGCCAAATGGAGATGACCCCAAGAGAAAAAATGTTCTTAAGGACAAGATTAACAACTTTCATTTTCATCAAAAATTACTTTGAAGCTTGGAAGGTCATCATCCATTCCAAGACATTATAGGTCATTTTGACTGAAACCCTAATTTTGGGTCAACTTCCCAAGGACATAACTCCTTCATTTTTCATGATTTTGAGGTGAGATCAAATGCATTGGAAAGAGTAAGATGTATAATTCAAATGTTATGTTAAGAAAAATTGAAAAATCTCAAAATAAGTACAGTGATAATGCAAAAGATTATAGGTCACTTTGGACCAAATGCATTGAAATGTGAAAAGGTCCAACTTCAAGTGCCCATAACTTCTTCATCAAAAATCCAAATGATGAAAAATGTAAGTCCAAATTGATTGCCTTGAAATGATCTACAAATTTAATGTTGAAGCTTTTGTCATTTAGATCTTTCATCATTCAGACATAAGGGCTTGAACTTTGGCTAATTTTGAAAATTCCACATATGCATGTTTTGCACCCTACACTTCAAGTGCAATTTTCATTAATTTCCAAGGCCCAAATGAAGTTTTGATCAACATAACATTTGTTCCTTATGCAATAAGCTTTCCAACCATTACTCATAAGGTTGCATTTTAATTTTGGACATGGCATTTTCGAAGACTTGAATGCAATAGTGCATTTTTGGAAAATCATTTCAATTGCCATGCATGAGCTGAAACAATCCAATATGCACGTCCATTCTACTTACATCATGCATAAGCTTCCATTTCCAAGTGGAATTGGGCCCTCCATGCGCCTGTACAGGCCCATGCATGGAGGCCCTTTCCATTCATGCAAGTTTTGATTCATACATTCAGCATTGCTTCAACTATAAATACAAGGCCTTGGCTTCATAACTTCACAACCTTAAGGCGCCCCAATTGCTGCTGAACTGAAATCCTAGCCATCACTAAAGGAACTATTTCATTTCTCTTCAAATTTTTCAGATCTGAATTTTGATTTCATTGATCAATCTTCAGATCTTAAAGTTCCTAAACCTTCTCTTCTTGATCCATAATACCTACTATTTGCAAAAGCATCCAAAGATCTTGACTCAAATCCTTGCAATTCAAAGGTTTACTTCAACTGTTATTTGCTTCGAACCAACTTGTATATTGCTCTATTTGCTTTGTTCTTGTGTGATCTGAAGCCCTCTGCATAGAGGCAACATTGCTATGCTTTCAATTTTTGAAAATCATGAAGTTCATATGAATACCATAGAATTTCCACTTTTGATTTCTCTCAATCTAAATATCTAGAATGAATTGAGTGGTACAGGGGTGATGTACATCACCCTAGCTTTCGAATGATGCATGGATCGTGCATTTTGGTTGCTATTTTTTCCTCTGCAATTTTTGAACCTCGTCGGAGCTGGCCGGAGAAGACGGTGGCGCTGGCCACCGTCTGGTTTCCAGATTAGATCTAGGCCTTCCATTCGTTTTTCCAGATCTAATCCTAAGCGTCCAATGTTATGACTTTCCATAATGCCACATGTGATGCATTGACAAAGGAACATGGTAGGCGCGCGCGTTTAGGCCTCATAATTTGCCAGCTCAATTAATGAGCTCAGATCCAATGACTCACGTTTTTCCTATTTTCTAATCTCTGATTTTATTTTCTTTTATTACTTTTAATTCCATTTTATTTCAAAAATTAATATCTCTCTCATTATTGGTCCAAAAATTATGGCACCAATCTCATTCTTCTCCTTTTAATTTCTACTTTCTAAAAATAATTTTTAATCTTTTTTATTTTGTCATTTGATATTTTTTTAGTAATTTTCTTTTTTTTGGTTATTTTTAATTCATTTAAAATAGTTTTTGATATCCAAAAAATACAAAAATATTTTTCCAACCTCTTTGAATGATGATAGATCTATGAAAAATATTCTCATCAATTTATTAATTTATTTGAGATTTATTTGAGATTTTAGTTCAATTAGGTTATTTTTTATGCATTTTAATTGATTTAAAATAGTTTCTGGATTTTAAAAATGCTGAAATTTTTTGTCAAACTTTGTTTGACCTTGTTGAACTTGGGATAATTCACTGGGACTTTTCAAAGTTGATTTGAAGTGAGTTTGAAGTTTGACCTTTCTTTATTATTTTAATTCAAGTTATATTTTAATATTAAAAAATGTCAAAAATATTTTATTTGTTTCTTGACTTCTAATCTTCATTTTGCTTCTGTTTTCTATTATTTGACCTTGATCTTCTCTATCTTTGGTCAATGCTTGTTGATTAAAACATACCATTTCCATTAATGTACTTTAATTCTTCATCTTTTTCTTCTTCGTTTTCTTTTTCTTTTTTTTGATCAATGAGTTAAAGATTGGTGGTTAGCATTGATACATGGAGGTTTAATCTTCCTTGATTCAAACCTAATTTATCTTGATCACGGATCAAGTGAATGGCTTTGCATTAAGGATAGATTGCTTCCTAAATCATGCAAAGAACCTAAATCAATACAAGATCATTTCTCATCTTCTTTTTGGCATGGCAAGTTGTTGGAGGTTGATTCACTAATCAAGACCTCTAACTTGTGTTGTTGCCTACATTATTATTGACCGGCCTCAGATAGTTGTGACTTCTACATAAGTCCAATTACGATTGCTTAACATAGCGCTAAATTTGCCTTATGGCACACTAACTATTAACATTAACCATTAACCATTAACATTTACTTCTTGCACTTTACATTTATGCAATTTATTATTCTTGTACATATTATTCATTTGCTTTTTCCTTTGCTCATTTGAGCACATGTTTATGTTAATGCAATTTGCCTTTTGCTCACTTGAGCATATAATTGTGTATATATTATTGTGCTTGTGTTTTGTTTTGATTGTTGTGGACCCAATGCAAAGAAATGGACAAATGAACTTAGTTTCTAGGACATTCCCTATGCAAAATTGGAGCAGAAGGACCTTAATGTTGAAGATGGATTAGGAGGACCAACTCTCTAAACTCACTCTTGTCCATTCTTGATTTGCTTCATAAAACTCTTTGATGTGTGTGCTTTTGTACTGGGGGATCCTATGAAAAGTTCAAATTGAAGAATCGTTGCCATGTCCATCCAAATGTGAAAGATACAAGAGCCATTGGGGATCTCCTAAGAGCTTGTTTGATTATGTTGATTGCTTGAGATTACAATTATTTTGCTTGCATATTCCAAAGGATGGGAGCTACTTGGATCATCAACATGATCTCAAGAGAGGAACTCCATTTGTGGTCTTGTTTCTTATCCCTCATCTCTTGTATGATTAGGACTCTAGTCATTCTTATTATTCCCTCCACTCTAACCCAAGCCAAAACTTTTGTGCAAACATTTAAACTTCTCAAATATTAGAAACCTAAGCCTTATGCTTTTGATTTTCAAACTTTCTTTTCATAACACTCATTTTGAATTGAATCTTTAAGTCAACTTTGACCATATTTTGTAAATACTTTTCATTGGTAAATATTACTCATTCAAATACTTTTGTGGTTTCAATGGCCACTTTCTTAATCAAAACTTTTCATAACCTTTAGCTATTAGGTTTGAGTTATCCTTCAGGTAGATGTAATACTCACCTATATCCTTAGTGATGGACAATGAGTCTTCCATGGTTATTATAGGGTTAACCCCTCACTAGCATGTTGAAGCTATCCTCACATGGTGGATTTGTGGTTCTAGGTTGAGTTTTCTCCCTTGGATAACAAAAGACCTTAAGGCTTTTGGACCAATCAATTTACCAACTCATTTTGAGATTTTTACCCCGAACTACGAGGTTTTGATCCTAATCTTTTTTAAGATGGTACGTAGGCAATGGGTTTATCCATCCAAACACAAAATGTAAATAACTTGTATATTCTCTTCTCATCTCTTCAATCATGTTTGCACAAACAAATTTTCACAAAATACCAACCTTACAACAACTGTGAAAAGGGCTCCCTAGGAGTACCTAGGATGTTTTGGGTGCTTAAAACCTTCCCATTGCATAACCAACCCCCTTACCCCGATCTCTGACTTTTGTACTAGTTTTTGATTCGATAAAACTCTTAGGTTTTTGTTCGCTGCTGGGGACTCTGTTGGAGAGATTTGCCTAGTGGATTTTGCCTACTTTTCATATTTGTTGTATTGTTGTGTATATTATTTTGTGACATATTTTTTTGTGCAATTTGGGATTACTGTATTATATGTAATGATTGAATTGCTTGATATAATAAGTCCTTGTATGCTTGGTGATCCTTGTGAGATGAGTTCTATACCCGAACTCGAGTGCACTTAGGATAGGAGAATGGCATGGTCTTGTTGACTTGTGTGGAGTTATTCCTTAGCAAGTTGACTTGCAAGCCCATTCACTTGGTGAAGGTCATGTTGGGATCAATAATGTCACACAAGTAGTTGTGGTTAGACATTACTCTTTCCAATATAGACCTTAGAAGCCAAGGACCTTAGTTTACCAAGCCCATCTTGGCCTATTCTTAGGATGTTGTGTGAAAGTCGTTCAAGTGTAAGATTTGATACGATTGTTACGTGATACTACATTCATAAGAGTCTCTCTTGAGAATATTTTTGGAATACGAGTAGTCGTTTATCCGATAATATCCGAAAAATGGGATGCTGACTATGGGAACCTCTTGTAGAACATGTTTGGCAGGTTTAAACCCTAGTACACTCCCTTTGGGTGGTTCTTAACCGAGACTCCATGCTCGTTATTTGCAACAAACCCTTGATTTATGGTTGATCCGTTCATGTATCCTTAATATCAATGGAACTTGGGTGTTGATAAGGTGTAAACCATAATCCACCAAAATGGATGATTGACATTAAGGATGACATGATCCATCCCATGACCTTTGTTTGGTGTGCTTTTCTTGATCCTTGAGTGTGATTGTTGTATTCATGCATTCATGCACCCATTTGCATCCATATCATCAATAATGAGAAAATTTTCAAGGAACTTAAGAGGTCTATTTGCAAATTTTCAGACATGGAAAGACAAAGAAGGAATACAAAGAAGTACAGTTTCAGACAACCCGACTTGAAAGAGATAAGGAATTTGACATCCTATGTATTAGATCCCTTGGGTTTCAAGGCTCGTTTTGGGAAGCTTCTATCTGTTCTGACTACTCAGGTGGACGAAGGATTGATGAGTGTATTGGTGTAGTTCTATGATCCCTAGTACCGTTGCTTCACATTTTCGGATTTTCAGCTTTTGCCCACGCTAGAGAAGTATGCCTACCTTGTGGGTATACCTATTCTAGAAAAGTTGTCGTTCAGTGGCTTAGAGAGTGTTCCTACTTCTCAAGAGATAGTTGATATGTTTCATATAGATGAATCTCTGGTTGGTGCTCATATGACTACCAAAGGTGGAATTCAAGGTCTCCCTTCTGAGTTTCTCATTGCTCAAGCTACTATGTATGGGAAGGCCATGAGTGAGGATGCCTTTGAGGCCATATTTGTATTTCTCATCTATGGGCTAGTGTTATTCCCCAACATCGACAAGTTTGTGGATGTGAACGCCATTAGGATTTTCTCTACTCTTAATCCCGTTCCGACTCTGTTGGGAGACACTTACTTTTCTTTGCATATGAGGAATGCAAAGGGTGGTGGTACCATTGTGTGTTGTTTGCCTCTGTTGTACAAGTGGTTTATTTCACACTTGCCACAGACGGTCGCCTTCAAGGAGAACAAAGGATGTCTACGGTGGTCCACGAGACTTATGTCTCTCACTAATGATGATATCTTTTGGTACAAATGTGTACATGATGGTGTGCAGATTATCGACTCTTGTGGTGAATTCTCCAATGTGCCATTTCTTGGTACATGTGGTGGGATTAACTACAACCCTATTTTGGCACGTCGTCAGCTTGGGTTCCCCCTAAAGGATAAACCTAATAACATTATGTTAGAGGGTGTGTTCTTTCAGGAGGGTAAGGATCCCCAAGGCTTGAAGGGAAGGATGGTCCGCGCTTGGCGCAAGATCCATAGGAAAGGAAGGAAGGAGCTGGGTCCGAAGAACTGTATCGCTTTGGAGCCTTACACTTCTTGGGTTAGGAGGAGAGCTTCCGAGTACCTCATGCCTTATGAGTATCTAAGACCTACACCTTTGGTTGTGGCTGGGCCTTCAACCCTCCCTGACCAAGGAGTAGAGGAGTTGAGAAACGAGGACCGTTCGCGTGCTTGGATCTGTGAACGAGAGGAGTTGCTTCAGCAGATCAGGGAGAAGGATGCTTTTATAGAGTTCCTCGAGCACCAGGTTATTGAGGATCCTGATGATGCATGGACTTCTCTACTTCCTCAGTCTTCCAAATTTTTAAAGAGGAAGTACGATCGACCCGCCAAAGAGAAGGCAGACATGGAGGCAGCCTACGAGAGGGAGGAGAAGTGGCTTCGTGCATCTTATCTTCCAGTCTCCAGAGCTTTAGATGATTGCTTCTAGGGTTCCATAGGATGATCATTTTCCTTCTCTCTTGTATTTTATTTGGTTACCAAGACTGTACTTCTTTGGTGTAAAAATATTTTCCAGATATTATTAATGTGATATTTCCATATGTGATAAATGTTTAATATTCCCAATATTTGCAAATAGAACTCTAAAGTTCCTCTAATATAAAAAAATTATACCATATGCATTGCATGCATCATGTACATAAGCAGGTTTTGCTCCAGGATTCTTGTTCTATGGTCTAACTCTGTGTTCTTCATTTATTTTGAAGACAAGCTGACTCACCGGTACTACACCCGAGCCAACGCGTCAAGACTAATGGATCATTTGGAACAAGAGAACCGTGAGCTTAAGGAGGAAGTAGCCAGATTGACTGCCCTGATGGAGTCATTCATGGCTGCCCAGAGCCAGTCGTCTCCGACACCTTCAACTCCTCCCTAGAGGACAGTTATTTCCGAGATTGTCTCTTCAACTGTGCCTACGGCCAGCGCCCACTTTGCACCAAGAGCTATGCCAGTCGGGTTTCCGTGGGGGATGCCTCCCAACTTCATGACTGAGGGTCCTGCACCCACCTTTGCTTCTCTGCCGGCATCTAGCCTGGTGCTTGCCGTTCCACCTCCTATCGTGCATACTATGCCTAGAGTAGATGACACCATCTATCATTTTGAACCGTCTGAGGGCCCAGATGTCTATGAAAAGATGGATTCTATGAATGACCAATTTCTTGAGCTCCACAAGGAATTGAAAACTCTTCGAGGAAAAGATCTTTTCGGTAAGTCTGCTGCTAAACTCTGTTTGGTCCCAAATGTCAAAATACCTGTAAAGTTCAAGGTACCTGATTTTGAAAAGTACAAGGGAAATACTTGCCCTCTCAGCCACCTGGTCATGTATGCCAGGAAAATGTCGACTCAGACCGACAACGACCAACTCCTCATTCATTACTTCCAGGACAGTTTGTCTGGTGCTGCCCTAAGATGATATATGGCCTTGGATAACGCGAACATCCGATCCTTCAACGACCTTGGCGAGGCCTTCGTCAAGCAATACAAGTACAACGTGGATATGGCTCCCGATAGGGATCAATTGAGAGTCATGTCCTAGAAGGACAAGGAAACTTTCAAAGAGTATGCCCAGAGGTGGCGAGAGGTAGCAACGCAGATTGTGCCCCCGCTGGAGGAGAAGGAAATGACCAAGATCTTTCTGAAGACCTTGAGTTCTTTTTATTACGAGCGGATGATTGCCAGCGCTCCTTCTGACTTCACCGAGATGGTGAACATGGGGATGCGTATGGAAGAAGGAGTCAGGGAAGGGCGCTTGACCAGAGAAGAAGGCTCTTCTGCCAAACGGTATTGGACGTTTGGAAAGAAGAAAGATGGCGAGGCACATGTTGTGACCTCCCATGTTAAACCAAGAAGACCCTCAGTAAGGAGGAAGACCGTGCGTCCTGCCGGTAACCAGCATCAGGTGGCTCACATAGCACCTGTTTTCAGAGATAATCAGCAATATCAGCATCACAATAATAATCAGCAACGACCACATCCGTAATATCAACAACAACAGCACTGTCCTCAACAACAGGCCTACCAGCCTCGAAACGGTAATCAAGCCGGTACAAGTTACGAGAGGAAGAGGGTCACCTTCGATCCTATTCCCATGACATATGCAGAATTATATCCCTCTTTGATAGAGAGGAAGTTGATTACTCCACGAGACCCACCGGCTATACCTACCAACCCTTAGTGGTGGTATAAGCCCGAATTACACTATGTTTATCATTTCGTCTCTCTCGGACATGACGTGGAAAATGGCTACCCACTGAGGACCAAGATTCAAGACCTTGTGAGATGTGGAATTTTGTGTTTCGAGGACGTAGGTCCAAATGTAAAGAAGAACCCATTGCCCGAGCATGGGAAATTTGTCAACATGGTCCAGGGTTGTCCTCGTAAATACGAAGTCAAATATGTCAGCCATATTCGACAATCTCTGGTCGAGATGCATATACTGCTGTATGAATACAGTCATTACGAGCACGACCATGATAGATGCCGAGTTTGCACTGTCAATCGAAGAGGTTGTCGCCAAGTTCGCAAAGATGTTCAAGAAATGCTGGATGAAGGAGTCATTGAGATACTTCAAAACAGAAATGTTGATGAAGATGCTGATGAAGTCAATGTAATTTCTCTGGTGTTTCGGATCCCTGAGCCTGTTATTATCAAGTACGATGGGAGCAAGCAGAAGGCTTCTCCTTCTTTGACCATTAAACCGATCGGCCCTGTGCCATACTCTTCTGAGAAGGCGGTCCCCTATCTCTATAATGATGTAGCATTAGAGAATGGGAAATAGGTGCCCCTGCCATCTACCTCTGTTGTTAATATTGCCGACGTTAGCGGCCTGACCCGTAGCGGTCGTGTCTTCTCGGCTCCGCCGAAACCTCAAGTTGATGTTCGAAGGGTTGATGTGACTAATTATGCTGAAACGTCTGGTTGGGATTGCTGTGAATGCTACGAATCCGGCACTTGTTGCCAAACCTGCCTCTACATTGAGAACTCCTGTCTCTGATGGCCAGAGTAGCAATGCGAAAGAAGACTGTGATGAGATGTTGAGGCTCATCAAAAGGAGTGGGTACAACGTTGTAGATCAGCTTCTACAGACGCTATCCAAGATCTTTGTATTGTCTTTGTTGATGAATTCAAAACCACACCGAGAAGCTCTGCAGAAGGTGTTGGATGTGGCCTATGTAGATCAGGACGTCACAATCGAACAATTTGACAGTATTGTTGCAAAACATCACTACTTGTAACAATTTAAGTTTTTGTGATGCTGATCTCCCCGAGGAGGGAAGATACCACAACTTGGGATTACACATATCTATGAGCTGCAAAGATGATGTCATGTCCAATGTGCTGGTGGACACTGGGTCATCATTGAATGTGTTGCCAAAATCCACTCTTGCAAAATTGTCATATCAGGGGCCTCCCATGAGGCAAAGTGGAGTGGTAGTTAAAGCTTTCGATGGGTTCCGTAAAACTGAGATTGGAGAGGTTGAACTCCCAGTCAAAATTGGACCAAGTGATTTCAAGATCACCTTCCAGGTCATGGATACTCACCCATCGTATAGCTGTCTATTGGGCAGACCATGGATTTACGAGGCAGGCGCCGTGACATCCACCCTACACCAAAAATTGAAGTTTGTCAAAAACAAGAAGCTGGTGGTGGTAGGGGGAGAAAAGGCTCTCCTAGTTATCCATTTGTCTTCCTTCTCTTATATAGACGCTAAGGATGAAGTTGGAACTCCGTTCCAAGCTTTATCTATTGCTGAGCCTATTAAGAAAGGAACTTCTTCATTTGCTTCCTATAAAGATGCTAAGTTGGCCATTGAGCATGGTGCAACTACTGGATTGGGGTAAATGATTAAGCTGGAAGGCAACAAATCCCGGGCTGGCATAGGGTATTCTTCTGGTGTCTTCAATAAGCGTGGGTTGTTCAAGAGTGGTGGATTCATCCACACCGATCAAGATGAGGAAGCTGCTGTTATTCTGGAAGAGGATGCAAAGGAGGATTCTGGCAACTTTGTCATCCCTGGAGGGGTCTGCAATAACTGGGTCGTTGTGGATGTTCCAACAGTTATCCATAAGTCAAATTAATGTTCATGATGTTTAAAAACCCTCCTCCCATGCCAAAAGGAGGAGTGATGACATTGTTGGCTCATAAATACAATGATATTTTCATTCAATAAATTCATGTTAAATGTTTGTTTTTCCAATTATTTTCACTTTTTTCTTTTTGCATGAAATTGGTGATCATATAAAACCCTAAAAAATAAGAATAAAATCAATCTTTTCATCTGCATAATGATTTTCCTTGTTTGAATTCTAAAATCTCTTTTATATCCAAAATCATTATGCAGGTTGATCAAACCCATTGAACATAATGATCCAACACCACCTCCCAACTTTGAATTCCCTGTATTTGAGGCGGAAGAAGATGATGTTGAAGAGATTCCTGATGAGATTAACCGTCTACTTGAGCGCGAAGAGAAGATCATTCAGCCGCATCTTGAGAATCTGGAAACAGTCAACTTAGGGTCTGAAGATTGTGTTAGAGAAGTGAAGATTGGGGCACTCCTGGAAGAATCTGTTAAGAAGGGGTTGATTGAGTCGCTACGAGAATATGTCGTCGTCTTTTCCTGGTCATATGAAGACATGCCTGGTCTAGATACAGATATTGTGCAACATTTCCTGCCTTTAAAGCCTGAGTGCGTGCTTGTAAAGCAGAAGCTCAGAAGAACTCATCCTGATATGGCAGTGAAGATCAAAGAGGAAGTTCAGAAGCAAATTGATGCGGGGTTTCTGGTGACTTCTACATATCCTCAATGGGTGGCCAATATTGTGCCCGTGCCTAAGAAAGATGGAAAAGTCCGAATGTGTGTGGACTATAGAGACTTGAATAAAGCTAGTCCGAAAGATGATTTCCCTCTACCACATATTGATATCTTGGTAGATAATACAGCTAAATTCAATGTCTTCTCATTTATGGACGAATTTTCCAGATATAATCAGATTAAAATGGCACCTGAGGATATAGAGAAGAAAACATTCATCACACTTTAGGGAACATTTTGTTATCGAGTGATGCCCTTCGGTTTGAAGAACACCGGAGCCACGTATCAACGAACTATGACTACCTTGTTTCATGATATGATGCACAAGGAGATCGAGGTATATGTTGATGACATGATTGCAAAGTCAAGAACGGAAGTTGAACATGTAGAGCACCTGTTGAAACTTTTTCAGCGTTTGAGGAAGTATAAGCTTCGTCTGAATCCTAACAAGTGTACATTTGGAGTCCGTTCCGGCAAGTTATTGGGCTTTATTATCAGCGAAAGAGGTATTGAAGTTGATCCTGCAAAGGTCAAAGCAATACAAGAGATGCCTGCGCCCAAAACTGAGAAGCAAGTCCGTGGTTTTCTTGGCCGTTTGAATTATATTTCCAGATTCATATCCCACATGACTACCACATGTTCGCCGATATTCAAGCTCCTCTGGAAAGTTCAGTCTCATGATTGGACCGAGGATTGCCAAAAAGCCTTTGACAGTATTAAGGAGTATTTGTGTGAGCCGTCGATTCTGTCTCCACCTGTGGAAGGGAGACCGTTGATTATGTATCTGAGAGTTCTTGAAGACTCAATGGGTTGTGTCCTTGGTCAGCAAGATGAATCAGGGAAGAAAGAGTATGCTATCTACTACCTGAGTAAGAAGTTCACTGAGTGTGAGTCTCGATACTCGATGCTTGAGAAAACATATTATGCTTTGGCTTGGGCTGCTAAGCGCTTACGCCATTATATGTTGAATCATACGACTTGGTTGATATCCAAAATAGATCCAATATCTTTGAGAAGCCTGCTTTAACTAGGAGTATTTCCCATTGGCAGATGTTGTTGTCTGAGTATGATATTGAGTATCGAGCTTAGAAGGCTATAAAAGGTAGTATCTTGGCTAACCACTTGGCACACCAACCGATCGAAGATTATCAGTCAGTTCAATATGATTTCCCAGATGAAGAGATTCTGAATTTGAAAATGAAAGACTGTGATGAGCCTACGCTCGATGAAGGGTCAGAGCCTGGTTCCCGATGGAGCATGGTTTTTGATGGTGCTGTGAATCAATATGGAAATGTTATTGGGGTAGTGATTATTACTCCTCAGGGAACACATTTTCCTTTTATAGCAAGGCTAACTTTCAAATGCACAAATAATATGCCAGAGTATGAGGCCTGTATTATGGGTTTGGAAGAGTGTATTGATCTTAGGATCAAACATCTTGATGTTTATGGTGATTCGGCCCTTGTTGTTAATAAGATTAAGGGTGAATGGGAGACGAATCGGCCTGGCCTCATCCCATATAGAGATTATGCGAGGAGAATTTCAACGTTCTTTACTGAGGTTGACTTCCATCATATTCCTCGAGATGAGAATCAGATGGCAGATGCTCTTGCTACACTTGCTTCAATGATTGTGCTTAGACTTTGGAATGAAGTTCCCAATATCACCGTGATGCGCTTGGACAGACCAGCTCATGTATTCGCAATAGAGGAGGTGCAAGATGACAAGCCATCGTATTATGATATCAAGTGTTTTCTTCAGAACCAGATTTACCCACCTGGGGCATCTGTGAAAGATAGAAAGACTTTGAGGAGATTATCTGACAGTTTCTACCTCAATGGTGATGTACTTTATAAGAGGAATTTTGACATGGTTCTGCTCAGATGTGTGGATAGACACGAAGTAGACCTGTTAATGACTGAGGTCCATGAGGGTTCATTTGGTACTCATTCCAATGGACATGCCATGGCTAGAAAGATGTTAAGAGCAGGTTACTATTGGCTGACAATGGAGTCTGACTGCTGCAAATATGTGAAGAAATGCCATAAGTGTCAGATTTATGCGGATAAGATTCATATTCCCCCGACACTTCTGAATGTGATTTCATCACCATGGCCTTTCTCCATATAGGGGATTGACACGATTGGCATGATAGATCCGAAAGAGTCCAACGGTCACAGATTTATTCTCGTAGCAATTGATTACTTCACCAAGTGGGTTGAAGCGGCGTCATATGCAAATGTGACCAGGCAGGTGGTTATGAAGTTTATCAAGAATCAACTCATATGCCGTTATGGTGTACCGGATAAGATCATTACGGACAATAGATCTAACTTGAACAACAAAATCATGAAGGAGCTGTATAGCGAGTTCGAGATAACACATCATAATTCTTCTCCTTACAGACCCAAGATGAATGGGGATGTTGAAGCTGCTAATACGAATATCAAGAGGATTATCCAAAAGATGGTTGTTACGCACAAGGATTGGCATGAGATGCTGCCATTTGCCTTGCATGGATATCGTATATCTGTCCGCACTTCAACAGGGGCAACCCCTTTCTCTCTTGTTTACGGCATGGAGGTTGTGCTCCCAGTAGAGGTGGAGATCCCATCAATGAGAGTCTTGATGGAAGCTAAGTTGACTGATGTTGAATGGGTTCAGAGTCGTTATGACCAACTGAACTTGATAGAAGAGAAGAGATTGACCTCCATGTGCCACAGTCAATTATATCAGCAAAGGATGAAGAAGGCCTTTGATAAGAAGTTCAAACCTCGTGTGTTCCGAGAAGGTGACCTCGTGCTCAAGAAAGTCCTGTCTTTCGCGCCCGATTCCAGGGGCAAGTGGACTCCAAACTATGAAGGTCCATATGTTGTCAAGAGAGCCTTTTCAGGCGGTGCTTTGATACTTACAACTATGGATGGGGAGGATTTCACTCGTCCTGTGAATTCAGATGCAGTCAAGAAATACTTCGCCTAAAATAAAAAACAGAATAGCTCACTAAGTTGAAAACCCGAAAGGGAGGCTTAGGCAAAAATGAGCGTCTCGGTGGATCGAAAACCCGAAAGGGCGATTCAGGCAAAAGTTAAAGACATAAAAAAATGAATATGTGCCCTTCTAGATTGAGTACCTCACCCTGGGGGAAATCTAGGCAAAAATTAGGGATTTGGCATGTAACTGCGTCCTGACAAGACTTTGTTCTACAAACTACCCCCTATCAAAGGTTCTCGCTCAGTCATCATCAATTGAAGCTTCAAATACATCAGATTCAGAGTTGATTGGAGAAATGGTCATTATGTTCAATGTAGCCCTTTTCCAATATATATAACCAATTTCAAATTTGTAAAGATCTATGGGGTCTCCCAATTTGCAGACTACCATCCCATCAAATAAATTTGAGCCTTTATCCAATTCTTTGCACTCTTATTTGTTCCTATTCAACAAATGTTTTGCATGTTTTAATTGAGAAATATCATTGTTTTAAAATAAATAAATTTCCCATAATCTGTTTTTAAACAAAGTGAACATTCACAATGACGAAAGGATACTTGGGACGTCTTCAGTGCTCTCCCAAAGATGGTATGATTCCCAACAGGGTAAGACATTTGTTCATATTCCCAGCATGATTGTATCCCTTTCCCTCAGAGACCGTGTGTGTTTTCCTCCGGAGCAGAGCGGTTGATGAAGAAGTTTACCTTTCCTTCAGCGGAATAATGATCCTTCCTCCTCAGCAAATGTGATTTCGTCAGTAGTACGAAACATGGTGGTGACCCTGGAGACTTCTGATTGGTGGTTGTTCCCCACAAAGTTCCATCTTCCCCTCTGATAATTTCCCCAGTAAGTGGCTTCTCCATGTGTGGCCCCTGTCCCCAACTGGAACGACTGATGCTCATTCCCCTGCAGAGATCTTTGATTCCTAGTATCTTTTGCCCCCATCAGATTGGATGTTCTCCAGTGGGCCTGACTTTCTCTCTTGAGATGTAGTACCGGATGTTTAACTTGTGAACCTGTTTGTGTTAGATATGTCTGTTTTGTCAACATTCATCATACATAAACCACGCATGTACGCATTTAAATTTTAACATTCAAATATTCGTGTTGCATTATTTGCCATAAATACCTTTGTTTGTTTCCTCCTGCTATTCGGTGATACATATTTCACCAAGCAGATGTTTGTGTTTGATCTTCCCATGTAGAGTCAGCTCCATAAGCAGAAAGCGTCTATCCCTCCTTCCATATTCCCCACAGAGTTATGTCCTCGTGGATAACGGTTGTTTCGGTTTCCTCCCAACACATATATTGGGATGAAGTTCCCCCTGAGTTATATCCTCATAGGGACGAGTCTTATTTCATCGTGCCTCTCTAGTTTGTTCCTAGATTGGCTTCTCGTGATTTTCCCTGCGCTTCCCCGTAGTTTAGATGAATGATTGCTCAGTAACTAGTAATTTTCCATCTTTTCCTCGGCGGAGTCTGTGGCTTTCTACCCTCATATCGGTAGTTATAAGTCCTATTGTTGTGGTTTTCTACCCTCATGTCGGTAGTTGTAAACCCTTTTTTTATCATCTTTGCAGAGTTAACCTTATTGTTGTTCATCCTAACCGATGACGGTTACTCTTCCGTGGTTTTCTACCCAGTATCGGTAGATGTAATCTCCTCCTTGATGGTTATCCTTATCCAATATTCGGTATCGATATTCCTTCTCCTTTTGAGTATATCTTCCAGTACCAGTGATATATCTCCCGGATCATTGCCTTTATCAATGTATCCCTAGCGAGTCATCTTTCATTTTCCGATTGTCGGTAATGATTGTTTCTCCCTTTGATGTGATCATCATTTTATACCTAGTATTTGGTATCCCGATGCCCTTTTTCTTTCGGTCGATTAATCCTTCATTAACCCAGTAGCCGGTTGTGGATAATCTTCCATGCGAGTATGTTATCTATGTTCTGACGGTAATAGATAATATATCTCATGCGCTCTTTGGTCGAAGTCTTTTATTCTTCCCCAGTCGAGTAAGATTCGAATCCCCTTTTGTGGAGTCGAATGCCCATCCTATAATCGAGTTTGCTTTTTTAGCCCTCTTTTGGATGATGAGTATCTTGGAAATATTCCCCAATTTACGTTTGGTCGATCACCTATTATATGCCCAGTAACCGGTATCCCTGGTGTCCCGTCCCTTCTGCTCCCTATTATGACTTTTGTCCCCTATGGAGTCAGATTTCCTGAATTGAAATATACCTTTTATGTCTTCCTCAGATGATTTTGGATGTTTGATATCTCTCACCCTTATACCGGTCCTAGATATTCATTCTCCCTGAGTGTCTTGTTCTCTCACCCTTTTACCGGTGTTGTGATCACATGTCTCCTTGAGCTTATTACCCAGTAATCGGTAATACCTCATCCTGTTGTTTCCTCAGATGAGTCCTGTGTGACATTCCTCAGCGAAGTCCCTTAGTGGATTTTCCCATCTAAGTCTGGATTTCTATCCGAAGTTTCCTTTGTAGATAATTTCGCTATATTGGCATATTCCCCAATACATGCGCCTTTGAGTCAGCTCGAGTCTTTCCAATGATTGATTTGGAATTCCTCTCGTGTCTCTGCAAGTTCTAAATCGTGACCTGCTCACGTAATTCATTCCCTCTCTTATCCCCATTGAGTGTACTACTCATATGGATGATCAGTTTCTCCTGATTTCTTTCCTCTTTGTGGACACATATCTCCACAGAGTATCATCTTTTGCATACATACATTTGCATCATGAGGTCTCTTAGGGACCAAAATTCGTCTCTTTGGTATTATTTAAGCCCATTCTACCTCGTCGAAACAAAGATTTTTAATCTTCACTTCTCCGGCTAGAATGACTTTAAATAGGGGCATCTGTAAGACCCTAATTTTGACCCTAAGATCCCTCATGACATCATAACATTGCATTTGCATAGCCTCAAGGATCATAAGCATCTTGGTTCCCTTTGCCTTTGGGTGGGACCTCCTGTGGGTTGGTTTGAGATCACCAAGCATGCTTGAAATGTATATCATTGCTTTTCTCATTTTATTCACTAACCAAAAGCACAAAAATATGTCACTAACATCTCTTGTGTGTAGCTTGAGCAGTCACACGGTCAAGAGCTTCTAGGAGATCATATATGCATTGATATGGTCAAGAGAAGATGAAAGCAAGCATGACAATCGTCCCCAAAGCTCTCATCCATCAGATATGCCTTCCAAGTATCTCAATTCATCATTTTTATCAAAGGAAATCAAAGGGTTTGAGGCTTGTTCCCCAAGGAAACCCAAATTCATATGTCCATCAAATGTGCCTTGCTCATGAAGCAACCTCAGCCCATGGTCAAATAATACCAAGGGAAGTTCTTTAATTCATAATTTCATGCATATTTAAACTTATTTGAGTACTCAAAATCATCAATTCATCAGGATATGAGAATTGGACTTGAGAAGTTGATCAGTCAATTCATCTAGCTATTTTGAAATACACTGAGACCTAACGTTTTATGTGTTGGTCAAATGGAGATGACCCCAAGAGAAAAAATGTTCTTAAGGACAATACTTACAACTTTCATGTTCATCAAAAATTTATTTGAAGCTTGGAAGGTCATCATCCATTCCAAGACATTATAGGTCATTTTGACTGAAACCCTAATTTTGGGTCAAATTCCCAAGGACATAACTCCTTTGTTTTTCATGATTTTGAGGTGAGATCAAATGTATTGGAAAGCTTAAGATGTCTGATTCAAATTTTATGTTGATCAAAATTGCAAAATCTTAAAAGAAATACATGTGATAATGCAAAATATTATAGGTCACTTTGGACCAAATACATTGAAATGTGAAAAGGTCCAAATTCAAGTGCCCATAACGTCTTCATCAAAAATCCAAATGATGCAAAATTTAAGTCCATATTGATTGCCTTGAAACTATCTACAACTTTCATTTTTAAGATTTTGTCATTTGGAGCTTACATCATTGAGACATAAGGGCTTGAACTTTGGCTAATTTTGAAAATTCCACATATGCATGTTTTGCACCCTACACTTCAAGTGCAATTTTCATTAATATCCAAGGCCCAAATGAAGTTTTGATCAACATAACATTTGTTCCTTATGCAATAAGATTTCCAACCATTACTCATAAGTTTGCATTTTAATTTTGGACATGGCATTTTCGAAGACTTGAATGCAATAGTGCATTTTTGGAAAATCATTTCAATTGCCATGCATGAGCTGAAACAATCCAATTTGCACGTCCATTCTACTTACATCATGTATAAGCTTCCATTTCCAAGTGGAATTGGGCCCTCCATGCGCCTGTACAGGCCCATGCATGGAGGCCCTTTCCATTCATGCAAGTTTTGATTCATGCATTCAGCATTGCTTCAACTATAAATACAAGGCCTTGGCTTCATAATTTCACAACCTTAAGGCGCCCCAATTGCTGCTGAACTGAAATCCTAGCCATCACTAAAGGAACTATTTCATTTCTCTTCAAATTTTTCAGATCTGAATTTTGATTTCATTGATCAATCTTCAGATCTTAAAGTTCCTAAACCTTCTCTTCTTGATCCATAGTGTAGCACCTCAAATTTTCACCTCCCATTTGTACATTCATTTCATTTTTAGGTCATTAACACTGCATTGTCATTGCATCTCGTGTTACATCTCATCAGTCCAAACTGGTCAGGAGAAGTCTATCTGTGCAAGAGAGCAAGGGTTTTTCCATGAGATAAAGTCCCTATGGTTGTTCTAATGAGCTTACATGACCCAAGGATTATTTTGAAGCAACTTGGCCAAGTGTTGAAAGCTCAAAGTCCACAGTGCATGACCAAGTCATCTGAGGCCCATAAAAGTCAACTGCAAGTCAACTGAGGGCTAGGAGATGGAGAAATGGTTTGAGACACTTCATTCATGTACCAAAGAGGGTTATTCAACATGTCAAACATCTAACTTGAAGATTTTGAAGCCAGATCTAAAGTTTCCAAAAATGGAAAGTGGCCTGTAATTTCAAGTTTCCAAAAATGGCAAGTTTTTGGACCAACTTCAACTCAACTTTCCAACATCAAAGAAGCTTCAAATGAAATTTTGTCTAACATGAAAGTTGAAGATCTTTTTCTCCCATTTCCAAAAAGTCAATGATCATTAATTTCTAATGAATGGTTAAGGAGTTATGATCAAATCATGGCAAAGTGTGCATGGAACTTCAAATGAGCATAACTTTTGAACCAAAGCTCCAAATTGAGTGGTTCTTTTTGCAATATTCTTCCCTTGACCTCTAATTTCCAAATCATGCATCACATTACATAAAATCTCATCATATAATCACTTGCATATCCATGATTTTTTGGAGGAAAATTGCAAAATTCAAAAATGGTGCATTGTATGGACTTTCTACCATTGCCATTGAGTTTAAAAAAGGATTTTAAGTGAAAATGATCAAGCCAAGGGTACTGTTCACGTAGGATTACTACATGCACCGTGCAATTTTTCAATTTTTGTCAAAACACCTTATTTTTGCTAATTACCATTAACCATTGCTAATTAACATTTTTAGTGTGATTAGTACAACATATAAATACCATAATCATAACAGAATTTGGGAGGTTAATCACAATTTCACATTTCTAGATCTAGTTTCTCTCTCCCTCCAAAATTTTCTTCAAACCAAATTTCAAAATCCTTCAACATAAGACCTTGTTTTTGTTGAAGATTCATGATCAGTGAGTTGATTAGAGTGTGAATCAAGTATTGGTTTGTTGAATTCGTGCAAGAACCAAGCATTTGAAGCTCAAAACTCAAAGATGGAAGTTGATTATTAATCTAGATCTACACGTTCTCAAGCTTCCTTTTCTTCATCAAACATCATCACAAGCATTCTGGAACTGATTTGGATCATCTGGAGCTTTGAATCGTGCAAAACAAGGAACTGTTCTTCAAGAGGTGAGTTTTTCGAGCTTCATAATTTCACAATTCATGTAGATATTCTTGTAGATCTTGCTTTGCTGATCATTTTGATATAAATTTCGTGCGATTCGGATAAAAATTGAGAGAGAGATGCTTGATTGAAGTTTCACATGTCAAACTTTATTTGCTTCGATTTGCATGAATCATGTTGAATTAGGATTAATTGATGCTTGATCTATTATCTCCTTTGCATGAGCTTCGTTTTGGTATAAATTTTTTGAAAATCTGAGCATTTCTGAAAATCTGGAAAAATCTGGAAAAACTCCATTGAAGTTCATGAGTGTTCTTCGTGTTCTTCATGAAGAAGATGAAGATTCATCATTTGCGTCGGTTTTTGTGACGGTTGTAAGCGCCGCTATTTCCCTAGGGCTTTTCAGCCAAAACGACGTAGTTTCATTGCTAGGCGCGCTCCTCATTTGAATCTCAACCTAGTTCGATTCCCAGCGAAGACAAATATTCAAATCCATTCATATTTTATTGCCTTTCCCTCCAAATTTCCAATATATGTTCATCTTGATTTTCATTATTTCTTCCAACTTGTAAAATGCATATCAAATTGAAAAATGAATCAAAAAATACATGGTTTTCTGCTAATTGTTCCTTGAGATGTCTAGTTTTTCATGATGATTTTTTCTGGAGTTGTGCCTGGCTGGAATTTTATTTGCTCTAGGTTGATTGAACACATATGCATTTGTGACCTTGCCTTGTTCATCTTATTGTGAAATGCTTGATTTTAATCCAATGGACTTAAAAGTTTACATGATGATTCTTGAAACATTGATAGATGCTTTAGGATTGGTTTGGTATTTTTCCCATTTACCATTTCTGTTTTATGCACATGTTTGCATGGTGTGACAATTTGTGTCACACATTTGGTTGTTCAACTTGTGCAATTTAATTTCCATGCCAAATGATCTTTGATGCTTCTGATTTTTTGTATGATGATCATGTTGGATGTGTTGAATGCTCATGAGTTTTTCCAGAATTATTTGAATCATTTCTGTTTTGATTTGGAATTTTCATTCATGATGATCATATATGAGATTTGATTTTTCCTTTGACTTCTTTTGATCATGAAATGCATTTGATGATTGATTTTGATGTGAGCCTTTTTAGGACTTGTTAATATGTGTTTGAAGTTCCATTGTGTTGAATTTCAGCTCCTGTTTTGAATTTTTTCTTCATCTTTGACCCTAGGGTTTGACCTAGTGGTTTGTTGCTGACATGTGAGCTTTGAATTTCAAGTTCAAGTATACATCTCCATGATTGATGTTGCTCCCTCATTTGAGCTTGATCATGTGTTATTATTGGCTAACATTGGTTTGTTTTATAGGCTTTGAGAACAATTCACTTGTGTTTATGGCTCATGTGTTGCATATTGGGTTGTCTGTTGGATATTGACTGTTGTCTGATTGTCTGGATTTTATACTGATTGGTTTAGCTGTTTCCACAGGTACCTAAGTTGCTTTAAGTTCATTTGAACTTTGCTTTGCTTGCTTGTGGTTGGCATACCACTGAGGTATAATTCCTTGATCTTCATGTAGACTGGAAGACCTGTCATGTTACCTTGGCAGGCACCTGTTTCAAGCCCTCCTTAAGAGGCAATGCTTGTGGATGTTTAATTTTGTGCCAAGCAGGTAAAGTCCTCTTAAGAGGAAATTGGTAGATAAAAGGGATGTGCAATCCATCCCCTGCTAATCAGTTGTGTCATTCACTTTTCTCACACCATGTGTTGATGCATTGTGAATAAGAACCCAAGATCTTGTTGTGTCAGTCATGTGGAGAAGAGTTCCTACATTCTGAACTCCCACACTTTCTATTTGATTTAAGCTCTCCCAGGCCAGGGATAAGAGCTATGAGGCATAACCCTCATCTCCATTTCATCTGCTTCACCCTAACTCTCAATGTTAGGGTTAAGAGCTAACCACACCCCATTCTAGTTGGCTTGTTTGTCAAGGTTGACATGACCCCTTGACTAAAGCCTAGCCTTGTATGAGCCAATTGTTTGCATATAGTGTGTGCTACTTGTGCTTGTGTTTGATTGTGCTGTTTAGGCTAGCTTGCTTCCTGTGCAAGTTAGGATAGAGACCTCAACATAGGGATCTTATGCATGACAACTTCTAGGCTCGAGTCGTAGTCTCCCTAGTAGCTTGTTATCTCCCTTGTCTCTGGTTAGGTTAGGAGTTCTTTCCCTGTTAAGGGGAACTACGTCGCCCTGATCCTCATACCAGATGAGGTACGTAGGCAGGAGATGAGCTGCTCTCTCCGGGCGCCCTTTTTCTTTTGCAACCCTTTGTGTGTTTTGGAGTCTGACATAAGTCCAGCGATTGGCTGTCTTGTTTGCTTGTTGGAGTCTGACGTAAGTCCAACGAATGACAGTCGGTTTCCTGTGTGTGTGTTTGTTGGTTCGGAGTCTGATGTAAGTCCAGCGATTGTCATTCGGTTTCCATGTTTGCCTGCTTGGGTGGAGTCTGACATAAGTCCAGCGATTGGCAGTCGGTTTCCTGTTTGTGTTTTGTTTGGCGTGCGTTAACTGAGCTACGAGTGCTCTGATTCTTTCTCTGGTTAGAGAAGATACGTATGCATGGGATGCGACATCCTAGCGAGCACGTTTCCCCTGCCCCGAACTACGTCGACTCTGATGTCTATGTCTGACAGACTACGTAGGCCCAGGATGTGATATCCTGCCGAGTTCCTCTTCTTCCGTCCTTTCTGTGTTTGTTTCCAGCGCGTGTGCAGTGTTTGAGAAGTCTTTTAGCAACCTTTCTTCTATTCTTTTGAGCGTGGATCCCGTCGAGTACGACGGATGCGTAGGGGTGCTAATACCTTCCCTTCGCATAACCGACTCCCGATCCCATCTTTCTCTGGTCGCGAGAGCATTCCTTTCCAGGTTTACTTCGAGCGTTTCCTTTCCCGCCTTTGGGATAAATAACGCACGGTGGCGGCTCTGTTGTTTCGTTTTCCCGTCGGTTTTTCGCGTAATGCGACACATAGTACCTACTGTTTTCAAAAGCATCCAAAGATCTTGACTCAAATCCTTGCAATTCAAAGGTTTAGTTCATCTGTTATTTGCTTCGAACCAGCTTGTATATTGCTCTATTTGCTTTGCTCTTGTGTGATCTGAAGCCCTCTGCATAGAGGCAACATTGCTATGCTTTCAATTTTTTGAAAATCATGAAGTTCATATGAACACCACAGAATTTCCACTTTTGATTTCTCTCAATCTAGAGATCTAGAATGGAATTGAGTGGTACAGGGGTGATGTACATCACCCCAGCTTTCGAATGATGCCTGGATCATGCATTTTGGTTGCTATTTTTTCCTCTGCAACTTTTGACACTCGTCGGAGCTGGCCGGAGAAGACGGTGGCGCTGGCCACCGTTTGGTTTCCAGATTAGATCTAGGCCTTCCATTTGTTTTTCCAGATCTATTCCTAAGCGTCCAATGTTATGACTTTCCATAATGCCACATATGATGCATTGACCAAGGAACAAGGTAGGCGCGCGCGTTTAGGCCTCATGATTTTCCAGCTCAATTAATGAGCTCCGATCCAATGGCTCACGTTTTTCCTATTTTCTAATTTCTGATTTTATTTTCTTTTATTTCTTTTAATTCCATTTTATTTCAAAAACTCATATCTCTCTCATTATTGGTCCAAAAATTATGGGACCAATTTCATTCTTCTCCTTTTAATTTCTACTTTCTAAAAATGATTTTTAATATTTTTTATTTTGTCATTTGATATTTTTTTAGTAATTTTCTCTTTTCTGGTTATTTTTAATTCATTTAAAATAGTTTTTGATATCCAAAAAATACAAAAATATTTTTCCAACCTCTTTGAATGATGATAGATCTATGAAAAATATTGTCATCAATTTATTAATTGATTTGAGATTTATTTGAGATTTTAGTTCAATTAGGTTATTTTTTATGCGTTTTAATTGATTTAAAATAGTTTCTGACTTTTAAAACTTGCTGAAATTTTTTGTCAAACTTTGTTTGACCTTGTTGAACTTGGGATAATTCACTTGGACTTTTCAAAGTTGATTTGAAGTGAGTTTGAAGTTTGACCTTTCTTTATTATTTTAATTCAAGTTTTATTTTAATATTAAAAAATGCCAAAAATATTTTATTTGTTTCTTGACTTCTAATCTTCATTTTGCTTCTGTTTTCTATTATTTGACCTTGATCTTCTCTATCTTTGGTCAATGCTTGTTGATTAGAACATACCATTTCCATTAATGTACTTTAATTCATCATCTTTTTCTTCTTCTTCTTCTTTTTCTTTTTTTTGATCAATGAGTTAAAGATTAGTGGTTAGCATTGATACATGGAGGTTTAATCTTCCTTGATTCAAACCTAATTTATCTTGATCATGGATCAAGTGAATGGCTTTGCATTAAGGATAGATTGCTTCCTAAATCATGCAAAGAACCTAAATCAATACTAGATCATTTCTCATCTTCTTTTTGGCATGGCAAGTTGTTGGAGTTTGATTCACTAATCAAGACCTCTAACTTGTGTTGTTGCCTACATTATTATTGACCGGCCTCAGATAGTTGTGACTTCTACATAAATCCAATTACGATTGCTTAACATAGCGCTAAATTTTCCTTATGGCACACTAACTATTAACACTAACCATTAACCATTAACATTTACTTCTTGCACTTTACATTTATGCAATTTACTATTCTTGTACATATTATTCCTTTGCTTTTTACATGTTTATGTTAATGCAATTTTCCTTTTTCTCACTTGAGCATATAACTGTGTATATATTATTGTGCTTATGTTTTGTTTTGATTGTTGTGGACCCAATGCAAAGAAATGGACAAATGGACTTAGTTTATAGGACATTCCCTATGCAAAATTGGAGTAGAAGGACCTTAATGTTGAAGATGGATTAGGAGGACCAACTCTCTAAACTCACTCTTGTCCATTCTTGATTTGCTTCATAAAACTCTTTGATGTGTGTGCTTTTGTGCTAGGGGATCCTATGAAAAGTTCAAATTGAAGAACCGTTGCCATGTCCATCCAAATGTGAAAGATACAAGAGCCATTGGGGATCTTCTAAGAGCTTGTTTGATTATGTTGATTGCTTGAGCTTACAATTATTTTGCTTGCATATTCCAAAGAATGGGAGCTACTTGGATCATCAATATGATCTCAAGAGAGGAACTTCATTTGTGGTCTTGTTTCTTATCCCTCATCTCTTGTATGATTAGGACTCTAGCCATTCTTCTTCTTCCCTCCAATCTAACCCAAGCCAAATTTTTTGTGCAAACATTTAACACTTCTTTTCAAATATTAGAAGCCTAAGCCTTATGCTTTTGATTTTCAAACTTTCTTTTGATAACACTCATTTTGAATTGAATCTTTAAGTCAACTTTGACCATATTTTGTAAATACTTTTCATTGGTAAATATAACTCATTCAAATACTTTTGTGGTTTCAATGGCCACTTTCTTAATCAAAACTTTTCATAACCTTTAGCTATTAGGTTTGAGTTATCCTTAAGGTAGATGTAATACTCACCTATATCCTTAGTGATAGACAATGAGTCTTCCATGCTTATTATAAGGTTAACCCCTCACTAGCATGTTGAAGTTATCCTCACATGGTGGATTTGTGGTTCTAGGTTGAGTTTTCTCCCTTGGATAACAAAAGACCTTAAGGCTTTTGGAGCAATCAATTCACCAACTCATTTTGAGATTTTTACCCCGAACTACGAGGTTTTGATCCTAATCTTTTTTAAGATGGTACGTAGGCAATGGGTTTATCCATCCAAACACAAAATGTAAATAACTTGTATATTCTCTTCTCATCTCTTCAATCATGTTTGCACAAACAAATTTTCACAAAATACCAACCTTACAACAAATGTGAAAAGGGCTCCCTAGGAGTACCTAGGATGTTTTTGGTGCTTAAAACCTTCCCATTGCATAACCAACCCCCTTACCCCGATCTCTGACATTTTTACTAGTTTTTGATTCGATAAAACTCTTAGGTTTTTGTTCGCTTTCTAACCATTCCTTTGGATAAATAGAAGTGCGGTGGCGACTCGACTTGTATGGTTTACCTTAGATTTAGTCAATATCTCTAATGGTAACGAATACCCCGCTACAAAATCATTTCAGCATGCAAAACCATTTGATTTTGGGCCTCATATACGCCTGTACAGGCCCATGCATGGAGGACCCAATTCTCATGCACACGAGTTTGTCACACTCTCCTTTGGATCTCAGCTATAAATAAGCACCTTACTTCATTCAATAACTAACCTGAAGGCGCTTGAAACCCTGCTGAAATCATTTCCCAACCTGTCACCAAAGGAATTTGAATTTTCATTTCTCTTTTTCAAGTTTGATTTTCAACAACATCAGTTGATTTTCAATACTAATTCCTAAGCCTTGGACTCATACAACACTTCAAGATCAAGCTGCAAGCAAGAGATTGGTTGGATCGTGCTCATCAAAGCTGCACTTCAAAGGTTTGCAACTCAACTGTTTTGCTTTGAACCTCACTATATATTGTGCATTGCTTGTGTTGGTTTGGTTTTCTGAAGTCCTCATGTGAGACGCAAGCCAATGGTGGCTTTAATTTTGTGAATTATTAAACTTCAGATCAAGTACCTGGATTTTCCATCTCTGATTTCTCCTTCCATAGAGATCTAGAGAACAATCCAAGGTTATAGGGGTGATGTACATCACCCAGCTTTAATTTGGTATAAGGATCGTTTGATTTGGTTGAGGTTGCAAAACCTGCAACTGGTGGCCGGATTTAGTGAGCTCACCGGAGAAGACGGTGATTTCCACCACCGTCCCCACGTGGCTGGCCTCATGTCCATTAGATCCAAGTGTTATGATCTAATCCTGACCTTTGTTATGTTTGGCTTCATTTAATTCATGATACTTCATGCTTGACTCATGTACATGGTAAGCGCGCGCCTCTGATCCGTTGATGATGTCCACGTCAATTAATGAGATGGATCTGAGCGCTGTGGTTTTTTCTCTTTTATTAATTTCTGTTTTATTTTCTTTAAATCCATTTATTTTCAAAAATTCATAACTTCTTTATTTGGAATCACAAAAATATGGGACCAATTGCAAAATTTGTCTCTTAAATTCTAGTTTCATAATATGATTTTTAATTATTTTTGTGATTCCATTTAATATTTTTTGTGAATTATTTTGTTTTTGATTGTTTTTAATTCATTTAAAATACTTTTAGATATTCAAAAATGCCAAAAATATTTTCTTAACATATTTGGATGATGATAAGTCTATGAAAAATATTCTCATCAATTTCTTAATTGATTTGAGATTTATTTGAGATTTTAGTCCATCTGTGTTATTTTTCTTCATTTTTAATGGTTTAAAAATAGTTTCTATTTTCAAAAAATGTTGAGAAAATTTGTCAAACCTTGTTTGACCATGTTAGACTTATGATGATCCAATTGGACTTATCCAAGTTGATTTGAATTGGATTTGAAGTTTGACCTTAATTTGTTCATTTTATTTTAGGTATTATTTTAATTCCAAAAAATACCAAAAATATGTTTGACATTTCTTGACTTCTAATCTTCATTTCACTTCTATTTACCATTGGTTGATGATGATTCCATTCACATTTGACCATTACGTTTTGATTATGTCATTTGAATTTCCATTTTGTACATTTCATCTTCATCTCTTTTCTTTTTCTTTTTCTTTTGACCAATGAGTTAATGATTTGTGGTTAGCCTTGACATATGAGAGGCTTAACCTTCTTTGATCCAAATCAAATTCAACTTGATCAAAGATCAAGTGAATTGCTTTGTGTCCAAGATAGGTTGCTTCTTGGTAAAGCAAAGAACCTGAAATCCATACAAAGGCATTTCTTCTTTTCTTTTGGCATGGCAAGTTGTAGGAGCTTGACTTACTAGTCATGATCTCTAACTTGTGTTTATTTGCCTATAGTTTTATTGACCGGCCTCAGATAGGTGTGACTACTACATTAGTCAACTTACGATTGCTTAACATAGCGCTAAATTGCCTTATGGCACACTAACACTAACTACTAATTACTAACTTTTAATTCTTGCAATTTACTTTAATGTAATTTAATTTCTTGCTCATTTATTCATATTATCTTTTTCCTTTGCTCATTTGAGCTCATGTTTATGTTTAAGCCATTTGCATTTTGCTCACTTGAGCATATTATTGTATAAATATATTATTGCCTTGTGCTTGTTTTGTCTTTGTTTGTGTGAACCCAATGAAAAAAGGAGAAAGGACTTAGAATTAGGACCTCACTTATGCTTAATGGAGTTCAAGAGCAACTAGGCCTCATGCCTTTAGAATGCTAAAATTGTTGAAGAGCAACTAGGCCTCATGCCTTTAGAATGCTTAATCTTGAAGTTGACTTGAAAGGACCCCTAATCTAAACTCTCTCTTTGTCCATTTCTATTATTGCATTGTGAACTTTTTGATTGTTTGTCCTTGTGTGGTAGGGATTCCAAACTTGAGCTAGTTAGAAGGACCATTATCATGAGCAGCCAAGTTAAGAGAGACAAGTCCAATTGGAAGATCCTAGGAGCTTGATTGAATACTTGTTTGATTGCTTGAGTTAATTGCTAAGTCCAAAGGAAAGGAACATCTTAGATCATCTTTATGATCTCAAGAAAGGAACTCCGAGGATTTTATTCTCTTCTATCATCTTTGCATGTTTAGGACTAGCCCTTCTCTTCTTCTCTCCACTCTAATCCAAGCCAAACTCATTTTGTGCAAACATTGACGTTGTTTTCAAAACTAGAAACTAGGCATTATGCCTTTGATTGTCCAAACTCTTTTATTAATACTCATTTTGAATTGAATCTTAAGTCAACTTTGACTTCATTTTGTGAATACTTCTAATTGGTAAATATAACTCACTCTAAATTGTTTTTGTGGTTCCAATGGCCACTTTTGTTAAAACTTTTCATAAACATTAGCCATAGGTTTGAGTTATCATAATGGTTGATGTAAACCTCACCTTATCCTTAGTGATTGGACTATAAGTCTTCCATACTTATTATAGGATGGATCCCTCACTAGTATGTTGAAGCTCTCCTCACATGGTCGGTTATTGGTTTAGGTTGGGTTTTCTCCCTTTGATAACAAAAGACCTTAAGGCTTTTATCAAATCAATTCACCCATATTTTGAGATTTTTACCCCGAACTACGAGGTTTTGATCCTACCTTTGTGATGGTACGTAGGCAATGGGTTTATCAATTCAAACAACAAAATTGTAAATAAATTGTACATTCTTTTCTTGTCTCCCCAATTATGTTTGCACAAATATTTTCACAAATACCAACCTACCATACAACTTTGCAAAAAGGGCTCCCTTAGAGTACTAAGGATGTTTTGGGTGCTTAAAACCTTCTCATTGCATAACCAACCCCCTACCCAGATCTCTGACATTTTTATTAGTTTTTGATTTGATAAAACTTCTCGGTTTTTGTTCGCTTTCTAACCTTTCCTTTGGATAAATAGAAGTGCGGTGGCGACTCGAATTGTATTTAGTCAATAAATCTAAAGGTAACGAATACCCCGCTACACATACACATGTAGAAAACATAACATCAAATATTTTTTGTGCATAATTATCACATTGACCTATTTTTCTGATCCCCTGCTTTGATGATATTATTTCCCCATGCAGATTTGGTGTGTCTGTCCTCTTTCAATTGTAGAGTGTCAGCCCCTTAAGCAGAAAAAGTTTATCGTTTCTCCTTCCCAACTGAGTTATTACCTCGTGGATGATTGTTATTTTAGTTTCCTCCCTAGTTCATCATCTGGATGGAACCACTCCCCTTGAGCTATATCCTCATTGGGTTGAGTCTTGTTTGACCGTTTCTTTCTAGTTCTTACCTAGATAGATCTTTTGGTCCCCAAGAGTTTATTTCCCAGTAACTGGTAATATCCTTCTTGATGTTGAACACTTTACCTGTGTTAATTTACCTAGTAACTAGTAAAAGGTAATTTACTTCATTGATTTTTGTTCTTCAGCGGATTCATTTTTTTTCGTTTCCCCAGCAAGTTTATCCTTGATATGTTCATCTTAATCGTTGACGGATATCATTCCTGTTTGGTATTCTATCCAGTAAAAGGTAGTTGTAATTTCTTTTTTCCCGAGAGAGTTTATCCTTGATATGTTCACTTTAACCGGTGACAAATTTTCTCTTTTTGTGGTATTCTACCCAATAACAAGTAGTTGTAATTCCTATTTGAGGTATTCTGCCCAGTGAATGGTAGATATAAATCCTATTCTCCCCTTTGAGTTTATCCTTGATATGTTCATCTTAATCGATGACGGATACTTTCTCTTTGGTCTTCTGCCCAGTAACCGGTAGTTGTAATTCCTATTTTTCCCTAGCAGTCTATCCTTGATATGTTCACTTTAATCGGTGACAGATATTCTTCCCTTTGAGTTTATCCTTGATATATTCACTTTAATCGACGATGGATACTCTCTCTATGGTCTTCTTCCTAGTAACCGGTAGTTGTAGATCCTATTTGGCTTCCTTTTCCAAAGTAGGTTATTCTTACACAGTAAACGATAATGAGTATTCCTTATTTTATTCAGCGAGTCATCCTTGATATGTTTACCCTAACCGGTAACGGATGTCCCTCTTTCCGAGTATATTATTTTCTTACCCAGTAACCGATAGTAGATAATATATTTCTTTTACTCCTATGTTGAAGATTTTCTTCCCTAGTTGAGTTTGGTTTCGTATTTCTTTGTGAAATCGAATTCCCTTTTGTGTTTGAGTATTTTAGCCTAGTCCTTATTTACATATTTCCCCAGCGGGTGTTTCTTGTTGTATTGGTGTTATCCTGATATATGAAGATTTCTTCTCCCCAGTCCGAGTCTTTCCACTGATTTATTTTCATGCAAAATCCCCTTGTGTCTCCAGCAACTTTTAAGTCGTAGCTTGACCTACATATAACTTTTATACCCAGAGTCTCTGCCTCCCCAGTGAGTTTTCCTTATGGAATGCATTGTGCTCACGTGGATTTTTAGTCTCTCAGGATTCTTTTCCTTTGTGGCAATATATTCTCCGCAAAGATTATTTTTACATTCATACCATATGCATCATGAGGTCTCTTAGGGACCAAAATTTGTTTCATGATGTTGTTATTTAAGTCCATTTTACAGATTTGATACGAAGATTTTAACCTTCACATCCTCAGCTAGAATGCCCTTAAATAGGGGTAGCTGTAAGACCCCAATTTTTACCATAAGATCCCTCAAGCTATCTCATCATTTGCATTGGCTTTGGGATCACACCTTAGTATCCTCATCACCCCTCATTCATTGGATTTGAATTGGGAGAGATCACCAAGCACTTTTGATTGTATCATACTTTATTTTCTTTTGTTTACTAACTAAAATGCCAAAAGTATGTCTTTTATAATTTCCTTTCTTTTGTAGGTAGTGTATGCATCCATATGTGCCTTATCAAGCTCACATCTAGGGTTTGAGACCCTTAGTGCAAAAGATCAATCAAGGAAAGTTTCACAATGTTTCTAAGCATCATATATGGATCCCCATGTTCTTTACTTATAATTTTGATCAAGAACTCATCAAGATTTTGAAGCTTGTTTGCCTTGGAAGCCCTAATTCATCTAGGTATCTTGTGTGACTTCCTCGGCAAGTTTCTTCAACAATTGGTCCAAGATATCAAAGGATACTTCATTTTACATCATCTAAAGCATATATGATTCTCCATGATCCCCAAATATCAAAATAACTTCAAGTTTGTAAGTTGGTTCAAGGAGGTTGACCAGAAAAGTCAACTGGCCAAATCTAGGGTTCCCTAGACCCTATCTCCTGCACTTTTTGTCATATGAAATGATTCCAAGATAAAATCTACTCTTTATGACATTACAAACAACTTTCATGTTGGCATTAAGAGCTAATTTTACTTGGAAAGTCATTTTTTATGGTGAAAGATTATAGGTCATTTTGTCTGTGCCATGGATGGAAGGTCAACTTCCAAGAATCATAACTTGCTCATTTTTTACGATATGAATGCCATCCAAGTTTCATGATACATTTAAACATGTATTATCCAACTTTTATTATTTGATAAATTTCAAATTATACTTTTAAGAGCATGTCCCAAGAGGAAACATTATAGGTCATTTTGGGCCATTATCATTGAACAAACATTTTTCCTCAACTTCTAAAATCCATAACTCCCTCATGCAAGATCCAAATGGTATCAAATTTGTGATCACATTTAAGAGGAATGAGATATATCTAACTTTGAAGAAGGAATCATTCACATTTGAAGCACATAGAAGAAGTTAATCAAGGTGGAAAAAGTGATAATTTGACTTTATATTTAGATATACAACTTTGAAGAAGGAACTATTCTCATTCTCCGTCATTTCACTTGGTTTTTGGTTGGCTGATGTCCTACCAATGTAGGCAACAAGATTGAGTTACTTTGAGGTTAAATCGAAGCAACTCAGATCATACTCCTCAATTTTCGAATCCATGTATCTTTCAATATACTTGGAATTGGAGAAATTTGAGGTTTGATTTGGACTCCTGGGGGTTTTTCCTTCAAAATAGTGTATTCACTTTTCATTTTTATGTAAGTTAGTGGTGGGCCAGTCTGGTGAGGCCAAACGGAGAAGATGACTGGAGCCCTAGCTCCGGTGGTGTGTTTACAATGTCCCAACCATCTAATCATGTCCCAATGTTTTAATCTCATCCATTGATTGTGATGACCATGTTTGTCACACAGTTGACTTGAGTCCATCATGCACCTTAGCGCGTGGCCATCAAATATACCACCTCAATTAATGAAGGGGATCTGATGGCCCTTGTTTTTTTCAATTTTATTTTATTTTCTGATTTTCTGTTTAATCCACGTAATTTGATTAATTTATAATAAAAACATTTTTAATCAAACAAATATGGGACTTTCACAAAAAATCTTTAAATATTTTCCTCTTCCATATTTTAAGTTAAAATAAATTTTTGGATTAACTTTGATATTTTTTGTGAATTAATTGATTTTGGACTTGTTTTTAAATATTTTAAAATACTTCTGACTTTCCAAAAATTGTGAAACTTTTTGTCTATGGTCCTTTGGCCTTGTTTGACCTAGGATAAATCCCTTGGCAATTTATTTGATGATTTGAAGGGATTTGAGGTTTTGTCCATTTTAAAATGCATTTTAATTCATTTTTAATTTGATTTTTAATTGATTAATTGTTTAAAAATATTGTTGATCCATTTGATTGACTTTGTGATGTTTGACTTTTTGTTTGGCCTTGATCATGGTTGATTTGAACTTCCATTTCATCAATACTATTGGATTTAGGGGGTTGATGAAATGTACATTTCATCCCTCAAAATGAATGGATAGCATTGATCAGATGAAATTCCTTCTATGATCAATTTGGGTTTCTATTTCCCCTTCCCTATTCATCTTTATCTCTATTCTTCCCCAATTTATCATTGACTAATGAATTCTCTTCATGTCTAGTGCTAGTTGATTCATCAATGATCTTATGTCAGATGAATCAACATTAGCCTGACTGAGATAGGTCTTTCCCACTTTATTTTTAGTGTGTGGTATGTTTTAGGAGCTTGATTATTTTTACCAAGTCTCTAACATGCATTAACACCAATATCTTTATTTCCCGACCTCAGATAGTTGTGACTTCTACATAAGTCCAATTACGATTGCTTAACATAGAGCTAAATTTGTCCCAAAAGGCATAACATTCTTGTAAGTGAGATTGTAAGTCTACCATTCTTCAAGGCATTATGTGAAAACTTGACCTTTTTTCCATTCATGAGAGCTAGTGACATACTTGTTGGTTTATCCAAGTTGGGTCCCTTCTCATGGATGATGTCTTGGTTCATGTATTCATACTTGTGAATGGATGGTTGAGCGTTCTCCAAGGAATGACTTAAATAACTAAAAAAATATCTCCACTAACATTTGACTAACTCCTTATTAACATTTCTTTACTTTCAAGTCATTTATTTAATGCAATTTAAATTCCAGTACCTTTATCATTCATTGTCATTTACATTTCATGCAAGATGTTTATGTTTCAATTTTTTTTACTTTACTCACTTGAGTCATATCTTGTAGTTGTATATTTTGTTTGCTTGTGATTTTGTTCTATTTGTGGTCTTAGGACCTTAAAATACATAATAACAACAAAAAACCTTAAAAAGTATCTTGGTGGAATGTTGGACTTAATCTTAACTTTTGGACTTAGAATAGGCAACCTCCCAATGCTTTGAGAACTTGGCCAATGCCACTATCTGAGACTGAGTTATCCTTGACCAATTCCATTTACATTTCATGCAAGATGTTTATGTTTCATTCATTTTCATTTTACCCACTTTAGCCATATCTTGTAGTTGTATATTTTGTTTGCTTGTGATTTTGTAATGTTTGTGGTCCTAGGACCTTAAAATACCTAATAATAACAAAAAAAAACTTAAAAAATATCTTGGTGGACTCTTGGACTTGATCTTAACTTTTGGACTTAGAATAAGCAACTTCCTTATGCTTTGATGACTTGGGCAATGCCAGTATCTGAGACTGAGTTATCATTGATTGTGTTTTTCATCTGATGCAAACCTTGATGGCTCCTGGTTCATCTATCACTTTGTCTCCGTGCTTGATTGTTATACAGTTATTATTGTTTATGTCTGATGATTGTTTCTGAGAATTTGCCAAGGAATATTTTCATATGATACATTGGAAGACATTGAAGATTGCTAGCTATTGGAGTGCTTGCTTAGATATTATCGATATCTTTATATGATGCCTTGGTCTTCATATGGTTTTCTTCGATATTGCTTATACCAGTTGCTTGCTCAAAAGTCCAAGGGAAAATGGGGTTCTATCTGACATTCTTGTCTTGTGGATTGCACCCCATTGGTAAGATCTTTTCAACTATTAACTTTTAATATTGGTCTAGGATAGTCCCTTCATCTCCTCCCATTTCTTTAATTTTAAAAATCTCTCCCTCTTTTCAAAATCTTCGGTGTTTGTGTTCTCAACTTAGACATGTTTTAATTATTAGAAACTTTGGCCTTATACTAATGAATTTTCAAACTTTTTCTTAAATCAAACTTGTGAATGAACTTAACCATATTGACTTTAATTTAAAAAAAAAAGAAAAAAAGAACTAACAACCTCATTCAAGTCTTAAGCCTTTTGTTCCTTTTCTTTTAAACTTTTGTTAAAATCAATTCACCAACTTCTTTGAAATTTTTTACCCTGAACTACGGGGTTTTTATCCCCCATTTTTATGTTGGTACATAGGCATAAGACCGAAGGTCTTGTCAAACACAAAAATATAATTAAAGAATTCTTTCCTCATCCTCTCACTATATATTTTTTATCAAACATCATTTTGACCAAAACACTTGCACCCAAAAAAGGGCTCCCTAGGAGTACCTAGGGCACTTTGGGTGTTAATACTTTCCCTTTGTGTAACCAACTCCCTTACATGTAATCTCTGACATTTTATTAGTTTTAATTTGAAAATTTCTTATCTGTGGGTTTTGTTCGTAATTTTTCCCTTTTTCCTTTGGAAACAATAAAAGTGCAGAGGCGACTCTGGTTTCATTGACGTCAAGTTTATCCATAGCTTGATGGTCATGAATTTACCGCTACAGGTCAAATAATTGACCAAACTTTGACCAAGACCCAAGATTGACCCTAACCCTAATATGGACCCTAGACCTATTTATCTTCTAAGTCCCCAAGTCTTCTACATCTTCATGAAATTATAACCATATTGTCTTACAAAATGCTCCACATGTCTCCAAGCTTCACTTCATGCCCAAGCCACCAAAATTCATCAATTCTTGCATCAGCCATCCAACTTGCTATGTTGTTGCATCAATCATCAGCTGTTTAAACATGTACCAGTGCAACCTACAACATCATCCTAAACATCATCATCACCATTTGGAGTCCAAACTACACCTTTCAAGCCATGCCAGAGTGTGCTTGCAAACACCTGCATACAACCAAAAGATAATGCATCATCACTTAATTACAACAGTGTAAAAACAGATCCAATAACATTAACATAATGAAATCACTACTACAAATAATATATTTCATGACGATAATTTCAACTCACGTAATGAAAAATCGAGGCAAATACCTGGACGCACCCTATTTTTTTTATATAAAAAGAATACACAATATTCAGTGTACATGCTTCGAATCCTAGCATCCCTAGTTTATGTTTTTATCTCATTAAAAATGGTGCATTCTTGAATATTTTATTTTTAATTAAAAAGTATGCTACTTTACCCCTCGATTTTCTTACCAACCGAGGTGAATATGTTTCTCTGATATATATAGCTTTAGCTTGTAGCACTAAGTTTCATTTCTCTAAACAACATAAATATAACCCTAAAGAAGAACCCTAAACCACGAGAGCCATAAACACATACCATCTTCAATACGAAGATGTTATGTGTTTAGGACTCTCTTTTCTTATTCAAAGATCCAAATCATTTTCTTTTACTTCTTCTTTAGAGATCTGGTACGTCAAACATCACTACTAATATTTTTGTCATATTGTTATTGTTGTTGTTATTGTTATTGTTGTTATTATTGTTGTTGTTATTATTGTTGAGATTTGAAACCCTAGAGTTTTGTTGTTGTTCTTGATGTTGTGTTTGATGTATTTGTTATTTTCTTGTTCCATCTAGTTGAGTTTGAAAATAATCATATGGAAACTTATGTTGTATCTGAAACTTATCTTACACTAATTAATAATTTTCTAGAATTCTGCAACTCATTGTTCATCTCACGTTGTTTTATTGTTAAAATATCTCCAATACTTCTAGTTTTTGTTCAACTTTCTTCCATATTTGTTCAGTTTTCAAGGCAGAAAATTTTATGCTTTCAAGAATGAATTAGTAGAAAAGGAAGTGTTGAATAAAGAACATGAAACATTGTAGAGATTTTAACCATAAAATAGCATGAGAAGAATGATGAGTTACATGATGCTTCAAAATCATAATCAATGTAAGTTGTCCTTCAAATATAACACAGATGTAAGCAACTCACATTAGATTTAATAAACTCAAAATTGTTTTACCCCTGGGTTTTATTATATAACCGAGGTGAAAATATGGTATAACTTTCGATGAAATTACAAAATCGAGGGGACATATGTTTTCGCCATTTCAGAATTCCAAAAAGGTCTCTCTAGGGATCGAACATATGACCATTTCACATACTCGTCAGTTATTTTAAAACCGAGAGGTAAAGTGTGCACTTTTCATTACGTCCTTCATTAACTCACCTTTGTAGCCGAGGTTAAATGCATTTTGCGTCTGATGTTAAATGTGTTTTTTTCTAGTAGTCAATGCATTCATGCTATGTAAATACACCAAAGTCCATTCAAAATAGACCTTCAAACTAAGCATTCATCTCATCTTAAACAACACATCATCATGCTACAGCAGTACAGAAAAAAATACAATTCCATAAACCAATGTATTCATATCATTCAAATTCAAATCAAAAGAAGGCCAAAACATACATAATTCAGAACATGGTGCAAACACAAATATTGATGCAGATACAATGCAAGTTATCCATGTCATGTGTATACCCTAAAACAATCCATGTCACAACACAATACAGGTGAAAAGCTTAATACATTGTTGCAGAGCTCAATGCAGCCTGTTGAATACCACAACTCAAGTCATGTCATGCCACACACACAATGCAAATGGATATAGGCCAATTCCCTAAATATCACTTCATAACTCAATTCACATACATACACCATATATTTTACATGACACATCCAAAGCATTTCAGAAGCATCAAACCTACAAGCCATGTTCATGCCAAGTATTCATCTCATCATAAAAAATATATTATCATCATATTGCAGCAACAATTCCAAAGCAATGCAATGTAGGAGAACCAATGCATCATAACATATACATTATCCAAATCATCCACATACACATGATCTAAGACATGCATAGCATGAATAATGACCAACGCACCTATGTTATGATGGAATATGTCAAAATTATACAACATGGATGTGGCATGGGGAAGTGGATAATAATCGAAATGCAATGTCACAAATGGATGAAGATGATGAAGATATGGATGATCGACTAGAAGATATGATATGTGATATTGGAGAATCATCTTATATGAAAGCCCATATTTATGATACTTTATGTAGCAAAAAAGATGCGCCTTTATATAAGGGGTGCACCAATTTTACACGATTATCTACGTTGTTAAAATTGTTTAACTTGAAGGAAAAATGTGGGTGGTCCGATAAAAGCTCCACATAATTGCTTGATTTGTTGAAACAATTGCTACCAGAAGATAACAATTTTTCGGAACCTTGTTATGAGGCCAAGAAGATATTGTGTCCAATATGTTTTGACTATGTCCAAATACATGCATGCCTAAATGATTGAATATTATACATGAAAGTGTATGAAAATTTGGATCAATATCTAGAATATGGGGAGTCATGCTACAAGTTGAAGAACAACAATGGTGATGACAATGACAATATTAGTAAGAAGTGTCCTCCTGCTAAAGTGATATGGTACTTGCTAAATATTTCAAGGTTAAAAAAGACTTTTTTCTAATGCGAATGACACAAAGAATATTAAATGGCATGCATATGAAAGAAAATGTGATGGAAATATTCACCATGTAGTTGATTCTTTGCAATGGAAGAAAATCAATTCATTGTTTCCTAGATTTTTACCTTGAGCCAAGAAACCGTAGGCTTGGGCTTGCCACAGATAGAATGAACTCATTTGGTAACCTGAGTACTAACCACTCTTTGTTGCCTGTTTTTCTCACGATTTATAACTTATCTCCTTAGTTGTGCATGAAGCGCAAATATATGATGTTAAGTATGATGATTTATGCACCAAGACAACCTGGAAATGACATAAATGTTTATCTAAGTCCATTAATTAAGGATTTAAAACGGTTATGGGGTAAAGGTGTTAACCTTGATGATGCATACTCTAGTGAAAAGTTTAAGATGTGTGCAATGTTATTTTGCATAATCAATGACTTTTCTGCATATGGTAATTTGAATGGATATAGTATCAAAGCACATAAAGTGTGTCCTATATGTGAATCTAATACATGTTTCACCAACTTGAGTTTGGAAAAAAACCTTTTACCTTGGGCATCGTAAATTTCTATAAGCCAATCATTTGTATCGTAGATTGCGAAAGGCTTTTAACGAAAAACATGATTTTGAAATCGCTCAAAAACCTTTAACTGGAGATGAAGTTCACCAACGACAAAAAAAATCTTATTGTTGTCTTTGGAAAGAATAAAGACGGTCCCGTTGATAAATATATTTGGAAAAAGAGATCGGTGTTCTTTGATCTTCCATATTGGTCTAACATCGATGTAAGACATTGTCTTGATGTGATACATGTGGAGAAAAATATGTGTGGTAGTTTGATAGGAACACTTCTAAATATTTCAGGCAAGACTAAATATAATAAAAATTCTCGTTTAGATATGGTGGAGATGGGTATACAACAACATTTGACTCCAGAAGATAGAGGAAAAATACCTTATTTGCCTTCGACATGTCACACTCTATTTAAAAAGGAAAAGAAACTTTTTTGCGAGTGTTTGCTTGGTATCGAAGTTCCCCAAGGTTACTCTTCAAGCATCAAGAAACTTGTATCAATGAAATATCTCAAGTTAACTGACTTAAAATCTCATGATTGTCATGTCTTGATGCAACAACTTCTACCAGTGGCTATATGTCACATCCTTCTTAAAAATCTAAGAGTAACTATAACTAGATTTTTCTTATTCTTCAATGTTATATGTGATAAAGTTCTTTATTTAAAAAAATAGAAGATGAGGCTACAATAATATTGTGTCAATTGGAGATGTATTTTCCTCCATCATTTTTTAAAATTATGCTTCACTTACTTATTCATCTAGTAAGAGAAATCATATTTTATGGTCCAATTTATTTAAGGTGGATGTATCCTACATAGTGATAGATGAAGATATTTAAAGGATATAAGAAGAATCATCATCGACCAGAAGCTTCAATCGTTTAAAGGTATATCACAAAAGAAGCTCTTGGGTTTTGTTCAAACTATTTGTTCGAAACAGAGTCTATTGGAATTCCAAAGTCTCACCATATTGACGGATTTGAAGGTAAAGGTACTGAAGGTTTAAATGTTAAGTCAATAGATCGGGATGTAGTAATTGAAGCACATTTTTATATATTGAATAATCTTAGTGTAGTTGAACCTTACATAGCTACTCACAAAAAAGTTATAAAGAAAAAATATCCCCGAATGAATGACAAGTGGTTGTTGACACAACATAACAAGGAATTCATAAGTTGGTTTAATAAAAGGATTTTTAATGATGATGGTGCATCCGAGATAATTAAACGGTTGTCGTACATGCCAAAATTTACTGTGATAACTTGGACGACATACGACATTTCTAATTATTCCTTTTATACAAAAGTAAAAGATGATCAAATTATAATGCAGAATAATGGGGTTATGGTTGAGGCTGAATCCATGTATTTCTCTAGTTTGAGAGACAAGAATCCTATTTTGGAAACCATCGTGTTCTATGGTGTCATTGAGGAGATTTTTGATATTGATTATGCTATTTTCAAAGTGTCTTTATATAAATGCAAGTGGATTCTCATTAACAATGGTATACAAACTGATAAGTTAGAATTCACACGGGTTAACCTCGGCAAGACAACTTATAACACCAAACCATTCATCATGGCTACTCAAGCAAAACAAGTTTTTTATGTGACAGACCATGCGGACTTATCGAAGAGATGGCCAATTATTCTTAAATTAAAACACATTCCTCATAGTAATGATGAAAGTTTTTATATTTCTTCCGCTCCTTCTTATGCAACACAAGTGCCTACTTCATATGTAGAAGTTGATAGAGATGATGTACATGCTATTCGTAACGATCGTCAAGAAGGCATATGAGAAAATTAACAAGTAAATATTTAATATTCTTCATTCATAATTTATTGTATGTTATAATTTTTAATGATGTTATTCTCTAACAACTACTATTATTTTAAATGATAAGTGTTTAAAGTCAATACCCCAAGTGACAAGACAGTAAAATAACAAGATAGTATCATTTGATGTAATGATGTGTATATTGTAGGTTTTTTGTGCCATTTTGATTTTGATGTAATATACATTTTTTGGTTCCTAATGAAATTTTGTCATTGATGTAATACAATTTTGTGTCCCTAATGAAATTGTGTCATTGATGTAATATTATTTTTGGTCTAATTCAATTCACAAATGAGTCTATTGTTATTTCTGATCTGATACAATTCATAAATATTCAGGTTAAAAATTTGGGAATACTGTAAAATTGAAAAATATATTAAAAATAAATAAATAAGATCACAACGGTTTTTAATTCATCAGTTGTTATAAGTATAGTGTTATCCAGAATAAAAAACGCAAGAATGACGTTGTTGGGATTCGAATACATGACCTATAAATTATTTCATAACGGTTGTTTTCGTTACTTGTTATTATAAGTAGCGCGCTGCCTAACATAACCACGATCACTCGCTCGTTGTAGAAACCAACATACATACAATCACACGCTACCTAACAACGGACGTGAAACCGTCATTATATGTATTTCGCAACCGTTATTATATGCATTTTTTGTAGTAGTGTTTAGTTCACTTAAATGATGAAACTAAAAAAAATTCTAAGGCATTTTGTAAAAAAAAAGTGTTTAAGAAAATGTATTTGTGCTTGATAACTTAACATTTGAAAGTAGAACAATTGGATAAAAATTCCAAGAAGTAAAAATGCAGAACTGTTTGAAAGGGTAAAGTAAATTAAGGGAGACAATAAAAATGATGAAATAAAAATAATTAAATTAAAAGAGAGACGCAAATTCATACATTTTTCACAAATTCTTTTATCTTTGTAACTTTGATGTTTGAATACTATAGAGAACAACAATGATAAATGTGAACCCTTGCTAAAGGGATCAAATCCTATTTATATACTATATACATCAATAACCATCAACAACGGTTAACTCTCTAATTTTCGGCACATATATTATCATGTGTACTATTGTCCTCTACTTTACTTCTATGTGTCTTCAGTTCTAAAACTGCTACTAGTATTGAAAACAACTTCACATCTTCCAGCCACCTCTATCGAGAATCCTCACTAACAAACTTTGTGATTTTGGTGTCGAAAAATATTTATAAGTCATCCCATTCTTAAATTCAAGAATATGCTCAGTCTTAAATACTTGATAGACAACTCGAATTCCTCACCTTTGTCAAATGATTTAGTATGTAAAAAAAATATAGTTTGGTCATCTTATACTTAATACTTTCATATCTTTTTATCACAATTTAATGTTGAACTGCTAAGCTCAACTTTTTATGCCAACACCATGTTACATACACATAATGGACTTCAAATATTAATATTAACTTTGAATTCTAATAGTACCGAAACAAAGTGACGCATGATATTTTGAGGACATAGTTTTTATTATTTCTTTTAACTTTTACTATATCATATTTAGGAAAATTGTAAGAATTTGCTCCCCCACTATTTTTCTTGCTACTCCAATGAAAAATTGAAAGAATACTTTCATCAATTCCTAACACTATTTTTAAGAATTGTGTTTTTAATATATTAACTTTTATTTCTTTACAATAATGAAAACTGACTTGAGACATTTTCTTTAATTTGAAACTTGTAGCGCACATGGAAAAATTTGAATTATACTTCGACCTACAAGAAGGAAAAGATATACATTAATTGTTCTAAAAATAAATAAAAATTTATTTTAAAAAAATAAATATGTAGCATAAATACTTAACTATATCACTATAATAAGTTTTTCAGTAACATTCTTATACTTTCTCGTTATCTAATAAATACATTCGAAATGTGTTTGACAATATCTCTGACTTCTAACTTCTAACAGACAAAACGTCTTCGATAGCACCCCCAATTTTTTAAGAATAGCACCCCAATTTTTTAAGAAGACCCAATTATGTTGGTTGTTTCCCTGTTCATTAGCATTAGCGTTTTAGTGCTCTAAAAAAATGAGATAAGACATAAAGTAGAACAACAAAGTATAATATATATATATATATATATATATATATATATATATATATATATATATATATATATATATAAATTTATTATTATATAATTAATTTATAAGTATACTAATTAACTCTTGCGGTTGGACGCAAGTGTATACTAGACTCCTCATTTGGATAGGGTATTCGGGTGGCTGATGTTCGGCTGGTTTTGAAGGTTTAGACCTTTGGCTTGAGATGATGTCTGGCCTCCGTTAAACGTGTCAGACTCTTCTTCTAGAGTTTGAGATGGTCTGGTTTTCCTAGGCTTGAATCCTCTTAGAAACTTCTAGGTGTCTCGCGAACTAGGGGTTCAGGATCCTTTCCTTACGTATCCAGATTGACCATTCCAATTGAAGATCTATGGAGAGAATTGGGTCCCTATGGCTTTGCTCGGTCGATGTGCTAGTTGGGAAACAGCGTGTGGATCCTCCCATGTGTTACACACCTCTCCCTTTTGGGTGATGTCGAGCTAATGTGTTCATGTTAGTGTCTTGAAGTTGTGAGCTACCCTACTTTCCCTGAGTTGCAGGACTCGGATTGCGATTTGTCTCTATGGGGGACCCTACCCTACTTTCCATGGGCGGAGGTATGCTTGGCGGGATCGAATTTGAGGTTGATGCCACCGGAGGCCGTATGCTTGGTGTGATGCTTTAGTTGGTGTCATTATAAGGTAGCTGGAAATCAAAGTAACGACTTGGCCGGCGTCAGATCAGAGTTCAGTGGATCCAAACGACATAGATCAGAGATTTTATCTCCTTGAGACTTCGATTTCTTCGCTAGATAAATCTTAGGGAGCTATGATATAAGGATCGAACATGGAATCATAGAAATCGTAGGAATCAGAAGTCGATTCCCACATACGGCACCATTTTTTCATTGTGGAACCATAAATGGTGGTAATTGCGGAAACTACGATGGAACGGAGCTTCCGGTGCACTATGTCGATACAAGGCCCAAGTCAGTTTATGGTTTATGATATATTGCATTGAAAGTGGAAATTTGAGATTGTATATCTTAGAACCATTTATTAAGATATTTATACCTCGAGTCTCACGGAGTAGGCTAGATAACGGGCCTCATGCTATTGGGCATTCGGCCGACATGAAGCAGTGTCTTCCGAGTCTTTGGCCGGCACAAAACAAGTTGTTTATGGGTTTTCCCCATATTATCTATTTATATATAATAATTCTCCTTTCAAATTTTATTTATATAATAAATGGATATTTGAATTGGGTTTCTAAAAACAAAATCTTTTTCAAACCAACTAAACAAAGCAACAATCCGAATAAGAAAAATAAAAAAATTATTTTTATATTGGTTCGGTGTTAACAAAACTACCTCCAGTCCATTCTACCAAGGTGATTTCGCCTTCTCAAGAAAGACTTAATCCACTATAATCAAAACCTGATTACAAACACTACGAAGACAACCTATCCTTGTCTTCTTGAGTCTATCTGACTAAAACCTAGTCACTTAAGGAAAACCACTCAAACAGATTTAAGATTTAAAAATTGTATTCACAAAGAATGCTTCTAAAAAGCATATTAACACAAGTTAATACAATGAATATTTCTCACACAATAACAAGCAAAAACTCTTATGAGTTTACAAAAACTACACACCTAAATAATACGATTTCAGCAAGAGCGTGTGTAGTAGTGTTACCAAAGCATTAACAACGTCTTCCAATCTTCAAGTCTCCTTTATATAGACATATAAAAGAACCGTTAGAGGGTAGAATTGGAATACTGAATTACAATTGTCTCTTTCATAACGGTTTGCATATGGGAGAAAAAATGGTATAATAGTAATTTCCTTAGCCCACAATATCAGGGCAGTGGAGGAAATGGTGATCTTGTACTGCGTACTATTTTTTTGACGCAAAACTTTTTTATCTTATCTTCTAATATTCAGAGGCTTCTGATGAAATGATGTTGAAGCATGTTTAGAAGGATCAAGAGACAAGTCATCAGAATCTTCAAGACCTTGGTCTTCAGAACCTTGACATAGTTCCTTAGAACCTGGTCTTCAGAGTCTTTAGATCTTGCTCTTCAAAATCTTTAGAACTTGAGCGCAGAATCTTAAAGGTAGAAAAACCTTATGAGTCTCTTCAATCAGAGTCACGGTCAGAAGATTTAACATGAACATTCCTCAGAATCGTTGTCTAAGAGATTTCTAGAACTTGACAACATCTTGTAAAGCACTTGAATCTCCTCAGAGTCAGAGTGTGTTGATTCCAGAATCTGATGGCGTCACACATCATTGCTTCAGAGTTAGAATTTGTTAGAAAAAGAAACACAGTAGATAAAAACCATTAGTGTACAAAAAATGTCTCTAAGCAACAATGCATTGTTATCATCAAAATTAAAGGCCAGATGCAGAATTAAATCGTGTTCTAACAATATATATATGACCTTGAGTGTAGATATTTGGATCTTGTATGAACTTATAAGGTGAAAACCCGATTTGGGGTTGTTACTTAGAAGTTTCGACGCCAGGCCTGAGTCAATGAGCGAAAGAAGAGAGAATATCTTTGAAGACACTCTAGACTTCGACATAAAAACATTGTTTGAGAAATCCAGTCGAAGTGATCCTTGAGTAAGAGGGAATTGTTGTGTGAGACTTAGAAATACTTCTAAGTTTATAATGGTAATTCGACTGAGGCAACGTTAAGGTTGCGTTCGACACATATGTTTGAATTTGAATAAAAGAGAGATAATTGTATTTTGTCCTTATCCAGTTTTAAGAAAAGATGTGTGGAACGTTATAATGGATTGAAGACATGCCGAGCGCGATATGTCATTGCCTAGGAGAAAAGTCGTTGGTAGCAGTTATTTCGAATTAGTATATATAGGGGTCTTACTGTTAAGATTTCGGGGTGTTCAATTGTTGTATAAATACTCAAAATTACTCAAAGTATCTAGTGCATTAAGAAAAGAGTGTCATTGAGAATGTACGTTTGATAACACCATTTTCTACTTTTCAATTAAAGTTTATTTATACTTTTTTATCCAAAATTTATCTTCCATTGCAAGTTATTTTCAAGCACCTTTATTATACTTTCCTTTATATTCTGCAATTTATCTCTTTCAAAACCTTTTAAACAAACAATCTTCAAACATGAATATTGTCAAAGTGTTCATCATTTTCCAGATATAATGTTAACAATAGCATATGTCCTAGGAACAATCTAGTTGATCGTGTGAGTAACCAAAGTATCTTTGATTTGGAAGACCAGTGGTTGTTTAAGAATTTTCACGGTAAATAAATTGCACTCCCAGTGGGACGGTGCTAGTGTTTAAAACAATTTTATTTTTGAAAATCTTTATTAGTTCTTCATTTTGATATCTCTCTTTGTAACTTCGTTGCATGTTACTGAGAAGTGGTAAAGTAGCCACAACCAACGAAGATAGACCAATGAGAAGATACATGAGGAGAATGATAAATCCACCAAATAACCAAAATACTCCAAATAGTAATGGAGAGCCACCCCCTGCATCTGTGACAAGGGGAACTACGGTCATAACATCGCTTCGGAACTTGTACCATCCACGGCGAATTCGACACATGTGCAGTCAATTGCCCAAAGTGGGCGTATTTTATCTTATGTGGGGCCATAAGGCCCACCAGTAAATCCCTTAGGGATGCAGGGTCCACTAGTGATCCCCCCCAAGGGGAAATCAATTCTTTAGGCCCTATGTGACTGGTTTTTCGATGCCTTTAAAGGGTCGCGAACAGCCATTTAGAATACCAACTTCGATGATGGCAAATTTACACAATTCGACATCAACATATGTTGACCCACTGGTGAATCCATCTTCGCCATTACAAGGGTCTGGGTCTGGTGTTAACAACTTCGATCGAATCCAACCCTTAGGGATGGGTCTTCATACTCAGATGTCCAATTTGACCAATAATTCTGCAGCGGTTTTGAGGAAGCAAATGGACAAAAGTAACCATGAAATGGTCCAAATGCTGGCCCAAACAATGGGTATAATATTTAATCCTTTGATCCAAAATATTACCCAATCAAAGCAACAAATGGCAGCACAAATGACACGCATTACAAATTTATTTGGTGTGCCACAACCTCCTCGACACCCTCAAAGGGAATGGATAAGAGAAAATAAAGGGTTAGCCATCGAGGATGGTCTTACCATTAACCAAGTCCCAAGAAATGCACCACAAGCAAATGTGGTGAATCAGGGAATAGGAGTAGAACCACCCAGGGTATAAACCCCGAGAGTCTAACCCCCTAAGGTTGAGAAACAAATCCCAAGGGAAAGAGAACCAAGGGTAGTAATGATAAATAGGCACCAAAATGTTGATGGGGACGTACGACAAATTCGACGTGATGATATGGCAATAGATAATAACCTAGCATCCATGGTCGAAAGAATCATGGCGCGAAATGGGGTAGATGTTGGCCTCCATAGGCCAAGTTACATGTCACCTTTATCTGAGTATGTTCTGCAATCAGAATTACCCGCTAGATGAAAAGTCCCTAATTTCACTAAATTCTCTGGGGATACTAGTGAGTCCACTATAGAACACATGACCAGATACCTAATAAAAGTAGTGGAAATTGCAAATAATGAGAATCTTAGGATAAAATGTTTCCCAAGTTCCCTTACGAGGAATGCCTTCGCATGGTTCACCATATTACCAGCAAATTCTATTGATATTTGGACTCGTTTGGAGAGATTGTTCCATGAGCAATTCTACACGGGACAGTCTAAGATAAGTCTGAAAGAATTGGCCAGCATCAAACGAAGGTTCAATGAGTCAATAGATGATTACCTAAATAGGTTTCGTTTTCTTAAGGAAAGATGTTTTACGCAAGTGCCTGAGCATGAGTTGGTCGAAATGGCCGCTGACAGCCTTGATTACTCTATTAGGAAAAAATGGATACCCAATACCTGAGAGACATGGCCCAGTTTGCTGATAGAGTTCGACAGGTAGAACCTTTGAAGGCTAAGAAAGCCAGAGAAAACAAATATGATAGGATATAGAATAACTTATGTAGAATTAGGTGATGACGAACCTGGAATGTATGGAGATTAAGTGGATTTCGACGAAAGCAAAATTGACCTTGCTGAACTAGAGCAAGAACCGCCTTATTCTTGCAAAGTCTTAGCGCCTTCAAATAGGAAGAATCCAGTCGAACTAGAAAAGATTGATAGGTTTCCTAAGAAAACGTATACCTTCGACATCACCAAATGTGACGAGATCTTCGACTTACTTGTCAAAGATGGCCAGATGATAGTGCCTACTGGCGCTAAAATGCCCCCTCTAGAACAAAGAAAAAAGAGGGGTTTTTGTAAGTATCATAATTTTTGGGCCATAAAATTTCACACAGTTTTCTTTTCAGGGATCTTGTACAAAATGCTATTAGAGATGGAAGGTTCAAATTTGGAGCCAAATCAAAGTCTCCAATGAGGATTGATTCAGATCCTCTCTAGATCGTTGATGCTCACTACACTGAACCATCCATGGTAAATATGGTGGAGATATCTGAAGGTTATGGAAAGAATGTTGAGATAGTCGAAGTTGATGATGGCTTCAACCAGGAAGATGCTGAAGGCTTCACCAATGACACCACTGAGGGTTTCGTTCAGTAAGTCGCTGAAGGCTTTAACAAAGGGATCATTGAGGATCCCCATCAAATATTCACAACAAAGGAAACCACTGAGGGTTTTGACAAAGAGGTCACTGAGGATCTCAACCAAGAAACTGTTGAAGGTTTCACACTGAATGAAACCATTGAAGGTTTCATATAAGTAAACATGTCTGAGGCCACTGAGGGCCTTAGGGTTAGGTTGCAGGAGTTGAACATCACTAAGGGTGTTAACTTAGGGGTTAACATGGTTGAAATGACCCAGAAGACTGCAATGGAGGTGGATGAAGAAATCCTCAGACAAGAGGAATATAACAAACTGGCATACCCCAAGCAAGAGGAAGATTTAGTCGAATTTCTCCACAAATGCCAGAGGAAAAGATTAGAGGTGACGTTGTGCCCAAGGTGTAGCCCAGTGTTTGATAGGAAAGTTATAGAAAACCTTGAAGGAGTTCAATTAGCCAAGAAGGGGAGAAACTAGAGAGACCCTAGAAACAACCAAGCGTTCGACGACAGAAGGGATCCTAGAAGGGGAGACCAAAGAGGCCTAACTCTTTAGGAAAATGGGCCTTCGACCTAAAACCCCACCGTTAACGCCCCTAGGGGTAGGTGGGTGAAACCAATTGGAGGAAGGGGACAAGGCCATCAGAAATGGAAAAACTTTAAAGTCGAATGGGGGTCCTCAATAGCATACTGAAAGGAGTTTCAGGCCTCGAAGTAGTTGGTGCACCGCTCCAAAAATCACAAGGGGAAGAATCCAATGTCCACGAAACACCAACAAAGAAAAGATGAGAGGGAGGTTTCAGAACAGGCGAAGCCTGAGTCAAGTAGCAACGCACCATCGAAGCAGGAAAATAAGGAAGGAAGAAAGCATGTCGAGAGGAAGTTGTTTTCTCTTCAGATGAAAGTATCTATAGAGCAGTCTAATCATGAAGATAACATGATGGCATATGACTTCGATTCAGATTCAGATGCCTCATTAGACATCGCTTGCAATGTGGTATCCGTATTTCCAAGAGAGTATGATCAAGTTATGGAATTAGAAGAGCCAGAAGATTTGACTGAAATGAAGATGGCTAGGTACAAGCCTGTTTGCTATTATATAATTAACAATGGTTATGTAGAAGAATAAAATGCCTTTTTTGAAAGGCCAGATGAATAAATGAAAAGTAGGAAACATGGGAGTGAATAAGATTCTTGTCGATGGTGGATCGACAGTTAACCTGATGTCGCACTACATGCTGAAAAGGATTGGGAAAGATAATACTGATATAAGGCCCTATAACATGGTTATGTCAAACTATGAAGGGAAGGTCGGAACAACAATGGGGGTAATACAAATAGACCTCACAGTTGGAACAATAACAAGGCCAACAATGTTTATGGTGATAGAATCAAAGGCTAATTATAATTTGTTGCTAGGTCGAGAGTGGATTCATGGCATCGGTGCAGTCCATTATTCATTGCACCAAATGATCACCATCTAGGGAAATGATGGAATCGTGGAAAACATAGAAGTGGACCAGAGTTATTTCATGGATGAAGTCAATCATGTGGACATAAGCAAATTCAAGAAGAACCTGGCTCACATAGCACCTTGCAATCCTGCAGGGTTCGACTTCGCACCTGCAGACAATGCATTATCTTCCCTCTACCTACACCCAACCCATGGGTTTCAATGGGATAGAGAAGTTATAGGCGAAGAAGACTTGGGCTATGAAGAAATGGAAGGAATCTAACCAAATGGATGGGGAAGCCAATTTGATGATGATGTCTGATCAAAAGACATTAGAAATGATTTCGCCTTATATAGACGAGAATAAATTAAAATCGTCCTTAGAGGCCGAAGTCAAATACATGGTTGTCGAAGCCAAAAAGAATGAAAGGCACTTAGAGGCTCATGGTAAGGATTTTGATCCAGAACCACCTGATAAGGTTCGAGACGAATTGCAATGCCAAAGGCTCGACGCCATATACGATGATGAGCCTTCGGGTTTCGAAAAGGATCCGCTGGAAAATAACACAAAGATGCTAGCACAAGATCCTATAAAAGAGATCAACTTGGGGAAAGGGGGAATAAAAATGCCAACATACATAAGTGCCAACATCAGCCCAAAACTCAAGGTTGAAGTGATCCAGTTGCTGAAGGAGTACAAAGACTGCTTTGCATAGGATTACGATGAAATGCCTAGTTTAAACAGAGATCTGGTCGAACTAAAGTTGCCCATAAAGCCTGGGAAGAAGCCCATCAAGCAGACCCCAGGGAGTTTTGCACCTGAAGTTCTATCGAAGATTAAAGAAGAGGTCGAGAGGCTTCTCAGATGTAATTTCATCCGTACTACTAGGTATGTCAAATGGATTTATAATATTATACCAGTCATTAAAAAGAATGGCACTTTGAGAGTTTGCATTAACTTCAAAGATTTGAATGATGCAACCCCAAAGGATGAGTATCCAATGCATGTGGCGAAAATGCTAGTAGGTTCTGTCGTAGGACACGAGTATCTTAGCATGCTTGACAGATATTATGGATATAACCAGATCTTCATTGCTGATGAAGATGTGCCAAGAACGGAATTTCAATGTCCCGGAGCCTTAGGCACCTACGAATGGGTGGTGATGCCTTTTGGCCTAAAAATGTTGGGAAAACTTATTAATGGGCAATGAACTCTATTTTCTATGATTTTATTGAAACGTTCATGCAAATTTATATTAATGACATTGTGGTTAAGTCCGTTTCAGAGAAAAGTCATATAGACAATCTTCGACAATCATTCGAAAGAATGAGGAAACATGGTCTAAAGATGAATCCTCTTAAGTGTGCTTTCTGCGTGCAGGATGGGGATTTCCTAGGATTCATGGTCCATAAGAAAGGAATCGAAATTAACCAGAACAAGACCAAGGCCATCATGGAGGCAAAAACGCCATCAACAAAAAAGGAAATGCAGTTGCTGCTAGGAAAGATCAACTTCTTAAGGAGGTTTATTTCAAACTTAAGTGGCATGACTCAGGCCTTCACACCTCTACTTCGACTCAAGAAGGAAGGCATTGAATTAGGGAAAGCACAACATGAGGCTTTCGACAAGATCAAAGACTACCTTGTGCATCCTCCAACTCTATCACCTTCTTGTAGAAATAGAAGTATGAGATTGTACATATCTGCATCTGATGTAACTTCAGGGAGCATGTTTGCTCAAGAGGATGAAAATGGCGTCGAAAGGGCCATTTACTACCTTAGTAGAGTTCTCAATGATGCAGAAACTAGATATAGTGTAGTCGAAAAGTTATGTCTATGTCTATATTTCTCATGTACAAGATTGAAGCATTGTATAAGGCCAGTTGATGTTTATATTTCGTCTCATTTCGACGTTATTAAACATATGTTATTTAAACCCATTTACAAAGTCAAATTGGTAAATGGGCATTGGCTTTAACTGAGTATTCTTTAAGTTACATGCCTTTAAAGGCTGTTAAGGGACAAGTGGTAGCAGACTTTATAGTCAACCACTCCATAGTCAAAAACTCCCTAAACTATCTAGAGTTTGAGCCTTGGAAGTTATACTTCAACGGTTCTAGTCATAAGGATGGAACGGGTGTAGGAGTATTAATTATTTCTCCCAACAAAATTCCAATAATGTTCAAGTACAAGGTCGAAGGCATTTGTTCAAACAGTGAGGCTTTGATAGCCGACCTTGAGATCTTGTTGAAATTGGGGGCAAGTTGAGTCAAAATAGTGGGAGACTCAGAGTTAGTGATAAAAAAATCACAAAGGAGTAAAAATTTGTTAAAGAAAATCTAATTATGTACTTTGTGATAGCTACCAGACTCTTACATAAATTTGAAATGGTAAACATTTGACATGTATCTAGACTTCAGAATCAAGAGGCCAATGACTTGGCTTAAATTGCCTCTGGGTATAAAATTTCAAAAGCGAAATTGCAAGATGTAATCGAGGTTAGAGGAAGACTTGTGTAACGAAGAGAATTTTGAGATACTAGCCATTGACTGTTTGATAGGCAAAGATTGGAGAAAACCAATAGTAGAATATTTAGAAAATCCAACAGCATCTCCTGAATTAAAATTCAGGTATCGTTCTTTAAGTTATATTTTTATGGGGAACAAATTGTTCAAGATGACACCTGAAGGAGTCTTACTTAAATGCCTTAGTGAATATGAGGCATACTTAGCCCTCTCTAGTGTCCATAGTGGGGCATGTGGGGCACATCGGGTGGGTCATTGGACCTAGTTGGAGAAATTCGACCAACATCATCTAAAGGTCAAAGATGCATTCTAGTGGGTATAGATTATTTCACTAAGTGGATTGAGGTCATACCTTTAACGAATGTGGATCAAGAAGTTGTAATCAACTTCATCCAGAGACATATCATCTACAGGTTCGGAATCCCATAAACTATCATAATAGATCAAGGATCAATTTTCACTGGTCAAAAAGTCTAGGAGTTTGCTAAGGAAATGGGGTTCAAGTAATTGATGTCTACATCGTATTATGTTCAGGCTAATGGTTAGGTCGAAGCAGTGAATAACATAGTAATTGAGTTAATTAAAAAGCATGTGGGGAAGAAGAAAAGGAATTGGCATAAGACATTGGACCAGATTTTATGGGCGTGTCGAACCTCCCTTAAATAGGCTATAAATGCTACGCCTTTTCGGCTAACGTATGGTCATGATGCAGTTTTGCCAGTCGAAATCTACTTGCAGTCAATAAGGATTCATAGACATCATGAAATTCCATCTGAGTCTTATTGGAACATGATGTTGGATGAATTAGTTGATTTAGAAGAAGAAATATTAAATGCCTTAAAATTATTAAAAAGGAAGAAAAAGAGAGTAGAAAAATCGTACAATAAAAAGGTTAAAGTTAAATTGTTTTCCACTGGAGATCTAGTGTGGAAAGTGATTTTACCCATGGATCGAAAAGATAGAACATTTGGAAAATGGTCCCCTAAGTGGGAAGGCCCTTTTCAAATTATCCAAGTTTTTTAAATGATGCATACAAAATCGAAGAATTGGCTAAGGATCGAAGGCTCGTGAGAGAAAATGGGAAATATTTGAAGAAATATAAGCATGTACTTCAAGAGATAAAAATAATGAAGGAATAATTCATGCATAACAGTCGAAGCCAAAATTGTAAAATCAAATTGGACAGATTGCCAAAATGGCTAAGTCATTACATAAAAAGCCACAAAGGGCTTAAAGTCATTACATCAGAATCAAATTGCCCAAGAGACAAACACTTTAAATAATTTCAACCAAGTCAAAAAGGGAGGGAATCCTTTATCTTCTTGTACTTCGACTTCTGAAGTTTTAAGCGTCGCTCCTAACCAGATTTGTTACAAGTAAGGTTCTCAATTTATTCTCCCAGCCTTTAGGCCCTTTCCACGTGATGCATGCCAATTTGAACTTCCTTCTCCAACACATCTCCATCTAGTTTTAGGAGTTCCTCTTTGCGCTCATTATCCTTGATGATATTGGTTTGCAACTCTTTGATTTGATGTTCCCAAGCTTCAATATTTTTGCCACAGGCTTCGACCTCCTTCTTATTTTTCTCATAAGCCTTCTCCAACTCCGCACTTTTTGCAATGGATTTAGTGGTTGCTTCCCGCTCTGTTGTTTGGGTTTCTGATTTGCTTTGAATTTTGTTCGAAGCTTCCCTTATTCGAGTAAGGTCAGCAACAACACAATTAATCAGCAGCCCCAAATCCATGACAAGATCCGCGACTTCTAGGGAAGCATGTACAACATCAATTTTTTCAAGAGGTCTTTAATTCCATAGGAGGCAGAAGTATCATTCTCCAAAAGCTGGGTCAAATCAGTGTTGAAGGCATTCTCTTTGAGTTTTTGGAGCACTTCGCTACCAGACTGGCTCTTAGTTTGGCCCCCTGACACTGTCGCAGTACTGCGACTCTTCTCTGACGAACCACCCGTTGTATTGATAACAGGCTTCAGATATTCTAGTGGTTTGTTTCGTTGTATTGATAACAGGCTTAAGATATTCTAGTGGTTTGAGGTTCTTGTCGAAGGATTTTTACAAAATCCCCACAGACGAACCAGTCTAGAAATGGATGGCTAAAATCCACACCAATATCAGCACTTGGCAGTTAAGGGAATTTGGGAGGATACATATTAAAAGCAGTTATGTACCGTTGTTCAGGTTTAACGTACGAAGGTAGCTTTAAAAATTCCATTTTTTGATGAATTTTTCTTTCAAAGTGACAACTACTTCGTGGACGGTTCGACTAAGATCATCAGGTCAATAGGAAGTTTCAAAGTACTTTTAGAATGCTTGGATCTCTATGATGTGAGTCGAAGTACCTTTCTTGACCTTCTCCTGCACAGAGGTGAAAGCTTTGGTGAGGTGTTGATTGAATGCAAAAACATTAAAAAAAACTCTTCAGAGTAGTAATCGTGCAACCAAGTGTTGAATTTATGAGTACAGAGGAAGTATGGTTTGAATACAACTGGAGTGAGTTGTGTCTGGCCATCATATCGAGCTATTTGCCTACTGCTGGAAGCCTCAGTGTGGATCGCATTATAAAGAATGAGGTAATTCTTCTTGATATAAAGAGGTTTTAGTAGGATCTAAATAAGGCCAAATTATCGTGCGATAAGATTTGGTTGCTAAGCTATGATGGTGACTTGGCTTTTCGATTGGTTAATCCTAAGAGAGAATACCCAGGGAGTAAGAAATGTTTCCCAGATAGCAATTGATTCAGCCTCTTTGTCTTTCGACGGAGAAGGGAATTTCCTCGTGAACCATTCAAGACCTCACATTCTTGAGGAGAAAGGAGCCATGGTTGGAGTAAAATTATAACATATAGCGAACATCATCACTTAGTTGGTGAAGCTTTTTTTAAGGTTTCGTCCTTCATCACTTGGAGTTAACATAGTCAGGCGTGTCCCTTCGACTCTCCTGTTTCTTACTTCGTCAACATCTATGTCGATGGGGTTGCGAATTGGAAGGTATGCTTCAAAACTAGCATTCAACTACAACTGTAGCAGCCAGAAGGGGCCGGAAAGTAATAAGTTCCCTTTCGTTTGGATGTTTTTAAGAGAAGTTACACCTTCACCCAAAGATTCATAAATGTTAGACAAAATCATTTTGTTGAGATAGAAGTTGCGTCCAGCGTGAAGTTGGTTCGTCAGTATAAGGTATTTCTTCGCTACCTGAAGGGACTTCGAGCAAAATACGCAATGGGACAACCACAAAGCAAGGAAAGCAATGTGCTATGTGTCATAGACTTCGTCAATATCCTGGCCATGATAGTAGGATATGTGTGTGGTAAAACCCAATCTTAAGGACAAGATTTTTTTTGGCTCGGATAGTAGTGATAGCGGGCCCATACGAATCAGAACCAAACCCAAGTGGATGCAAGACTTTGTTTCAAAATAACATGATTTATTATTTAATTGTTGTGTTTATTTGTTATTCCTTCCGGTGGACTTGACCCATTAGTCCGATCCTTTGGAATTCTACTAGTATTTAAGACACTTTTGACTTGTGGTAAAAATCAGAGAATTATTAAAAACAACATTTATCTTCTTCTTAGTTTTTTGTTTATTTTATAGTGAAACCGTAAATCTAAAAAATAATTGTAGATCCTTTTATCACATCAATTATCCTCGATCCTTTAGTATTAGAACTTGCCAAGCTCCTAGATAACTCAGGCTAAATCGAAGTGAGCTCATGCTAAGAAGCTTAAGAGATCGGTTGAACTTTGTTGCCTAAGCTCCTAGATAGCTTAGGCTAAATCGATACATTTAATTTTACTTGTTGCACATTAATTTGAGGGTCTTTGTTTAATACTAGTAAACATGCAGTTCAGTGCTTTTTACTACACTCATTAATTTGATATGCTATAAACTTAAGTTTTTGAATAAAGGACAGAAAAAAATTCCAAAACATAACTAAATCAGATACAGGAACAACAAGTAACAAGGTAAAATTTATGTAAGTTTTATCATTATTTGCAACAAAGTATCCACCATAATTTCACATGATTATAAAAATTATAAAAGTAACCGCTCATAATTTAAAATCAGCCAAAGAAAAAGGGTGCATGTGTAAAAGAGGGGACCATTTGCGAATTTTCTATTTCTCAAATACTTGTTTGGGATGTAAGGTAGGTGACAACTGCACATGTATACCATATAGTAGAAACATTTGATACTATTGATTTAGAACCCTTTTTACTTGTTTTAGCTAAAGGTAGTCACATGATAGATGTAAAGCATATATGTCATTATCTATTTTAGAGATTCTGTTTTAAATGCTTACTTTATTTTTAGTGGACAGTGGTAAGGGTTGGAAAAAGAAAAAAGAAAGAGTTATTGCAGTTTATATACAGAATTGATTCTTACAAATTTGGGAAACAATTTAATACATTGGACACTCAGGGATGAAAGTGAGCACATATCTCTCACAATTTCCTTTCTGTTCTATTGTGTTAAATATTTTTTCATTTGTTATTGAAAATTCTCCATTTGTAGTATAAGTTTCAAAGAAAATGTCATCCATCATTTTCCATTATTTAAAAGATGTTTCAAAGAAAATGTCATCCAGCATTTTCCATTGTCGAGTAGAATGTCAGGAATTGTTGAAAGTATACTTCAAACTTTTTCAAGGCAAGAAAAATAGTGGGGAAATAAATTATTACAATTTGATAATAATTGAAAATAAACTTTTAGTTTTATTTAACACTAAGAATAAATATACACATCTAAACAAAACAACCAACATGTAAGAACTTAAAGTAGCATACCCAAACATTAATAATGTTAATAAATGGATACCATCTCACATCAAAAGGAATATATATATAGTTATATAAAAGTTTACATTTGTTCCTTGCAAGGCAACTCACTCTGCTCATAATCTTGTACTCTTGGTTTGAAGGGCTGGTTTTGATCCTCAAATTTTTTAGAGTTCTTTTATCCTACACAATATAATATACAAAGAATAAAGTCTTAGTATAGTTGAAGAATAATTGAGCATTACAATCAATTAAAGAACAATTAAAGAAAAAAAAATAAGTCTTCAAATCACTTTGTTACATTAGGCCAATAAAGACGGAAAGGATCATCACATTTATTCAGAGTCTAAATCTAGAATGCAACCCTTGGACCACAAGTACACCACCTCCCACATTTGTGAAGTTGTTAACATCATTGTGAAAAAATTATCAAGAAGTAACACCAAAAAGAAAAGATAAAGAATAATACCAATGACTTCTCAGCCACATTGATAGAAAACATTAAAAAGTGACACATACACTAAAAATCAACCATAACAAGCCAATCAAAGTTAAAATACCCTGAATCAACAAATCCAAAAATTACATTGTAGTATCAAAAGTTAAGAGAGTACTAAAAGATTAAACTAATGAATACAACATAATGTAATGATTACATGCAGAGTGAGAAAGTTGCAATCTACAATTTACATGAAGAATGAATAAGCTAAACCATTTTGTAGATAACAAATGGTTTCCAATTTACTTGAAACTTATGACTTCCTAGTAATGTGTTAAATACACCTGAAAATAAATCATACGAGGAACCATAGGGAATCTCCACACTCGTATTAAACTCAAAATAAACACTTTAATTACTTTATAATTAAAAAAACAAAAATAAAAGTGTTAGATAAACATCCTTATAATTTCTGATGAACTTCAACATTAATAGAACATTAATTTCACATTACATGAAACACACAACAAAGATAGAAAGTAAAATGAAGCAAAAAGAGGGTCACAAATTCACAATAATCATAAAATAATATAACAATGCTTCTAAAATTGAGCAAAAATTATGATAATATGAAAAGAGAAAAAGAATAACTATGAAGGATCTTATAATCAAAATAAGAGGAATATAATAACACTGAAACACCACATATTTGTCTCGATTTGCACATATTTTACTGTCATTTTGATTTCGTTTCTAGTATTATGGTGGTACTTTGTCTGGATTTCAGGTACTTAACCATGTGGAAGCCGTACACGAAGAGACGAGGCAAATCGGATGGAAAACGGAAAAAAATGCACATTTTGCACTCACGACGACTAGCATGGCGAAAGCCATACAGGTAGCCACGATGTGGCTGACGTGTCCCATGACCCAACGGTCACAAAGACCAAGTCCCCGCGTTTTGTGAAGGTGGCGTTCACCACAGGAGGTATGACGATCGTCATCCCCTATAAGAGTGAAACGGTCAAAGGGTTTGAGCATTCTTCCCCACTTTCCCTTTTTTTCTCTCACACGATTTAGCCGCATTGACTTGGTATCCAAGGTTTTGTAACACTATAAGTAGAGGTTGAATTTCATATTTTAAGGGATCCAATCTTAGTACAACTTAAGCCATATATTCATATTATCGAGAGTTTTAATTCTTCACATCGGAGGGTTATCGCATTGCGGTCGTCATTAAGTTTGGAGCACTTTATTTTGAAACACTTTTAGTTTTATCTTGCCATCATTTATTTTCTCTTTCAAGTTTAGCTTTATTTATTTCTTTTGCCTATTTACTTCTTATCATTGTTAGATGCCCAAAAGTGCTTATTTGAGCTATCATATGTGGGCATCTTTCACTCTTTTTCCTTGCTAAAATTGTCAAAACCACATTTGTTTTACATGGAATGCATTACATTGATAAACAAGCTTGGTGCCTTTGATTTGTGTGTTATTGCGCAGGAAAGACATGAACTAATTGAAAATGAAGACACAAGAAAATTGGCAAAGGAACCAAAGAATACAAGCATTTCATCAGCCTGCTCGCTAGGCGAGGCTGTGGCGAAGCATTGGTTCGCTAGGCGAGTTCCTGGCGAAAAGATCCAGTAAATTGTCAAATTAATTCGCTAGGCGAGCTCAAGGCGAAGGTGGTAGCGAGTTCGTTCTGTTTTGGTGAAAAACGCAGCCAGCACTCACTCGCTAGGCGAAGCTCTAGCGAGTCCCCAGCGAGCATTCCAGTAGCAAAACCTCTCAACCTCGCTGGGGCGAAGGTTGAAGCGTGTCCTTCGCTAGGCGAAGGTATGTTCGCTAGGCGAACATGACAGTTCAGCAGGCCCTGTTTTCTCTGGGCGCAGGGGCCTTTTTGTGCCCATTTTAGACCCTCGCTAGGCGAGCCATTCTGCTAAGATTAATACAGCCATTCTGCTCGCCTAGCGAACATGACAGCCCAGCTGTGGTCTATAAGTAGCAGGTGCCACTTTTGGGCACCATACCTCATTTTTACCAACTTTTTCCACTTTTGTACTTTCTTCTAGATATTTTTGCAGCATTGTTCTTGGGATCTTTATGCCCTAGTTTTCATTTTCTCTTCATCTTAGAACCATCTTCTACAAAAAGAAGGTGGATTCCCATCCAACTTCGATTATCCGACTTGGATGTTGATCAACCTTCTTTCCTTACTTGCCGACCAAGCTACCATGAAAATGAGTAGCTAAGTCATCCATTTGTCAAGGTTAGATGTAGGTGATTACTAGCTTTGTGTGTAAATGTAAGGATCCTCATATGTAAACTCTTTAACGGTAAATATATGATGAAAACTTTGTTTCTATTTAAAACTCTTTGTGTTGGTTTATGATCGAGAGATGTTTACCGACTCTTGACCTAGGTTTTCATCCAAACTTGTTTGTTAGCTAGAGATAGTAACGAATGATTTTGTTCACCATAAGGTTGAACCAAAAAGTTGTCATTTTGATAGATTGTGTTCGAGAGAAACAATGGATCAAAATGGCAAAACTCACAATATGTGTTCGAGAGAAACATATTGAGAGGACTTTGTGAAATGATTTATCATCTAAAGGAGTTTATCAGATTGTTGACCGAGCAAATACATGCAAAGTGATCATTGAAACCTAACTTTGACAATATTTCTCATTTAATCAAACCATAACTTTTACCGCAATTTATTACTTTTTATGCAAGATAACTTGATTAAAACCAAAACCCTATTGTTACATTGAGCTAAGATTAATACAACCATCGAACGGCGGTGATATCTTACAATCCCTGTGGATACGATAACAAAAACCCGACACGAAATACACTTTCAACAAAATGGCGCCGTTGCCGGCAAGTTTGTCGGTCCAAAACAGGTTGCACGGTACATCGCTCTAGAGAAGCGAAAAATACTTCCAGAGAAGCGATTTCTGATCAACCCACAGGGCACTTACAGAACTTTCGCCGGGTTGATAGACGCAAAGAAGTGGGATAGGTTGATAAGTCCCTTAGAGCATTACGACATTGCGACAGTGCGGGAGTTTTATGCTAACGCACTGCCCGACGACGACGAGCCCTTTACTTGGGTTTCTAGAGTTGTCGGGCGTCCAATTCCATTTGACCGGGATGCTATCAACCGAATCCTAGGGGAACCGCTCCAGCTGGGAGCTGACCAGAGAGACCAATACCACACCGACCTAAGGCTTCACCGAGATGTCCCTGCCATTACCGCCGACCTGCTTTTACCTGGGAAATCTGTTGAGCCGAACCCATCTGGGGTTCCAGTGAGGTATCACCGGGAGGACATGACTCCCATGGCTCAGCTGATACTGCTCTTGGTTTTGACCAACATCCAGCCTAAATCACATACCTCTACTGTGCCGATCCCAGTGGCACATTTGGTCCATTCCATCCTCACAAATGTCGAGATAGATGTGGCGAGGATAATCGCCAATGAGCTGAAGACCGTGGTCGAGAGCGGGCTTAAGTCGGGGGCTCGTGTTAATTGTCCCCTGGCTTTCCCGTGTTTGATCATGAGCTTATGCGTTCAGGCAAGGGTGAGACTTCCGTCTCGTGGGCAGGTTAGGATCCCGGCACCTATCGATGATCGGTATGTGGCTAAATATTGTAGACCAAAGACTACCGGTGGCAGTGCAGCCTCAGGAAGTACTCGGGCTTCTGATGGTCCTAGTGCTTCTACTCCCGGGCTTGATCCCTACCTACGAGCGGTGTGTGACTTCAGTTTTGAGTGGATGGCGGCATCCCAGAGAGCTATGATTGATATGCACAACAGTATGCAGAGGTTGGAACTGCAAGGTAATGACCCCTCCGGTGCTCGAGCATTGTTGGCGCGTGAGCAGTTTATGCTTAACGCTAATTGGCCTGTGGACAGGCCAGTCTATGGTGAGGGGGTGGGCGCTGATGCTGATGATGCTGATGATGATGATGAGGCTACCGGTTCTGAGGCCGGTAGCGAAGAGGAGTCCTGAGCCCTTAGTGGGTTAAGTTTTTGAGTGTTTTCAGTTTTTATGTTATTTCTATTTGTATTTTCGGATTTTGTATTTTGACCATGGTGTTGTACTATTGGGGTGTTTTGTCCCCCATGAACAAATTTATATTTTATGTTAATGTTATTTATTTATGTTTTTAATTTTGTGTGTTTAATAAATTTTTGGTTGATTGAGTGGCAAACCCTTCTAGATTGGTTGCTCCTCAAGAAGTACCCAATGAAGGTGCATCCGAGCTTGGATGGCAATGATAAGAATAAACAAGTGAAGGAAGCTAAGGTACATGGTTACCTTCGGCTAGAATTTTAGAATGCATTAGGAACTTTACTCTTTTTGGTAAATTGAATATTGTCTTTGTGCAACATAATTGAATGAATGTTTCATCTAGAACTTAAAACCACAAATTGTGAGGAAACCTCCATTGTACACTTAAATGCTGGATTCTAATAAGTTTTGTTGATTCATGTGATTCATTCTTTGTCTTTTATTATTGTGAAATTGTGGAAGCAATTAGAAATGATCAAGGCACTTGTTTTCTTTCGAGCACAACTACATCCAAAAACAACTTACCTGTGAGCAGAGAGAGTATTTGTTAACCCCTTTGAGCCTAAACAGTTGAATCTCGGCTTGAAATAAAGCGAGATCTCAAAAATCTTTTTTTTACAACCCGGAAAATCTTGTTTATTGTTCTTTTGCCATAAAAAGTTAAGAGCATTCACTTAGGGTGTGGAAGAAATAAGTTGGGGAGAACGAAAAAGAATTGGTAAGTACCACAACTCTTGAAAAAGAAAAGAAAAACCGAGCAAGCATAGAAAAATATATGTATAGAAAATATAGAAAAGAAACATCTATTTTGTATATTTGATGTGAAAGAAAAGAACAAAAATAGAAAAAAATGAAAATGAATGCTTGCTTGGAAGAAAAATAGTGAAAAAATAAAAATTGAGTTGTGGAATATGTGTTGTGAAGGTTTCAAATAAGAAACAAATGAAACAAAGTCGAGTAGTGTGAATAATACTGTGAAAGTCTCTTTTGCATCGGCACTTTCGTTTCAATGGCCTTAGAAATGACCCTTGTTTGTTAACCTAACCAAGCTTCAACCGAAAAGCCCTTAGTGATCTTTATGCTTCCACAGTACCATTTTTAATTGTTAGACATTGTATGAATCTATTTGATTTCTTCATTATTTGTTAGAGAGTGAGATTAGTCCCGCGGTTGCAAACGCGCAAAATCTTCATTCCTTATTCGAAGAGGAGAGATAGGATGATTCATTCAGAATAGTATTATTGTAGATAGATAAATATTTTGCATTGCTATTTAAGTTTTAGTTCTTATGTATTATTTTATTCGAACCGTTGGGAACTTGTATTTGCTGATTTCGCTTGTGTTTGAGCCATTTATCCAACTTCGGAGAAACCATTTTCTTTAAGCAAATCCTCTTGTCCTTCAAGAGGTATACTTTGCTTGAGGACAAGCAAGAATCTAGTTGGGGAGAGTTGTTAGATGCCCAAAAGTGCTTATTTGAGCTATCATATGTGGGCATCTTTCACTCTTTTTCCTTGCTAAAATTGTCAAAACCACATTTGTTTTACATGGAATGCATTACATTGATAAACAAGCTTGGTGCCTTTGATTTGTGTGTTATTGCGCAGGAAAGACATGAACTAATTGAAAATGAAGACACAAGAAAATTGGCAAAGGAACCAAAGAATACAAGCATTTCATCAGCTTGCTCGCTAGGCGAGGCTGTGGCGAAGCATTGGTTCGCTAGGCGAGTTCCTGGCGAAAAGATCCAGTAAATTGTCAAATTAATTCGCTAGGCGAGCTCAAGGCGAAGGTGGTAGCGAGTTCGTTCTGTTTTGGTGAAAAACGCAGCCAGCACTCACTCGCTAGGCGAAGCTCTAGCGAGTCCCCAGCGAGCATTCCAGTAGCAAAACCTCTCAACCTCGCTGGGGCGAAGGTTGAAGCGTGTCCTTCGCTAGGCGAAGGTATGTTCGCTAGGCGAACATGACAGTTCAGCAGGCCCTGTTTTCTCTGGGCGCAGGGGCCTTTTTGTGCCCATTTTAGACCCTCGCTAGGCGAGCCATTCTGCTAAGATTAATACAGCCATTCTGCTCGCCTAGCGAACATGACAGCCCAGCTGTGGTCTATAAGTAGCAGGTGCCACTTTTGGGCACCATACCTCATTTTTACCAACTTTTTCCACTTTTGTACTTTCTTCTAGATATTTTTGCAGCATTGTTCTTGGGATCTTTATGCCCTAGTTTTCATTTTCTCTTCATCTTAGAACCATCTTCTACAAAAAGAAGGTGGATTCCCATCCAACTTCGATTATCCGACTTGGATGTTGATCAACCTTCTTTCCTTACTTGCCGACCAAGCTACCATGAAAATGAGTAGCTAAGTCATCCATTTGTCAAGGTTAGATGTAGGTGATTACTAGCTTTGTGTGTAAATGTAAGGATCCTCATATGTAAACTCTTTAACGGTAAATATATGATGAAAACTTTGTTTCTATTTAAAACTCTTTGTGTTGGTTTATGATCGAGAGATGTTTACCGACTCTTGACCTAGGTTTTCATCCAAACTTGTTTGTTAGCTAGAGATAGTAACGAATGATTTTGTTCACCATAAGGTTGAACCAAAAAGTTGTCATTTTGATAGATTGTGTTCGAGAGAAACAATGGATCAAAATGGCAAAACTCACAATATGTGTTCGAGAGAAACATATTGAGAGGACTTTGTGAAATGATTTATCATCTAAAGGAGTTTATCAGATTGTTGACCGAGCAAATACATGCAAAGTGATCATTGAAACCTAACTTTGACAATATTTCTCATTTAATCAAACCATAACTTTTACCGCAATTTATTACTTTTTATGCAAGATAACTTGATTAAAACCAAAACCCTATTGTTACATTGAGCTAAGATTAATACAACCATCGAACGGCGGTGATATCTTACAATCCCTGTGGATACGATAACAAAAACCCGACACGAAATACACTTTCAACAAAATGGCGCCGTTGCCGGCAAGTTTGTCGGTCCAAAACAGGTTGCACGGTACATCGCTCTAGAGAAGCGAAAAATACTTCCAGAGAAGCGATTTCTGATCAACCCACAGGGCACTTACAGAACTTTCGCCGGGTTGATAGACGCAAAGAAGTGGGATAGGTTGATAAGTCCCTTAGAGCATTACGACATTGCGACAGTGCGGGAGTTTTATGCTAACGCACTGCCCGACGACGACGAGCCCTTTACTTGGGTTTCTAGAGTTGTCGGGCGTCCAATTCCATTTGACCGGGATGCTATCAACCGAATCCTAGGGGAACCGCTCCAGCTGGGAGCTGACCAGAGAGACCAATACCACACCGACCTAAGGCTTCACCGAGATGTCCCTGCCATTACCGCCGACCTGCTTTTACCTGGGAAATCTGTTGAGCCGAACCCATCTGGGGTTCCAGTGAGGTATCACCGGGAGGACATGACTCCCATGGCTCAGCTGATACTGCTCTTGGTTTTGACCAACATCCAGCCTAAATCACATACCTCTACTGTGCCGATCCCAGTGGCACATTTGGTCCATTCCATCCTCACAAATGTCGAGATAGATGTGGCGAGGATAATCGCCAATGAGCTGAAGACCGTGGTCGAGAGCGGGCTTAAGTCGGGGGCTCGTGTTAATTGTCCCCTGGCTTTCCCGTGTTTGATCATGAGCTTATGCGTTCAGGCAAGGGTGAGACTTCCGTCTCGTGGGCAGGTTAGGATCCCGGCACCTATCGATGATCGGTATGTGGCTAAATATTGTAGACCAAAGACTACCGGTGGCAGTGCAGCCTCAGGAAGTACTCGGGCTTCTGATGGTCCTAGTGCTTCTACTCCCGGGCTTGATCCCTACCTACGAGCGGTGTGTGACTTCAGTTTTGAGTGGATGGCGGCATCCCAGAGAGCTATGATTGATATGCACAACAGTATGCAGAGGTTGGAACTGCAAGGTAATGACCCCTCCGGTGCTCGAGCATTGTTGGCGCGTGAGCAGTTTATGCTTAACGCTAATTGGCCTGTGGACAGGCCAGTCTATGGTGAGGGGGTGGGCGCTGATGCTGATGATGCTGATGATGATGATGAGGCTACCGGTTCTGAGGCCGGTAGCGAAGAGGAGTCCTGAGCCCTTAGTGGGTTAAGTTTTTGAGTGTTTTCAGTTTTTATGTTATTTCTATTTGTATTTTCGGATTTTGTATTTTGACCATGGTGTTGTACTATTGGGGTGTTTTGTCCCCCATGAACAAATTTATATTTTATGTTAATGTTATTTATTTATGTTTTTAATTTTGTGTGTTTAATAAATTTTTGGTTGATTGAGTGGCAAACCCTTCTAGATTGGTTGCTCCTCAAGAAGTACCCAATGAAGGTGCATCCGAGCTTGGATGGCAATGATAAGAATAAACAAGTGAAGGAAGCTAAGGTACATGGTTACCTTCGGCTAGAATTTTAGAATGCATTAGGAACTTTACTCTTTTTGGTAAATTGAATATTGTCTTTGTGCAACATAATTGAATGAATGTTTCATCTAGAACTTAAAACCACAAATTGTGAGGAAACCTCCATTGTACACTTAAATGCTGGATTCTAATAAGTTTTGTTGATTCATGTGATTCATTCTTTGTCTTTTATTATTGTGAAATTGTGGAAGCAATTAGAAATGATCAAGGCACTTGTTTTCTTTCGAGCACAACTACATCCAAAAACAACTTACCTGTGAGCAGAGAGAGTATTTGTTAACCCCTTTGAGCCTAAACAGTTGAATCTCGGCTTGAAATAAAGCGAGATCTCAAAAATCTTTTTTTTACAACCCGGAAAATCTTGTTTATTGTTCTTTTGCCATAAAAAGTTAAGAGCATTCACTTAGGGTGTGGAAGAAATAAGTTGGGGAGAACGAAAAAGAATTGGTAAGTACCACAACTCTTGAAAAAGAAAAGAAAAACCGAGCAAGCATAGAAAAATATATGTATAGAAAATATAGAAAAGAAACATCTATTTTGTATATTTGATGTGAAAGAAAAGAACAAAAATAGAAAAAAATGAAAATGAATGCTTGCTTGGAAGAAAAATAGTGAAAAAATAAAAATTGAGTTGTGGAATATGTGTTGTGAAGGTTTCAAATAAGAAACAAATGAAACAAAGTCGAGTAGTGTGAATAATACTGTGAAAGTCTCTTTTGCATCGGCACTTTCGTTTCAATGGCCTTAGAAATGACCCTTGTTTGTTAACCTAACCAAGCTTCAACCGAAAAGCCCTTAGTGATCTTTATGCTTCCACAGTACCATTTTTAATTGTTAGACATTGTATGAATCTATTTGATTTCTTCATTATTTGTTAGAGAGTGAGATTAGTCCCGCGGTTGCAAACGCGCAAAATCTTCATTCCTTATTCGAAGAGGAGAGATAGGATGATTCATTCAGAATAGTATTATTGTAGATAGATAAATATTTTGCATTGCTATTTAAGTTTTAGTTCTTATGTATTATTTTATTCGAACCGTTGGGAACTTGTATTTGCTGATTTCGCTTGTGTTTGAGCCATTTATCCAACTTCGGAGAAACCATTTTCTTTAAGCAAATCCTCTTGTCCTTCAAGAGGTATACTTTGCTTGAGGACAAGCAAGAATCTAGTTGGGGAGAGTTGTTAGATGCCCAAAAGTGCTTATTTGAGCTATCATATGTGGGCATCTTTCACTCTTTTTCCTTGCTAAAATTGTCAAAACCACATTTGTTTTACATGGAATGCATTACATTGATAAACAAGCTTGGTGCCTTTGATTTGTGTGTTATTGCGCAGGAAAGACATGAACTAATTGAAAATGAAGACACAAGAAAATTGGCAAAGGAACCAAAGAATACAAGCATTTCATCAGCTTGCTCGCTAGGCGAGGCTGTGGCGAAGCATTGGTTCGCTAGGCGAGTTCCTGGCGAAAAGATCCAGTAAATTGTCAAATTAATTCGCTAGGCGAGCTCAAGGCGAAGGTGGTAGCGAGTTCGTTCTGTTTTGGTGAAAAACGCAGCCAGCACTCACTCGCTAGGCGAAGCTCTAGCGAGTCCCCAGCGAGCATTCCAGTAGCAAAACCTCTCAACCTCGCTGGGGCGAAGGTTGAAGCGTGTCCTTCGCTAGGCGAAGGTATGTTCGCTAGGCGAACATGACAGTTCAGCAGGCCCTGTTTTCTCTGGGCGCAGGGGCCTTTTTGTGCCCATTTTAGACCCTCGCTAGGCGAGCCATTCTGCTAAGATTAATACAGCCATTCTGCTCGCCTAGCGAACATGACAGCCCAGCTGTGGTCTATAAGTAGCAGGTGCCACTTTTGGGCACCATACCTCATTTTTACCAACTTTTTCCACTTTTGTACTTTCTTCTAGATATTTTTGCAGCATTGTTCTTGGGATCTTTATGCCCTAGTTTTCATTTTCTCTTCATCTTAGAACCATCTTCTACAAAAAGAAGGTGGATTCCCATCCAACTTCGATTATCCGACTTGGATGTTGATCAACCTTCTTTCCTTACTTGCCGACCAAGCTACCATGAAAATGAGTAGCTAAGTCATCCATTTGTCAAGGTTAGATGTAGGTGATTACTAGCTTTGTGTGTAAATGTAAGGATCCTCATATGTAAACTCTTTAACGGTAAATATATGATGAAAACTTTGTTTCTATTTAAAACTCTTTGTGTTGGTTTATGATCGAGAGATGTTTACCGACTCTTGACCTAGGTTTTCATCCAAACTTGTTTGTTAGCTAGAGATAGTAACGAATGATTTTGTTCACCATAAGGTTGAACCAAAAAGTTGTCATTTTGATAGATTGTGTTCGAGAGAAACAATGGATCAAAATGGCAAAACTCACAATATGTGTTCGAGAGAAACATATTGAGAGGACTTTGTGAAATGATTTATCATCTAAAGGAGTTTATCAGATTGTTGACCGAGCAAATACATGCAAAGTGATCATTGAAACCTAACTTTGACAATATTTCTCATTTAATCAAACCATAACTTTTACCGCAATTTATTACTTTTTATGCAAGATAACTTGATTAAAACCAAAACCCTATTGTTACATTGAGCTAAGATTAATACAACCATCGAACGGCGGTGATATCTTACAATCCCTGTGGATACGATAACAAAAACCCGACACGAAATACACTTTCAACAATCATCAAGATCATTTTTTTCTTTTAGTCATTTACGTTATATGCTCGTTATTTTTCTTGCCTTACCTTAAATTGGAAGTTAAATTTATTTCACAGCACATTCGTAATTTTAATTGAATCACTTGTTATGTTTAATTTGCAATCTCTCGTTTTATTGTTTACTATGATCATTTCCAGCTAATCTACCGGTGCTGGAATGTGAGGACAGTCGATTTGACGATACTTAATCTGTTATTTCTTTAGGATTACTATTATGGTTGTTTTGGTTTTGTCGTACCTCAGGAAAAATGAGAACACGACTTAAGCGAAGCGCAATCGCACGCTCGCAATGATGGACTGAACAAAGTCGCCACCGAACTTTATTTATTCCTAAAAAGGAAAGGGGAAATATCGATAAAACCCAAGAAAGAACGACAATGATTATGGTCGTCGCAACTAAATCAGGGTTCGGGGGTCGATTACGCAAGGGGAAGGTATTAGCACCCCTCGAGTCCGTTGTACTCAACGGGAACCATTAGGTTAGTTGTGCGCATTAGTATTAGTTTGAAATGTTAGGCTTTTCGAGTTATTATGAGGGAAAGAAAGAATAGATGACAGGAGGGATGTTTTCAGATTTTTGACAAAGGACTAAACCTAAGTTTTTTATTAGTGGGTCTGACAAGATTTACAAATCCTGTTCCTACGTATCTCAATATAGAAATCAAGGCTTACGTAGTTCTGGGTAGAAAATGTTTGTTTGTTGGTCGATTTTAGTGAAACCTATATTGTATTAATCGACGAAAACATTGTTTTACCCAAAACAGATGAGGAGCGGACGTATACCACACATCGAATGGATTTACAAATCAACATTCGAAAAAATGTCACTTATCTCAACTCAACAATTGTGGCCGAAGCATTGCTTTACATCACCTTAAAACAAGATGTCTTTCGTTTTGAAAAAGTTTTTTTTATCAATTGCATGGCGGCGAGAAAGAGTTTGATTGGTTGGATGTATTTTGAGTGATGGCGAGAACATGGATGAGCGAGATATCCATCTCAAATCCTAGTCTCAGGAGTGCACGGTATCCACCATGTTCCATTTCCATCTTTATTGGCAAAAGTGTTTAATAAAGATTAAGTGTTTTGAATTTGATTGAGAAAGGGTTTGAAGAAACCGCATTGACAATTTTAAATGATGGCGAGAGCTAAGATAGACGAGGCATCCACCTCGAATCTTAATCTCAGGAGTGCACGGTATCCACCATGTTCCATTTCCATCTTTATTGAAAGGGGTTAAGATAGGAATTAAGTATTTTGGAGATTGAAAGACGAGTACTTATGACTTGCAAGCTCTTACAGCTTGGGTCTAATACTCGGGACTACGTCTGGATATTTCACCCAGGTAATCTTTTTCTTCCAAATTTTCTTAAGGAAATGGTTTGAACATTGGAGTGTGGAAGAGAAGACAAGTATTTATGGCTTGCAAGCTCTTACAACTTGTGCCTAATATTCGGGATTACAACTGGATATCTCATCCAGGGTAATCTTTTTTCTTCCAACTTACTTATGAAAATGATTTGAATAATGGAGTGTGGGGAAGAGAAGACGAATATTTGTGGCTTGCAAGCTCTTACAGCTTGAGCCTAATATTCGAAATTATAATTGGATATTCCATCCAGGATAATCTTTTTCTTCAAATTTTATTAAGAAGATGGTTTGAAATTTTTACAGGTGTTTTGGAGAGAAGACGAATATTTATGGCTTGCAAGCTCTTACAGCTTGAGCCCAATATTCGGGATTATGACTGGATATTCCATCCAGAATAATCTTTTTCTTCCAATTTTATTAAGAAAATGGTTTGAAATTAAAATGATATGACCAATATGCGAAAGTTTGGAATTATTTATTTGAAAATGATTGAAACTAGTTTGGGAATGGTGCGGATTAATTTTGAAAATATGGTGAAAAGAATTTAAAGATTGAAATTGTTAGTAGGATCGAATGCGATATTAGTGAAACTAAAATGAGAATATTTATGTGTATGAAAAGAATGTGGATAGATAATACCTAAATAAAATACCAAACACATGAAAAATCGATCAAACCAATCATCAAGTAATTTACTAATTAAATGAAATTTAAACAAATTCATCAAATAAACTTCTAACTAATTAATTAACTATATAAAAAAAATTAAAAAATAAAATACATTAAAGATGAGAGTTCATCCATGAAATCGGGGTGTTAAAGAAAAATTATGGGCCTAAAGCCCAACCACATAACAATCCACATAAACAAAACAAATCTAATCTAAATTAAATAAATAGATAAATAATATGAAAGAAAAGGAACTGAGATATGGGGTGAGACAACACACCTCGTCCACCACTTATTTTGAAAATTAAGACCAACCTATCACAAAGGGACGCGTGGCAATGTATTGGAAAAAAAAAGAAACCAAACCTCTTCTTTCTCGTTCCTCAAACTGTTTTTCTTTCAGAAGAAAAATGACAAAAACTCAACGCCTTGCTCATCTCTTTTCCAAATTTATCCAGTCCCTCACGAAGCTTTGTTCATCTTCGATCTGGATCTCTCACTCCCATTAGCTTCTCTGTTTCATCGATCCATGATTGTCACCAAAAAGCCATCAACGACGGCCATGTTTGTTTGGTGGTGTGCTTTGGGAATGAGGAGGATCTACCCTTCCACGGCTCTGTGCCAATTTAGGTCTCCATGGTCGGATTTGATCTCCTTCCTTCTCATCCTTCCCATGAGGCAAACCTTTATCCAGATGTATATCACCGTCTTTTACTGAGTCACTCCATTTTTCACGAAGACCTTTTGGATCCTTCTCATTGGGACCCCAGCGTGTGTTCCATTTGCTCTCACGCCGCTGATCAAAGTTAGCTTCTCGGTTTCCTGAATCATTCCATCTATGGGTATCAGATGTAACACGACGTGTTTCTCCAAAATTCTTGGGAGCTGTATTTTCTCCCCCATCGATCCAGCTTTCGTGAATCACCTAGGTCTTTGTCCCTATCCCTCCAACGATCCTTACGGATGGAGGACTTCGTGTCTCTCTCAGTTTTTCTCTCTTCATCACGCCAACGATCACGACGTCCACTTTCTGAGTCAAACATGGATGGCCTAAAGACATCATTTCTCTTTTGTGCATCCTCTCCATCACCAAATGTCTTAACAGTCTCTGAGCGGCTGCCATGTGATGGATTTGAGATCGCATGATTTTCAATAGGTCCTGTTCTAGATTTACTCTCCCCTGGCTTTGGCAGAAGCCATTGTGGTGAAAGTGGGATAGGATTGTCAGAGCCTTGGACATCTTTGGAGATCTGCAATGGAGTTGCGGCGTTAGCTTGGAAGCAAGTATCGGAAGTTGAGTTTTGAGCCATTGATGATGAACGAACGAGAGTGAACACTGAGCGAAAACACTGTTTGCAACGATGAAAGGGTGCGAGGGAGAGATTTTGAAATGCAGGGTGTTTTATGTTGTATGAAGTTCTGCGTGAATAGTGAGCAAAGAGTGGAAGATTGGAGGTTGTTTGTCCATGAAGGTGGATTGGAAGCTTTCGCGATGAGGACCTTTCATCGGTTTTAAAGGAGGTGAAGAGCTTGTGTTGTTGTGCAGTGGTGAAGTAAGGGCGGATCGGAGGAAGGAAAGGAAGTGGGTTATGGCATTGAAGAGTTGTTGTTTAAGTTGAAGATGAAAAGATATATGAATGCATGGTCGGATTCAGCCCAGAATCGAAATGGTGATTTGTGAAGATTGAAGAAAACTGGTGAGTTTTCCAACATGAACGGTGATGTGTTTGTATCGGCGCGGTTCCAAAGGGTTGTTGTGTTTTAGTGATGAATGTTGGTGGCTACGGTTTTGATTCGTGCTGAGTTTGAAACAAGAGGGTGTGTTTTTATTTGAGAGTTAGTTTAAGGTGGTCATTTATGAGAGAAGGTGAAGCATTTGGATGGAGTTTTTTTTAGTTGGTAATAATGGGGATACGGAATATGCACGGTGGTGGTGTAAGAAGTAGAAAAAAAAAGATTAAAATAAGAATGTGTTATGTGTGTTGTTGAAAGGTGGATTGGAAGTTACAGTAATGTAAAAAGAGAGTGTGGTCATGGATGTTTGTATAGCTTTCATGTAGGTTCACATGTTGCATTCATAGTGGCTTTAGTGAAGGTGACAAGAATTAAAAGATGAACTGGGTGGATAGTGAACCAAGTTTGTGAGTTTTTTTATTGATATGTAGAGATTTTCTTTGTGAAAAAAATGAGAGAGTGAAGATTGGCGTGATGAGTTGGAAAAGGGATCAGATGAAATGTATGGGGCGGCCACCTCTTTTTCACTTCTCCTTCAATGCCAAGTGTAGCTATATATATGGTGACTAGTAGGGTTTTTTCTACTTTTTAAAATGTCAAAAATGCCCTTAATGGGTGTTATTAGAGACAAAAACAATCAAAACAAATTAAAACTAAATAAAATTAAGCACTGAAATATAATTACAATAAATTCAACACAAAAATACAGTTAATTCTATTTAATTATTTAGGATATTTTGACAAAATAATAAACATAAACTGACTCAAAATAAATAAAAATTGGGCGCAAAAATGTCTGAAAAATTAAAATGAATGTACTACAATGATCAGTGCAAAATAAACTTATTGGAAAAGTACAGCGTTTCTTTTAATTTTGAAACAAATTTTGACCGGTTAAATAGGCTCGAGCTGATCAAAAACTGACCGAAAAATTAGCTGACAAATAAATCGAGCATACCAGGTTAAACTACGTGAAACATAGATTAATAAAACTGATGTCTGCGAGCTTGATTTTGAAATTTTTTCGCCTGCTATTTTGACACACATTTGATAATTGGTTTAACCGGTTTGTCTGTAAATCTGAAAATTCATTTCGGCTGACATTCTAGGCATTATGCAGTATGGAATGCATGGTATGCTATGTAGAGATGCAATAACTATGATGAATGTATTGAATCAGCGATTCAGAGTCAAAATTGGGGTGTGACAGATTTTTATCTCAATTTTTCAGAAATTAAATTGTTCAGGTTATTACGAGACTAGGACCGTAGATACGCCAGATAAGATCGTAAGTCGTCCGGTACCTAAGATAAAATTGTTAAGTTTTGGATTAAAAAATATCGCGATAGCACTTTGTTAATTAATTAGGCGAACTTGATATTTTTATAAAGTGATTTTAAAACTATTTTCGGACGCATTTATAAGTTTAGAATCCAGTTACCCGAGCGAAAGTCGGGAATCCTTTGAAGTCAAATTTTCCAACCAAAATTACTTTTTTTTACTATGCAACATAGTTTAATTTCTAAAAAAGGGTTTTCACTACTTTAATGCAAAGCGCGCCGGACACGCGATAGCGGTCGATTTAATTTAGAGAGTAAAATCGGGTTCCGAATATGCGAGAGCAACGGTTCCTTTTTAATTAGTTCTTTTACAAGGAAAGAAACATTGCCCTGTAATTAGTTCTACTTAGGAATACTAAGAGTATTGTTGATCGATGAGAGCCATATTCCGATATTACATTTCTGAATTTATTCAAGTCCGTTATTTTTACTTTGTTGTTCATATTCCTAGTCTTTTACGATCGCCTTAAATAAACACCATATCAATACAAAATGATAGATTGACCATTAGGTCTTTATGGGTTTGATAATCTTTTATATTACTCTGATACACTTCGTATACTTGCGAAAAACATCCATCAAGTTTTTGGCGCCATTTTCGGGGAATCAATTACGTTAAATATTGAAACCACGTTGTTACACCGTCTAGATTAAGGCACCCTTTTCCCGGTCAATGTGAAGGAATCGCAGTACCGGAAGTTTAGAAGACCCAATAGTTGAACTAGAGAGGTACGTACGTGCATGACTTTTCCTCCAACGAATCAAAAGAGCAATTGCAGAAGATCAAAACCGTAGGTCTCTGAAGGATTTTGCCTTACCCTATAACTAAGAACCTCATTCAAGTATTGTTAACCCTACAATCGCAGCTAACAACTTTGAATTGAAAGCCACGTTGTTACAGATCGTACAACCAAACCAGTTTGCTGGTCTCCCAACAGAGAACCCAAACCAACACCTAAAAGTGTTCATTCAACTAAATGACACACTAAAAACCAATAGCGCTGCTCCTGAGGTGATACGTTTATGTTTATTCCCTTTTTTCCCTCAGAGGCAGAGCATGATCCTCGTTAGACTCCCTCTCATCCAATTCAATAACCACTTGGAATGACCTAAAGAAAGTATTCCTTGCTAGATACTTTCCACCAAGCAAGACCGTTAACTTTTGTAGCCAAATTACCAGGTTTACACAATAGGATGGTCAATCTCTTTTCGACGCTTGAGAGAGATACAAAGAACTATTAAGAGCTTGTCCATACCACAGATTAGAACAATGGTTGATCATTCATACCTTCTACAACGAACTTCTTTACAACCCAAAGATGATTATCGATGTTGCAGCTGATGGTGAGTTAATGAACAAACCATACCCCGAGGCATGCACACTCATAGAAGACATGGCTCAAAACCCTTACCAATGGGGTACTGAAAGAGCACAAGTAGAGAAGAAAGAAACAAAAGGAGGTATATACGAAGTTAGCGACTTAGACCATATGAATGCCAATATGGATGCCCAAACCCAAAAGTTCGAAAGTTTGGTCATAAATCCTACGGCTACCATATTTGCAATACAGCCCGGATGCGAACTATGTGGTACCCCAGGATATATCATTGCTGAGTGTAGTCTTCTAGCTGAATCAATCCCATATCAGATCAACTATGCCCAGGGAAACCCTTATTCAAACACTTACAACCTTGGATGGTGAAATCATCCAAACTTCTCTTACAAGAACAATAACTCTACTTTTCCTTAAAACAATGCACCTCAAAGATCACTAGGTTTCCAAGCCGAAAGACTGACTCAGCCTGTACTAGCTACTCCTAAGAAATCAAACCTTGAAAAGATCATGGAAAATTTCATTTCAGCTCAGACTCAACAAAATAAAGAATTTATGAATCAAAACATTCAGATTAATGGGTTGATTACACAACTAGGTAACAAAGTCGATTATGTGGTAACCCACAATAAGATGCTGGAAACACAAATCTCTCAAGTAGCACAACCATAAGATGCTCAGCCTACACCAGGAGGATCATTTTCTGGACAACCTCAACCTAACCCTAAAGGCCATGTGTAAGACCCTAATTTTGACCCCTATGATCCCTCATGCCATCTCGTAAGTTGGCATTTGCATTAGGATCACATCTTGGTATCCTCTTCACCTATCATTCATTGGGTTTACATTGGGAGAGATCACCAAGCATTTGTGATTGTATCATACTTTATTTTATTTGTTTACTAACCAAAATACCAAAAATATGTCTATGTGTAACTTTGTTTCTTTTGTAGGTAGGGTTTATGTCCACTTATGCCTCATCAAGCTCACAACTAGGGTTTGAGACCCCCAATGCAAGGGATCAAGTTAGCAAATGTCCATATTGGTTCAAAGCATCGTATATAGATCCTCATGTTCTTTATTTTTCATTTTGATCAATAATTCCTCAAGAGTTTGAAGCTTGTTTGTCAAGGAAGCCATAATTCATCTAGGTATCTTGTGTGCCTTCCTCGGCAAGTTTCTTAAACATTTGGTCAAAGATATCAAGGGATACTCCATTGTACATAATATTAAGCATATATGATCCACCATGAGTCCCAAAGAGAAAAGTAAATTCAAGTTTGCAAGTTGGTTCAAGGAGGTTGACCAGAAAAGTCAACTGGTCAAATCTAGGGTTCCCTAGACCCTATCTCCTACAATTTTTATCATATGAAAATTATTCCAATATAAAAGTTAATCTTTATGGCATTATAAAAAATCTTCATGTTGGCATCAAGAGTAAATTCTGCTTGGAAAGACATTTTTTATGGTGAAAGATTATAGGTCATTTTGTCTGTGCCCTAGATAGAAGGTCAAATTCCAAGAACCATAACTTCCTCTATTTTTATGCTATGAATATGTTCCAAGTTTCATGATCAAATTCCAGATGTCTTCTTAAACTTTGATTCTTTGGAAAAGATCAAATTTCACTTGCAAGATCATGTTCCATGAGGAAACATTATAGGTCCATTTGGGTTCTTATCATTGAACAAACAATTGTCCTCAACTTCTAAAATCCATAACTCTATCATGCAAGCTCCAAATGATGTCAAATTTGTGACCAAATTGAAGATTATTGAAATAGATACAACTTTGAAGAATGAACCAAAGTTATTTTAAGCTCATAGCAAAAGTTATTAAAGGTAGAAAAAGGGGTCATTTGACTTTTAACTTAGAAAATTTTCAAGTATGTTTGATTCCTCCAACTTCAATGCCATAATTCATCATGTTCCAAGCTTAAAGTGGAAAAAGTCTCAATATCAAAGTTGTTCCCCTTGATAGTAGCTTTCTAAAGAGTCCAAGATAATTCCATCTGGATCAAAATTGAGGGACTTGCGCATGGTTTCTTTGCATGGCCCAATTTGGCAACTTTTGAACTCAAATGTTAAACAACTTTGCATGGCCATATGTTATGATCTCAACATCTTTTGCGCATGAATTTGGAGTGGATTACATGATCATTTGGGTCTAAACATATTCCCATGCATCCATGCACATCAATTACTATTTTTGGATTCAAATTTCAAATGGTGTGGAAATGAATTCATGATCTTATAAATACACGTGCATAGCCTCGGAATTGAAGGACCCTTTACCCAAGCTCTGCCCAACAATCTCATAGCCACCATTGAATGAATACCTTGAAGATTTCATTGAAATCGAGCTTCTAGTTCAACTTTTGTTTTTGAACTAGAACTCCAAGGATTCAACGTCTTTTTTATTCTAATCATCTCCTGCATGCAAGAGGAAGCAACGCCAAGTGAAATTGCATCAAGATCCAGTTTCAAAATCACTGTCCGAAGGTGAATTTTCACAAACTTCCCTTCTTCGATTCTCACTCATTTCTTAACATTTTGGCTTGATTTTTGGTTGGCTGAAGTCCTATCAATGTAGGCATTAATACTGAGTTGCTTTGAGGATGAATCAAAGTAATTCAGTTTGAATACCTCAATTTTCAAATCCATATATCTTCTTATAGAGTGGGAGTTGGAAACTTTTGAGGTGATATTGGAATCCTGACATTTTTCACTTCAATTTGATGTATGATCCATAAATTTTCTTGACATTTTTGTTGGACCAGTCCGGTCATGAGCTTGGCTGGAGAAGATGACCGGAGCTAGGGCTCCAGTGGTGCGTTGGCTTTGTCCAAGTCGTCTGATCAATGGTCCACGTTTTAATCTTATCCCTTCATTATGATTACCAATGCTACGCGTGATCTTATTTTTTCTATTTTCCAATTAATATTTTAAATACCATTTTCTTGCAAAATTCATTATAATTTCAATTTCAATCCAAAAAACATGGGACTTTCACCAAAATTTCACAAATAATTTCCTCTTCCTATTTATGAATTAAAATTATTTTTTGGATTGAGTTTGATATATTTAGTGATTTTTGTGATTTTTGACTTGTTCTTAATTGATTTTAAATACTTCTGACTTTAAAAAAATGCCAAAAAAATTAGCCAATGGTCCTTTGATCTTGTTTGATACATGATAAATCCCTGGGTCATTTCTTTGGTGATTTGAAGAGATTTGAGGTTTTTGCCATTTAAAAATGTATTTTTCTTCATTTAAAAATTGATTTTAATTGATTTAATTGCTTTAATATTTTATTGAGCTTTTGTTTTGAATTTGTGTTGACTCAACTTCTGTTTGGCCTTGAACTTGGTTGAATTGAATATTAATTTGATCAATACCATTGGATTTAAGGGATTTAGGGGGTTGATGAACAAATAATTTTTAACGATTTTATCAAAGGTTGGTAGTAGGTGGGAAAGGAGTGCATGATGTGACGAATATGAGCGAGATCCGTATTCACAAATTATTTGATGCGTTGTGAATGATTGGGAGTGTGTATTTGATTATATTGGTGGTAGTCCATAAGGATGGATTACATTATGCATGGTTGTGTTAGGTTTGAGGTCCCTTCCTATGTGGAGAAAGACCCAAATATGATTCGCTCATTTGTCTCACTTATTTAAGTGGAGAGGATCAATTTATGTTTTAGAGAGATAGAGAGAAAATAAGGATTTAAAAGAGAGAAAAGAGGAGAGAAAATGATTCTTATTTTTCTACAACCAGTCGCACTAAATCAACGATCCCCGATTCGTTAACCGTTAGAGCGAGCTCAAATTTGGAGAGAATGTTCATAACACATATGTCTAACTTTTGAACTTTCATAATTTCAGAGCAACGTCTGATGTGAGAGTTATCCGCTTCGCACTGAATCTGCAGATTTGGGATTTGTCATAGTTTGCTTTGTGATTTGCAGTTTTTAGCACTAGTTTGTGAATCACTTTAAGACTCTATCGTACCATTAATTGATTATAGTGGAGTTATTTATTTAGTCTGGACAACTCATGGTTTTTACTCTCATATTGAGGGGTTTTCCACGTTAAAAATATCAGTGTTCTTTTGTGCCTTTATTTGTTCAATTTGATGTCTTATATTTGTTGTTGATCCTCAAGGTTCCTACAAGACTGGGGAATTTTATATCTGTCGCGTATTAGTCTGTTATTGTGTCTTAATTTCCCATCAGGTTGAAGTTGTGTGATCAAGTGTGGATCACTAAATATTATTATAATTGTTGTGTTAATTGCATTATTACCATGTCATGCATTTATTGTTAATATGTTGAAGGAGATAAGTCATAGGTTCGAAGGGGGACGAAAGACTTATCCGGAACATAAAATGGGGGGCTAGGGATTCCGAAGGGGGAATCGGGTTCATGTGATGAACCATTGATGATAATTGGTACCACATGCATCGTGTAATGTTGTCAGGTCTCATTGCATTGTAGTTATGTTGTACTTGTACATTTATTATGGTGAGAATGTGATTGTGAATTAATTTGATTTTTGTGTATGAATACTACTCTCTTAATTATTATACAACGTTTAATATATGAATGAATTTCTCACATATGTTATGTTTGTTGTGTATATGCTCCCTCGGAGTACAGACAATTAGGTACCTGAGTAGTTGGAGATGTACCTCATATTTTTATCTGTCGAGTCTACTTGTGGAGTTTCTATGATATGTAACACCGGGGAACAAGATGTTTCCTTTATGTTATTTTGTTACATATCTTTTAATTTAAAGTAATTATTGAACCACTTTTGGTGTGGATGATTTGCTGAGGCTATGAATGTCATACTTTTGTTTAATTCCGTTGTTTGGACTATATTTTTTATTAAATGAAGTAACATTCAGACTTCTTGGACTATTAAGTGATTCCCTACTTGGATAGAGTTATATTTTATTTATTAATTATTTTATCGGGAAGCATGGTATTACAGTGAGTATTTGTATCAATTAATAATGATCAAAACTACATAAATGCTATTTGTTGAATCTAAAACTATAATAATAATAATAATTATTATTATTATTATTATTATTATTACTATTTTATAAAATTATTTTTATTATTATCATTATTTTACAGAATATGAAACTATTATTATAACACATATAACATAAGTCTAAAATAACTTCATACATGAAGGCAACTAGTACTGATACATACATAAGTGCTTAAACAACGATAATAGTCATGTTCCATAATAATAAAAATATTTCAAAGGGTAGATTCTCACTTATTCTCGCAGAACTAATAATAAGCTCATCATTGTACATTTTTATTTGAAATCATTCAATACTTTATCACCCATCTAGATATCATACAATATTTTTTTGTATTTTTAAAGTCAAGGGAGATTCTTTCCGCTTCCACTTTTTGGTTTTTATCGCCCTCATGAATTAGCTATGTCGCTTCAACTGTTGGGGTTTACCGCCCTCAGAAATTGACATATGTTGCTTCCGCTTTTGGGTGTTACCACCCTTAGGAAATGACCGGGAAATAAGAATCTCACGTTTGGGATTAACACCCTAAGAGAATAACTGAAACTTTCTCTCTGTCCTATCTTAGGGATTCCTCTCTTACGTTTCAAACTGCCAATTAGCCAAGACGTAAGCATCAAGGCTCCACTTGAGAGATCATACAATCTAGGAAGTATATCAACTTATCAGAGACTATCATATTCCTTTCTCGCTCGACCTTTACATAGGTTTCCTTTCATTAAGTTGCCTGTTTACTAAACATACTTCTACCATGCCCACACATGTATCATTTATAGCCACTAGGTGGTTCACGTCACTTAAACCATCACATTAGTAATCAAACTAATACGGTACATAAACCAAGTACATGTACATCCTCTTAGCTTGAGAATCAGGAAATTACATCCATTAGTCGATGAGTATCCAAGGGTCTTCGACATACCTCCATGTCGAGACAATCACACCAATTATATCATAATACGAACTGGACTTAAGCCTCAAGGGAATGTAACAACGACACAAAGTGGAACTAGGGGTCTAACACGCCCTTCCCGTGTCATGTGACATGAATCATGTTGGGTCCAAGAGCTTTCCTAGTACTAAACCCTCGTGGAACACGGTATGACCGTGTCATATGACACTTCACATATTTCTCCCAGACATCCGGGACCTCTGACATGGCCTACATGTGCTAACTACCACGACCCATGTCAGGTCCAGGCCCCCCATACTAATTTCTAAGGGGAACATAGCCACCCCATGTTAAGCCCATAAAATTGGGGCTTCTTGCTTGTGCAAAAAAGGGAATTTAGCATTCATACAGTCATAACATCAATAATTCGTCAAATTCGCATGCACATACACAATGGTTTAACTAGTTCCACTAATCATGTTCATCATTCTTTACTAATGGTGCAATACCTAAGTTCATGAATTGAAATTAACTAGTGACGCTTCATAATAATAAAGTTGGGCTATACACACATGCAATCAATAAAACTCAACATTGTACCATGCATTTAGGACATAAGAATTAATAACCAAGCCTTTACTCAAACCTTAAGCCCTAACATGAATTTCTACCTTGAGTTAACCTATCTATGAACCCACCTTGGATGATGAACACTTATTGTTGAGGAAGGTGAAGAGGAACACAAATTGATGCTTGGCTTGAAATAGATTGCAACAGACCTTTCCTTGATGGCTCTTGTAAAAGATGAAGGTGAACATTCCAATTTCTTCCCTTCTCTTCTCAATTCAAGTTCCCCTTTCGTTTTCTTTGTGGTTCTGATGTAGTGAGACAAAAGAGATGGAGAGAAAATGAGGTTCACAAATGGAATTGGGTTTAAGTAAATATGTGAGGGATTGACCATAAATCCCTTGGCCATTCTCACATATTACTAATGATGCCCCTAATATCTATTTGATATCAAATTTCATCATTTACCCAAGATAGAGTTATTATTAAGGATTGATGTGATACATAGATACTTGGGGTGTTACATCTTCCCCTCTAAAAATGAATTTGTCATTGAATTTACGACTAACCAGAAAAAGTGAGGTATTGGTTCCATATTTCGGACTTGAGCTCCCAAGTAGCCTCGCCCGGATGCGACTCCTCCCAAAGAACCTTCACTAGGGGGATCTCCTTATTGCCCAACGAATTGCTTACATGCTCCACAACTCAACTTGATTGGGTTTGGAAAGATAGGTCAACTTCTACTCAACTATATTTGGTAGGATAGGGTGAAAAGAATCGGGAAAAAATTTCTAAAGTTGCGACACGTAAAAAATATCCTGAAGACCAAAGAGTGAAGGTGGAAACACCAATTGGTACCCCGCCTCTCCTACTCGTCTGATGATATGGTATGGCCCCATGTATCTTGGGTTTAACTTCCTTAACTTGAGAGTTCTTTTCATATTCAACGTCAGTGTAACCTTAAAAAATGCATGATCACCTTCTTCAAATTCCAATTGCCTCCTCTATTGGTCCGCATAACTCTTCTTGCAGTGTTGGGCCTCTTTCATATTGTTATAGATCATTTGAATCCTCTCAATGGTCTCTTGAATGATTTTGGGTATTGATCAGGGCATTTTGATGCACATTCTTTTATATTTATACTTATGCATTTCTATGTTTTAGTTTGGTTATTTTTCCCTTTTAATGTGTTTTTATAATTTATCTTATTTTTACACTTATTTGTTTTTCGCAGTTTATTTTCAGCATTAGCAGTCTGCACGAATAAATTCATAACTGAAGCTAGGAGTATCGGATCGAAGCGTGCTACCAGTAGTTGGAAAGCTAAGAGAAAGAGCTACGACTTTCATGAAGAAGTCAGAATCTAATTCGGACGGTAGCATGGTTGAAAATCCGTTGAAGCCTTCAGCATTAGATTTATATTTTGTGTTGGGTTATTTAGTTTGGGCCTGGGTTATGTTTTGACCAAATTAGGTTTATTCTACTTTTCCTATAACCTAAGCAGCCGAAAACAGTAGAGGGGATCACTATTCACGAAAATTTGAAAGCTTGTACGTATTCCATGGAGAACTAATCCCTCTGATTCGATCTGCCGTAATTCAGGTTCCAAAACTTGAGATTATTATAATGTTAATTTTAGTTTAATTCCTTTCAATGATATTTTGTGTTCTTGTATGCTTAATTCGATTGCATGAAATATATTGATTCAATTTGGTTGATTGTATGATCCTAACATAGGCACGTCACGTTTGCTTAATTCGTTTTTGTGTCTGATCAATCATGTTTGCTTAATCCATGAAAACTTATCCCGTTTGCTTAATTCGAACAATAGGATCATACATCTCACAAACTTCACCGCGCTTGTCATTGAGTTTGTATCCAAATAGGAATAGACAATCCGCTTAGGATATTAAAATTATATTAATCGATGATAGTAGGAACTGAATCAGTAGATTGAATTATTTCATAATCACTTATTTCATAACAACTTATTTCAAGAATTGCTTTTAATAATCACTTTTTTTAATCGAACACAAAAATAAACAACCTCCCACCTTAATTCGATTTACCTTTGGATAATAATAATCAAGAATCCTTGAGAGAACGATATCCGAGTTAATATTGTCGTTGTACTACGTTTTTGAAAAACACTCGTTTTGACTCGCGCGCGACAGAGGATCAAATTGGCGCCGTTGCCGGGGACTCTTGATTATATTAATTGTTTTTAGAGTCATAGGTTTAGTGTCTACGCGTCTAGGTCCTAGTTTCCTCACGGTTCTGCCCAACTCGCGTTTTAGAGTCCAAAAAGTGAAAAAAATCGGTAAGTGGGAAAAGTGTGTCCAATTGAAAATCTGTTCTGACAGTCTTGTGTAAAAAAATCTCTGATCATTTGTCCCTTACTACGGAGTAGTTACGGGGCTTTGCTTTCAATTTCCCAAATTCCTCTTTTTTTTATTTTTTATGAATTTTTTTACTGTTTTCATATAGTCGAAAAAAATCGAAAAAAATCTCAAAATTATATTTTAAGTCATTAGATTAAATTCGGTGTCACTTTATTTTTCTGAATTTATTTTGATCAATTCCCTTCTTTGTGTTTGTTTTTGACTTTTAGGGATATTGTCGGCATTTTGAATATTGTTGCTGCATTGTTGTGCGTTAGTCCTGGCCACTAGGTCTCGCTGTTCTGAACTTGTTGCTTTTGATCCTGAAGTAGAGAGAACTTTGCACACACAACATAAAGCAGTCCAGGCTAGTTCATCACCCACAATTGAGTCCGATTATGAGTCCGACTATTTGCATAACTTGTTTGCTTCTAATTCTGAACTTGTTTTTGAAATGGCTGACAATAGAACCTTAAGGCAATTGGATGCACCTAATGTGAATTATAATGGCTTGTGTATTAAATATGATGATGTTGTTGTTCCTTTTGAATTAAAATCGGGTTTAATACACTTGTTGCCCAAGTTTAATGGTCTTGCAGGTGAGGATCCGCACAAACATTTGAAAGAATTCCAGGTGGTGTGTTCTACACCATTGAAGCCTGAAGGGATCACTGAAGATCACATCAAACTTCGAGCTTTTCCTTTTTCATTGCAGGGTGCAGCAAAGGATTGGATATATTATCTCGAGCCAAATTCAATTGCAAGTTGGAATGCCCTGAAAAAAGTGTTCTTAGAGAGATATTTTCCTGCCTCCAGTGCTGCCTCAATAAGAAAGGAGATTTGTGGTATTAGATAGAGTAATGAGTCATTGACCGAGTATTGGGAGAGATTCAAACACTTGGTATCCAGCTGCCCTCAACACCAGATCACCGAGCAACTACTCATCCAGTACTTTTATGAGGGTTTGACACCGATGGATAGGAACATTCTTGATGTTGCTAGTGGTGGAGCACTTGTTGATAAGACTCCAGTTGCTGCCAAAGCCCTTATCGAAAATATGTCCCTTAATTCCCAACAGTTCACTACTAGAGACAATTCTGTGCAAAGCAAAGGCGTGAATCAAATCCAGTTTTCTTCCAACAAATCTTTAGAGACCAGAATTGACGAGCTCACTGCCTTAGTCAAACAACTGGCAGTAGCAAAACCTCAAACAGCAACAGTGTGTGGTATTTGTACTTCTCATGAGCACCCGACTGATACTTGTCCTATTCTGAGAGATGAGTCCATTACTGAGCTTCCTCAAGCTTATGCAGCCAACCTTTACAATCAAAACAGGTACAATAATACTCCTGACCTGTCCACCAACAAATACCATCCCAATTGGAGGAACCATCCCAACCTTCGATATGGAAACCCACAACAGAACCCACCTCAAGTGGCTGCCCCTGCACCTTCCGGACCATCCTTAGAAGATCTTGTCAAACAAATGGCCGCCAACAATCTCCAATTCCAACAAAGGACCGATTCTAGCATTCAGACCTTGAACACGCAAATGGGACAACTTGCTACTCAAATAAATAACATGAAAGCCCAAGGGTCGAACCAGCTTCCAGCCCAAACAGTTGTCAATCCAAAGGATTCTAATGCTAATGTGAGTGCGATTTCGTTGAGATCTGGAAAGGTTACAGAAACATCCCCTGAAAAAATAAAAAAATTATTGAGGTAACATCTGAACCTGAACCTACTCCATCTGAACCTGTTTCATCTGAAAAAATTAAAGAAAAGGAGTATGTGCCACCAGTCCCCTTCCCACATAGAGTTCTGAAAAATAAAAGAATTGAGGAGGGAGACAAGGAAAGAGAGATATTGGATGTTTTTAGAAAAGTTGCGGTAAATATTCTGCTTCTTGATGTAATTAAACAGGTTCCTAAGTATGCAAAGTTTCTGAAGGATTTGTGTACAATTAAGAGGAGGATTAAAGGAAGTGAGAGAGTTAACTTGGGAAGAAATATTTCTGCTTTTATTCAGGCCAAGCCTTCATCTGAAAAAGTTACAGGCGAGAAAAATGTTTCAGCCATCACTCAACTCTTGCCACAAAAGCAGAAGGATCCGGGAACTTTTACTGTCCCTTGTACCATCGGTGATAGTAAATTCGAGAATTGCATGCTTGATTTGGGAGCGGGCATTAATGTTATGCCCACTTCTATTTATAATAACCTTAATCTTGGTCCTTTGCATCATAGAGGTTTGATCGTCCAACTGGCGAACAAGAGCAATGCACGCCTGACTGGCGTAGTGGAAGATGTCCTTGTCCAAGTTAACGATTTAATTTTTCCTGCATATTTTTACATTCTGGACATGGAAGGAGAGACTAAGACAAGCAGAGCTCTCATCATTTTAGGCAGACCGTTCATGAAAACGGCGAAGACAAAAATTGATGTTGATGATGGAACCATGTCCATGGAATTTGGTGACATTGTCGCAAAATTTAACATTTTCGATGCCATGAAACACCCCTTGGAAGAGCATTCCATTTTTCATATGGAATTGATATCTGAGATGGTTGAGGACACTTGTTCTGATTTATTTTCACTTGATTTTCCATCTTTATCTGGTTTCGATGATATTTACTCATGTGTTGATTGTACTGACACTAACCTTTATGTTGTGTACGCTGAGATTGATGCTGCCTTGCAGCCTGATACATTTCCTACAGGTGAAGTTGTTGCCGATGAAGATGTTTTTGCAGTTGATGCTCTTGACATCCCAGCTGCCCCAAGCATTCCATCCATCGAGCAACCCCCGTCTTTAGAGCTGAAATAGCTCCCTGAAATCCTGAAATACGCTTATTTGGAGAATAATGAAAAACTCCATGCTATTATTTCTTCTAACCTTGATTTCGATCAGGAAGACAAGCTTTTGCAGGTCTTAAATAAGCACAAGAAGGAAATCAGGTGGACATTAGCCGACCTCCCAAGCATTAGTCCGTCGATGTGCATGCACAGGATATTACTTGAGGACGGAGCAAAAATAGTAAGGCATCCCCAAAGGAGGCTTAATCATTTGATTCTTGATGTTGTGAAGAAAGAGGTAACCAAACTCTTGCAAGCAGGTGTCATTTATCCTATCTCTGACAGTAAATGGGTAAGCCCGGTGCAGGTTGTAACTAAGAAATTAGGACTTACAGTGGTAAAAAATGAAAAGAATGAACTTGTTCCCACTAGAGTTTAGAACAGCTGGAGAGTTTGTATTGATTACAGGAGATTGAACCAGGCTACGAGAAAGGATCACTTTCCTTTACCGTTCATTGACCAAATGCTTGAACGACTTGTTGGTAAATCACATTACTATTTTCTTGATGGTTTTTCAGGTTACTTTCAGATTCATATTGCACCGGAAGATCAAGAGAAGATCACTTTTACTCGTCCCTTCGGTGCTTTTGCTTACAGGAGGATGCCTTTTGGTCTTTGCAATGCTCCTGGCACTTTCTAGCGATGCATGATTAGCATTTTTCTGATTTCATTAAAAATTGCATGGGAGTCGTTATGGACGATTTCACTGTCTATGGTTCCTCTTTTGATGCATGCTTGAGCAGTTTAAGCTTGATTTTAGAAAGATGCATCGAAACTGATCGTTTTAAATTATGAAAAATGCCACTTTATGGTTGATCAGGGAATTGTATTGGGTCACATAATTTCAGAAAAAGGAATTTCTGTTGACCCTGCTAAAATAGATGTGATTTCTACACTGCCTTACCCTTCTTGCGTTCGCGAGATTCGTTCTTTTCTTGGTCATGCAGGTTTTTACAGGCGTTTCATCAAGGATTTCAGCAAGATAGCTCTTCCCATGTCAAACTTGTTGAAGAATGATGTCACTTTCAACTTTAATGACAAATGCAAACAAGCGTTTGACTTCTTGAAGAAAGAATTGACCTCCGCTCCCATAATCCAGCCACCGGACTGGACCCTCCCTTTTGAGATTATGTGTGATGCGTCTAATTATGCTGTTGGGGCTGTCCTTGCACAAAGGGTTGACAGGGCTGCCCATGTTGTTTACTATGCTTCTAGAACTTTAGATTATGCACAATCAAATCACATTACCACTGAAAAAGAACGGCTAGCTATTGTTTTTGCTCTTGATAAATTCAGATCATATTTGTTAGGCTCCAAGGTTGTTGTTTTTACTGACCATGCAGCATTAAAGTACTTGTTGAAGAAGCCGGATACAAAACTGAGATTGATTCAGTGGATGTTGTTGCTCCAAGAATTTAATGTAGAGATTAAAGACAAAAGTGGAGCTGAGAACTTAGTGGATGACCACTTGAGCAGGATAGAGAGAGATGCAGATCCTTTTCCTATTCGGGATGACTTTCCTGATGAGCAGCTTTTTCTTTTGCATGGGATTACACCTTGGTTTATTGACATTGTTAATTTTCTTGTTGCTGGTGTTTTTCCTACAGGTGCATCTAGATCACAGATTCACAAACTCAAGAGTGATGCCAAATATTATGTTTGGGATGATCCATATCTTTGGAAGTTTGGTAGTGATCAGGTAATTAGGAGATGTGTCCCCGACTATGAGATTGAATCCATTTTGAAATTTTCTCATGCATCTCAAGGCGGCGGACACTTTGGTCCGCAAAGGACTGCAAGAAAAGTCCTTGATTCAGGTTTCTGTTGGCCAACTGTTTTTAAGGATGCTTATGAGACTTACCGCACTTGTAAAGAGTGCCAGATAGCAGGTACAAACATCACTCGCAAGAGTGAAATGCCTCAGCAGCCTATGCTTTTCTGTGAGGTATTTGATGTATGGGGAATCGACTTCATGGGTCCCTTTCCTGTATCATTTGGTTTCCTTTACATTTTGCTTGCTGTTGATTATGTTTCAAAGTGGGTGGAAGCTATCCCCACTAGGACTAATGATTCTAGAGTGGTTGCAGATTTTGTCAGGTCTAATATCTTTTGCAGGTTTGGAATACCACGAGCTATCATAAGTGACCAAGGCACTCATTTCTGTAACCGCACCATGGAAGCCTTGCTTCGGAAGTATGGAGTTGTGCACAGAGTCTCTACTGCATATCACCCACAAACTAATGGGCAAGCTGAGATCTCAAACAGGGAGATCAAACAGGTTTTAGAGAAAATGATGCAGCCAAACAGGAAGGACTGGAGCCGTCGTCTAGAAGACGCGCTTTGGGCCCAAAGAACAGCTTTCAAGACACCCATTAGGATGTCTCCTTATCGAATTGTTTTTGGTAAGGCATGTCATCTTCCTGTTGAGATAGAACAACGTGCTTATTGGGCGGTGAAAAGTTGTAATATGGAGATGCAACAAGCAGGTATTGAAAGAAAACTCCAATTACAACAGCTGAAAGAGCTTAGACTAGAGGCTTAGGAAAGCTCTAGGATTTATAAAGAGAAAATTAAGCACTTCCATGATAAAATGATTTCTAGGAAGGAATTTTCTGTGGGCCTACAGGTTTTACTATTTAACTCCCGCCTTAAGCTTATGGCTGGGAAACTTCGATCCAAATGGACTGGCCCTCTTGTTATTACTAATGTTTTCCCTTATGATGCAGTAGAAATAAAAAGTGCAGGTACTAACAAGACTTTCAAAGTCAATGGGCAGCGCTTGAAGCTATTCCATGAAAGTTCAATGACTGAAGATGTCAGCATAGAGGAGCTTTCTTTGGAAGCACCTAACAATCCTGCAACTTGATCATGGAGTCTTTCTTTCCTTCTTTCTACTTTATTAGTAATGTCTTTTCATTGAGGGTAATACTTATTTTATGTGGGGGGGGGGGGGGGGAGGGAAATCGTTTGTTTCGTTTGTTTTCCTTGTTTTTGTTAGTATTTTGTTTGTTTTCAGTCATAAAAAAATAAAAAAATGCATCTTCTTGAAAGTTTTAGGCTATAGACTGACTAATTTGAGATTAGTTTGCAGAGACTTGGGAAAAATTCACAAGATCGGTATCGTCTTAACACCTTAAGTCTCCTGCATATGGAAATTGATTCAAATTCTTATTATGTTTTAGCCTTAAATTCTCATTCTCTGACAGCTCTTGAGAAGTTTATTTCAGCAGTCAGCACCATCTCACACACACTCTACGCAGGGAAGCCGATGAATATAACTGAGTGTTCCGAAAAAGAAAAAATAAGAGAAAGAAAAGGGAATGCACCTTCTAAGTTTGGTGACCCTCACCCAGTCACTTAACCCAACGGATGTAGAACCTTCAAAAAAATTGAAAATAAGACTCGTTGTCAGTTGGTTCAGCGGTTTCTGGTGCTGAACTTGGTATGGCGGATTACGGTCCGATCCCCCGCAACTACTACTGAGTAAGCAAAGGATTATGCCACATAAATACTAGAATCCCGTGCAAAAAGAATCAGAGTCGCTAACCGGTCGCCTTGCTATGGGTGTGTGGAGATAACAGGCTTAATGTGATTGCGCCTGAATGAAAAAGAGCAAAAAGAAGGATGAGTAAGTTAGACTTTAACATAATAACATGATTCGAGTTGATTTGTGTATTCAGGAGATTTATGACTGCACAATTGTGGATTAGTGTTCCTACGATATTCTTAGTGTGCAAGATTAGTACCTATCGATGCAAACTTAACCGAAGAAGACTTGTAGCCTAGGATGAGTAACTAATGATGTGTTTGGGTTTTCTTTGTTTTATTTTAAATTTTGCTCGGAGTGCAAAAGTTCAAGTGTGGGGGAATTTGATCAGTGCATTTTGATGCAAATTCTTCTATATTTATACTTATGCATTTCCATGTTTTAGTTTGGTTATTTTTCCCTTTTAATGTGTTTTTATAATTTATCTTATTTTTACACTTATTTGTTTTTCGTAGTTTATTTTCAGAATTAGCAGTCTACATGAATAAATTCATAACTGGAACTAGGAGTATAAGATCGAGGCGTGCTACCAGTCGTTGGAAAACTAAGAGAAATAGATACGACTTTCATGAAGAAGTCAGAAGCTAATTCGGACTATAGCATGGTTAAAAAATCCGTTAAAGCCTTCAGCACTAGATTTATATTTTGTGTTGGGTTATTTAGTTTGGGTTTGGGTTATGTTTTGACCAAATTAGGTTTATTCTACTTTTCCTATAACCTAAGCAGCCGAAAACAGTAGAGGGGATCACTATTCACAAAAATTTGAAAGCTTGTACGAATTCCATAGAGAACTAATCCCTCTGATTCAATCTGCCGTAATTCAGGTTCCAAAACTTGAGATTATTATAATGTTAATTTTAGTTTAATTCCTTTCAATGATATTTTGTGTTCTTGTATGCTTAATTCGATTGCATGAAATATATTGATTCAATTTGGTTGATTGTATGATCCTAACATAGGCACGTCACGTTTGCTTAATTCTTTTTTGTGTCTGATCAATCATGTTTGCTTAATCCATGAAAACTTATCCCGTTTGCTTAATTCGGACAATAGGATCATACATCTCACAAACTTCACCGCGCTTGTCATTGAGTTTGTATCCAAATAGGAATAGACAATCCGCTTAGGGTATTAAAATTATATTAATCGATGATAGTAGGAACTGAATCGGTAGATTGAATTATTTCATAATCACTTATTTCATAACAGCTTATTTCAAGATTTCTTTTAATAATCACTTTTTCTTAATCGAACACCAAACCAAACAACCCCCCCCCCCCCCCCCCCTTAATTCGATTTACCTTTGGATAATAATAATCAAGAATCCTTGAGAGAACGATATCCGAGTTAAAATTGTCGTCGTACTACGTTTTTGAAAAACACTCGTTTTGACCCGCGCGCGACAGCGGATCAAGTATGAGAATACTCTTTTCCCCAACTTCTTTCCAATAAAGAGAAGTCTTAAATCTTCTCACATACAAGGCTTCATTCAGGGTTATCCCGATACTTTAGTGATGATTGTTGTAGGCAAACTCGATTAATGGAAAATGATGTTTCCAACCTCCTCTGCTTTATAACACGTATGCCTATAAGATATCTTCTAAGTTCTTAATCGTCCTCTCGGGTTGACCATCCGTTGAAGGGTGATTCAATGTACTCATAGATAACTTTGTACCTATATCATATGAGAATGTCTTCTAGAATCTTGAAGTAAACTTTGGATCCCTATATGAAATTATGCTTGACGGGACACCGTGTAGCCTTACCATTTTTGAAGGGAATTCACTATATAAAATGCAGCGGAAAAAAATTTTCCCTTAAGTCGATCCTTATGAATGATCATGATTAGTGATAGAACTAGGTACCTCTCGTAGCGATTCAAACTATTGATGTAGAATCAAATGAATGATCACAAACGGTGAACGGTGATAAACACATTTACTCAGTCCACACAAACAGAGTACCTTCAATCTCAATGCGAGCTGTTACGGCAATGACTAAGTATAGTCCCATTCTTCAACATTCGGAATGGCGATCTTGGCCCGACCCTCTTTCTTATCTTTAAGGTACTTTTGCTACAGCCGAGGGCAGTTGCCAAGAGTGGAGTTCACGTGTCCCAAAGGGAAGAGCTTTGGAGCTCCCTCTCCCTCTATTTTAAGACAGACTTTGAGTTTGAGCGGGGAGGGCGAGATGACAAGGGAATCGGCCAAAGGTATCTATCATCTCATCGGAGAAGCGGTCCTAATCTAATAAAAGGTTGCCTTGCCTTACCAAAAGGAGTAAAATGTAAATGGCAATCCCCGGTGTGTATATATATATATATATATATATATAATATATATATATATATATATATATATATATATATATATAGATATAATATATATATATATATATATATATATAATATATATATATATAGATATATATATATATATATATAGAGAGAGAGAGAGAGAGAGAGAGAGAGAGAGAGAGAGAGAGAGAGAGAGAGAGAGAGAGAGAGAGAGAGAGAGAGAGAGAGAGAGAGAGAGAGAGAGGAGAGAGAGAGAGAGAGAGAGAGAGAGAGAGAGAGAGAGAGAGAGAGAGAGAGAGAGAGAGAGAGAGAGAGAGAGAGAGAATTACGGAACGATTTCACAAAACTAATTTTTTATCAAGTGTAAAAGCTTCTACACAAGGGTTCTATTTAAAGAACCACTTATATGGGTAATAAGCTGAAAAAACTCAACTTAAGTGCACCATATATATAATAATAACTATTATCATAATAAACACACTTTTATTATTATTATATTTAATAACTATAATAATAATAATAATAATAATAATAATAATATAATATAATAATAATAATAATAATAATAATAATAATAATAATAACTTTTATTATTATATTATATGATGTTCCATACACCACTTTAGTATATTGTACAATAGGATGTTCCTTATTTATTCTATTTCTCATCTATATGATCTTATGAGTGTGACTATGTAGGTTCTCGTGACGATGATAATTCTATTAAATCAGAAATTTAATATAATAAATAATTAGCAGTATCTAACAACACATCACTGCTATCCAAGTCACGAAAATGTCACTAGATTTAACAAAATATTTTTGTGATAATATTTGTGTGTACAATTACCTTTTTGCCCTTATGTCTCTCTTGAACACAAGGCATAAAAAGTGTCCCCATTGTCTAGTTCAATATTGAGCCCTTAGACATTTATCCTGTTATACAGGATATGAAAATTCTATTTAAGTCACTCATGTCCCTCAACATGCTTTGTGGAGTACCCATCAACTGTCTTTATGGTCATGCAGTTACGGGAAATGTTTGATCAACAATAAAGAACTTGACTCCACATCTATGGTTCGTAGTTGTTTCAGGTCGAAAGGTGCTATGCACCACTATCACTATTATTATCAATTTATTGATGCACGCATTTATAAAACTTTTGTAACAGAAACGTTGAATATTATATTTTATAAAAACAATTAGTCTTTCATTATTTTATTTTATTTTTATTTTTAGTCTTTTATCGGTATTATCCGTACCTTGGTCAAGTAAAAAGATTTTTCCTTTAAATAAAAATATAATATTTTAATTTAAAAAAATAAAATCATAATGATAAAATTAGTAAAAATAATATAAATTGAAATTCTTAATATCAGAAATGGAAAACATAGAATTAGAGGGATAAAGATAGATTTTCTTCAAATAAATATTTTTGGAAAGAAATTGTATTTAATTTTAAAAAAGGAGACCAATTATAATGATAGAAATGACAAATTCAAAGATAAGTTAAGAAACATCAAGCTTTAGATTAAAAAACATTCAATCATAAAATTTTGTGTCAAAATAAACTTTGACATCTGAGGTCAACGGATTTTGACCCATATGTTAAGTTAAGAAGCATGAATCTATAGATTAAAAAAATTGAGATAAGATTTTGTGTCAAAATAAACTTTGTCACTTGATATAAACATATTTATGAAGAGTAATATTATATTTCATAGGTCTATAGAGTATAGATATAGCTATAAAAGGAATGATTTTATCATCTAAAATAAGTTAGAAACAACACTTGTTGTTCGTGTGTATTCAATTTATATATAAACTTTATTATATTTTTACTCCCTCCGTTCCTTTATAAGTGTCACTTTCTTGTAAAAAATTTGTTTCTTTTTAATTGTCACTTACAAAGTTCAAGGTAGTATTAATTGCAATTTTGTCAAAATTACCCCTAGATAATGATTGGAGAGAGAGAAAAAATAGAGTGGATGTAATAAATAGTTAAGGGTATTATAGGTAAAAGAAGAATTATTGTTTGAAAAGTAATAATAATGATTAGCTTCCTTGGTATGTGTAAAAAGTAAAAAAATGACACTTAAAAAGGAACGGAGGGAGTAATAAAAAAAACTTAAAAGAAAATATAATATAGGTAAATACCAACTATTAAAATATATATCAAAAAATTCTAAAATTATTAAAAACTTTGTATTTAAGTTGATCATGATAAAATAATTCAACTATTAGATTAATTTAGTTTTGTTTATAAAAAATAATAATTGAAGGTTTTTTAATATTTGGTTTTATTAATTATATTTTTGTCAAGTCAAACGAAAATAATATTTTTGTCACATCATCGTTCTACTATATAAACCAGTCTCTAGTGCACTATTTGTTATATAAACTAAAAACATCTTTCATATTATTCTTGATCAAACTAAAATTCACATCACCATGGCAACTAGATGTTTATGCTTTGCAACATTAATGCTTACTGCAAGCATCTTAGTATTAGGAATATCTGCTCAAATTGAATGTGGTGGTAACTTAATTGCCATTGGAAAGCAATGCATAAGTTTCGTTCAAAAGGAAGGGCCAAAAGTTCCACCTTCAAAATCTTGTTGTGAAGCATTACAAGGTGCTAATGTCTCGTGTTATTGCAAATATGTGACTCCTGTTATTGAGAGTAAATTCAGCATAGAAAAAGCTTTGTACGTGGCAAAAACATGTCAAGCTCAAAATATTCCTACTGATAAGTGTGGAAGTAAGTTAACATCTTTTTATTATCTATCTAATAAAATATTAATTTTTGAATGAAAATAATATTAATTCCTTCTACATTTGTATTCTTCCAGGTTATACTATTCCTCACCCTCCTTCATCGAAGGCTTAAAGACAACATTGAATGCATGAAACTGATGCTCATGAATAAAATAAAATAGACATGTGGTGCATCTTTTCAGTTATTAGTTATATTTTCTCTTCCTTTGATTGGTATTTACATGAGTTAAATAACATGATTTCATTGTAACGAGTATAAAAAGTTGCAAGGTGTTATTAGGTGCATGCATTAATTTTTCAGTGTTTTTACCATCTTCAATATTTTCTGTAGTAGTTAAAATCTGTTTATTACAACAAAATATATATATATATATATATATATATATATATATATATATATATATATATATATATATATATATTTGTTAGGGACAATTACGAAAAAGATTTTAACATTAAAAGATTATCTATTTATTATAAATGTAAGGTTGTCATCTATTTAATATAAATCCAAGATTGTCATCATAACAGCCTTAATCACACCACATCTTGATAGCAACTTTAAACACAAACTCTAATTTTATATTTTATTAATTTCACTCTACATTAATAATAAATAATAATAATAATAATAATATAATATCATATTCAATCACCCCTATTAGAAATCTTCAAATGAAAATCATTATTAGAAAAATTTGTTCAATTCAACTCTATTTTTTTTCTATTTTTCTCTTTTTTGTTCGTCAACTTTACAAATTTATATGTTTAAATAATAACTTATAAAAATCAAAATGAAATATAATTATCTTAAAAATATATTAAAAAATATAAATAACTTTTATATAACTAATTTATAATAGAAAAGAAATAAAAAATATAAATAAGCTTTTTTATATATAATTTTGGATTCCAAATACATTTTAGAAATATATTATTATGATTAATATTATCAAATTATTAGTGTAGGATTAATTTTTTATTTGTCTGATGATATATATATATATATATATATATATATATATATATATATATATATATATATATATATATATATATATATATATATATATATATATATAAAATGAACGAGTGGGTGATTGTAGTTAAAAAGTAATGGTTAAAGAGTATAAAAAGTGGTCATTCAAAGGTTATTGTGCTGAGAAAAATATATTTTAAAAAAATAATATGAAAATAATCGTTGATAACAAATGTAACTAAATAATTTATTAGTCAACATTTAGCATTAATATAATGAGTAAATGAATCTCAGCCTAAATTTTACGATTTCTTACCAATAAATATCTAGATAATTATTTATGTAAGTAGATATGATATAAATAAGTATAATTTAATCTTATATATTATTGACTAAAAAGTAAAAAAAAAATCTAATTTATTGTCTTTTATATTAAAAAATTAATAGTCTAATTACAAACATAATCTAAATGGCTTAAAAAATAATTTTATATACAAATAAAATATTAAATATCAATTATTATATTAAAAAACTAGTTTTATTTCAAATATAAATAGCAACTCTAATTTTAAACCATAACTTTATGCTGAAGTGTCAAATTGATATTAATCTAGACTAAACCCAAATTCTATTCTAACCAGTTAATTCCAATCAATTAGTTTCTTTTATATTTTAAAATCAATTATTGTTTTGAATTATATTCCATATTATTTACCAAATTATTTGCATCTAAATATAATAATATTTAAAAAAAACATTTTTATTCTTTTATAAAAGTCATAGATAACTAATTCTGCTTTTCCTCTTTTTTATGTGCAGATAATAATTATTCAAAATTCGTTTATAAATCTCCATATTATTATTAAATTTAAATTTATTTTCAAATGGATTTACAAATTCATATATAATAATTACTCAAGATAATAACTTAAAATATTTTATAATCAAAATCTAAACGTTTTCTTAAATTTATATAAATAAAATCAAATAATTTATATTTTTGTTGAAATTTAATAATTTCATATATAATAATTTTAATATGTTAAAACTGTTATTTTTATTTTTATTTTGTAAAATCTACTATTTCTTTATATTTGGCACATAGAATATCCTCCATGTTATTCTTAATAAAAAATTATTTTCAAATTGATTTAAAAACTCATATATAATAATTATTTTAAAGAGTATTTTAATTAATAATCATTTAAGAATAATTTAAAATCCATTGATAAATCCTTAGTATTATTTTTAAAATTAAATTTACTTTCAAATAGACTTACAAACGCATATATAAGAGTAACTTAAAAGATAACTAAAAGATGTCTAACAATTTATATTTATGTTGAATTTTTAAATTGCATATATAATAATATAAATATCTTTAAATTATTATTATTATATTTGGCTCTTTATATGTTTTACTCCAAAATTAAAATAAGATAATTGACTCTTTATAACGGTCCAATTCATTACTATTATTTCATTCTCTCTGATTCTTAACTTTTTACTTTATTACTCATTAATTCATCCCGACAAATTCTTACATTTAAATTTATTATGCATGAATGCGAATTTATAACTTATTATTTTGTCATTCCCAATTCTATATTTTATTTAATAATAACGCCTATTTATATTAAATCTATTGTGAGCATGAATTTAATATTGTTTTTTTTAATTTTTATATTCGTTTTATTAGTTTATTACAATTACATACACTTATTTTAATAATTTTTTATCAACTTTTTCATTTTCCATTGAATGTGAAAAACGTTTCATTAAAACTAAAAAGTATTATATATATATATATATATATATATATATATATATATATATATATATATATATATGATTAAGATCAAATGACATATTCGATAACTCTTTACCGCATATTCGTATAGCAAAATTCACGGTTAGATTGAAAGCTATTATGATACAGATGATCTCTATAAAATTTAACATCAATAAAAGTTATTTGATATATTAAACTGAAAAATCAAAATTAACGATTTTGGTAAAATTGTGTAAGACGTTAATTTTTATGCATCTCATTGACATATCAAATAAAGTTGTATATAGATAATCTATATGATAATAATTTTCAATCAAACGGTAGATTTTATTATACAGATGTGTAGTGAAGAGTTATGCATCTCATTGATATATCAAATAAAATTGTATATAGATAATCTATATGATAATAGTTTTCAATCCAACGGTAGATTTTATTATTACTATATGATAATCTATATTATTAAATTTGACACTTTAATGTAATTTGATTCTGATTTTATATATATATATATATATATATATATATATATATATATATATATATATATATATATATATATATATATATATATATATATATTAAATTGAATTTATGGTAAATTTTTATTATCTTTTATATTGAAAAGATAATTAATTAATATTTATAAAATGGGACAAAGAAATAAAATTCAAATGTTTGATTTTAGTAAACCATTCTCTTCTTTTGGGGACAATATGAGAATTCATTTTAATAATTTGAAAATAGAAAAAACCTATAGTTTTAATAAATTGTTCTGGTGCCATAGTATAATATAATATTTATTATTAAATTTGGTCAATTGTAAGTAATAAAATTGAGTTTATAAAATTTTCCTTTTTAAATTTGTTTTAAAGAAAACTTTTATATGCTAATTTGTTCAAAAATGTTTTTATAAACACGTAATATGCTAATTTGTTTTTTATTTAGATATGGTTCTACTTGAAATAATATTTATTTATATTTTTTAGTCAAATAACATATCGCAAATCATTTTTAATATCAAGAATGAACACTTCATCCTAAAAATATTTTGCTCACATCTAATACTTAGAGTCATAATTAATATTTTTATATTAATTAATTGATTAAGTCTCCATTCATTCTACTAAAATTATGTATTGACATTTCATTTTAATAAAGCATTCAATATTTTTACTTTGTGGTATACATGGACAACTATTACCATGTTATTTTTAATAAAATATCAAACTAAAAACAAAAACATAGAAAATAAGTGTTTTTTTAGTTGATACATCAACAAACATATTTTGTACATTAAAAAAAATACTTCGTATGTATTAAATAATAGTGTGATAATGTTGAATTATAATTCCTTGTGTCAAATCAGGTTGCTCGACAGAATAAGGAAATGTTAAACCACCTAGTATGTTGAGTTGTGTTTGTGTGTCAAAGTGTCGAAGCATGTTGCTTCACACAAGATTTCGACTTATGCCTATTTTAGTAGTGTTAGCTACTTTGGGCTTTTATAGTTTTGGGTTTTGACTTGAGGTCCACGTTAACCTAAATCGATAAATAAAGTGAGTAACCCTTATTCTTGTAATGAAGTGAACGAAGTACTCATAACATTGTAATTCACACTATTTTGCAGTTGCAAAGTGAATAAGAAGGTTTCCACAGTTTATGGACAGAGAGAAACTCTGTAGAATTTAATTCTTCTTCTCCTTCATCATTCTTTACTTTCTTTCTTTCTCCATTGTTCTTCTTTTCATTGTCATTGTGTGGGTGATAACAATCTTATTCATCAAGATTTATTGAAATTCTCCATAGGTTTTGGTGGATTTCCAACATCTGATATAAAGAGCTCTAATTTAATCGATTCGTGGGAAGATAATCACCATGGCAATGAATCATCCAAACGGGCATTTTCCAGCAAATATTTCGATTCTCAAGAACAACAATTATGAGAATTTGTGCAAGCAGATACATGTTGTGTTATGTTATCAATATCTTGGGATCTTATGAAGGAATGAGTAGCAACGCTTGCAGAAGACGTGACAGATCAAGAAAAGGTTGCACACAAAGAATTGAAGAAGAAAGATTATAAAGCTCTCTTTATAATCCATCAATGTGTTGATGTAGATAATTTTGAAAAAGTTAGTGATGAAGAGTCAGCGAAAGAAGCATGTGAAATTCTGGAGAAATCGTTTGGAGGCGCAGAGAAGGTGAAAGAGGTGAGGTTACAAACTCACAATAGGACGTATGAATTGCTTCAAACTGAAGACAATGAAAGCATAACTAATTTCTTCACCAAGGTTACGGAACTGGTGAATCAAATCAAGGTATGTGGAGAAGTATCGACATCAAGATTTAATGTTGGAAAGATCTTAAGGTCGTTGACTCCAAAGTTCAACCACGTGGTGCTAGCCATAGAAGAGTCGAAGGATTTCTCAGAACTGGCAAAGGAAGAGCTTCAAAGAACGCTTGAATCTCATGAACAAAGAATGGCTGAAAGAGTTGCAGGAAATTCGATAAGTGATATTGAAGCTAGCGGAAATATATCCGAACATATCGCACGCTCGAACATACAACAGAGTCGCCGTTGAACTTTATTTATCCCCTAAGGGAAGGGAAAACATCGATAAAACCCGGGGGAAAGAGATATACTGGGTAAGGAAGTCGGTTATGCAAGGGGAAGGTATTAGCACCCCAAACATCCATGGTATTCCATGGGAACCGTTTGATTGTTCTCTCTCGAATAGGTGTGATATCTAAAGATTACTCACAAAAGAATGAGGGAGTAAAAGAAATAGATAAAATGCTCGGTGAGGATTGGGGCCCTCATGCCTACGTATCCTCATAGTGCAAGGAGGAATTCAGAGCTTCGTAGTTCAAGGAACTAGAAGTGGGAGATGAAAGGAAGTGTGATAGAAGTATGGTCTGGACCAAAGGATAATGTTGTTTGAACTCCAAAAAGGGTGAAAAGATGAACCCAAGAGTAAGGTGGCTATTACCAATACGTGGACTAGTAGGCCGCCACTATAAGATAAAGCCGAAAAGATGAAGAAATAGGTGTTTGGGCACAGTCCCAAATTCCTCTTGGTTCACAAGGTGACGCAAGAAGGAGCAAAAAGAAGTAGTGTATTTGTCTCAAAGAATAAGTATATCACATGGAGTGAAAGAAGGTAGAATACGAATGTATCATGGAGATGGATGGAGTGAAGTGACCTAAGTCATAGAATAGAGTATATGGTGACAAGTGATTGAAGAAGTATTGTTTGAAATCGAAAGGTGAAAGTGTATTGGAATCCATAAGAGAAATGATATTTCTACCATAGAGGGAAACAACGTTAACCGATACGTGGACTAGCAGACCGCCACTGTAGGGTTTTGGCTAAAAAAAGGAAGGAATTAAGTGTTTGGGGTTGTTTTCCCAAACAACTCTAGGTAGAAAGACGGACTACATTAGGTGTCCTAGAAGGGTGTATATGGAATTCCAAAGAAAGTGTATTTCGATGTCAAAAAGACAACATGTCACTGGGTGAACGATTTATGATCGAAGGTAGATAATGGATAGTGAAAGATATGGATGATGCCCTAAGGAGAATAAGGAATAATTAGAAGTATGCTCGCCAAGTAATCGCATCCTCGTGCCTACGTATTCTCATCGTGCAATGAGAAAGTCAGAGCAATCGTAGTTCAAAACTACGAGAATAAAAAGAGAAAGAGATGTTTGTCTAAGCAACAGGGACTCACAAGACAAATACTAAAGGAAGGATTGCAGTATTGGAGTGCAAGGAGTATATCACTTGCTGGGGAATCGACAATTCGAGATCGAATCAGGATAGTATCTTGGATCCAAGGGAAGGATAGACTCTTAATCGAAGAGCAAAGTAGGCATTTACCAATACGTGGACTAGCAGGCCGCCACTATAAGGTAAAGCCAAAAATAAAGACTGAATTAAGTGTTTGGGGTTGTTTGCCCAAATAACTCTCGATTGAAGAGATGGACTGTCATTGGGAAGTCCTAAAAGGATAGACAAGGAGTCCAAGGAGAAGTATGACTGATCTCAAAAAGATGGTATAGATTGAATGAATGTATAATGGTTGATTGATAAATAGGGTAGCTCACGAAGAAACTAGGTTCTCCTGCCTACGTATCCTTATAGTGCAATAAGGAAATCAGAGCTTTCGTAGTTCAGCCCACTAGGGCTGAAAAGAAAATTGATTGGAAGCAAGAAGAAATGGATGATTGATATTGAAATGATTAGAATGGAATGATTAATAATTGAACAGAAAGAAGAATGGATAGACTTGATAGTTACTGGATAAGATCGCACTAACTTTCAAGTGGAGGGAGAAAAGTCTTTGTAGTTGTTTCTTGCATGGAAGAGGAAGACCATATCAATCGTTTGATTCGAATTGCACTAAAGTCTATGAATGGAGGTGAATACGATGAGCGCTGGGTCAGACGTCCCATACCCAAAGATACTCAAAATGGGGATAGGAATACTCCAGTCCCACTCCTTCTCCATTACTTAAGGCTCGTATCGTACAACCTGATTCATGATTGATAAGTTGTTGATGTAGTCCTTGCTTTGATTGTATTTTGCCTTTGTAGGGAGAGACTTGTCAATCGTATGGTTATAAGTGTGCTAAAGTCTATGAATAGAGGTGAATACGATGAGCGTTGGGTCATACGTCCCATACCCAAAGATATTCAGAATAGGGGTAGGAATACTCCAGTCTCACTCCTTCTCTATTGCTTAAGGCTCGTGTCACACTCTTCTAACTTTGATTTAACAAGTGTTGAAGTTTCCACCTTTGATGTGCTTGAATAATCCGCTGCCTTGATCGAAGATCTTGAGTTGAGGCCTTGAGCTCCACAGCTTGGAAGAAAAGTCTTATTAAGTGACAAAGGGTCTTTTGGTCACTCAATTTAGACTGTGGGATTATACAAGTTCAAAGCATTTAATCAATCAAAATTGCTTTTGATCAGTTTAACCATGGGTTTTATTTTGTTTGTAGGGAACTAGGTTTAGATCTACTCAAAGTTAGTAATTGTTAGAAACTACCCTAAGGGATCACGCATTAGAAATTGATTGAAAATTCTAAGTTAGAAGTCCTAAGGGAGCATGTGAAAATTGGTCAAAATATTGATTAAAATTCTATGTTAAATCCTAAAATTATAAGGAAATGATTAAAATCTATGTCACATTCTAATCATAAGGGGATCATGTAATTCTATCACAAAATACCAAAAATAAGCCCATAAGGGCAAAATGGTCAATTGTAAAAATGTGTCAAATTCTATGGTCTAAAGTTGATTAACTCCTAATATTGATCTTAACCTAATATTGAGAAGCATCATGATTTTAAATTTAGTTAAGCCTAAATTGTGCCTACTTAAAAAATTCTAGCTAAAACCCTAATTAAATTTCTAATTAGAATTCTAGTTAATATCCTAATTAAATTCTAATGTCCTAACGACTAAGATTTAAAATCTAAATCTAAAAATTATCCTAGTTAAACTAATTATAATAATTAACCTAATCAAAGTGTAAAATCAAAGAAAATAAAGAAAGCAAATAAAATTGGAAAAGGATGTGTAAATGTCAAATGGGGAGTGTGAGTTGAATCATGGTTAATGGGTTGTAAAGTGAGTCCACTGTTGTTTTTGTACAGCCAGCGACATCCAAAAACAGGGGGTGCATGCAGCGAAATTGGACATGGTCCACTTGAGCCCAACGCTAAATCTAAAGGTTCCAAATGAGGGGGTGTATTGGCAGGAACTTGGTGAACTAGCGAAATCGCCAATGGGCATGCTGAAGCCCAATTCCACCTTCTTTTGTAAACCTTTGGGGGGTGCACTAGTGAAAACGGGGTATATTGAGTAAATTACCATGGGCCTCAATGGTTTAGGCTCAACTACACCTCCATGTTGACTTGTACAGGTCAACAGGTTTGAATGAAAACCTGCACGCTCATTCTCTCTCCCTCAATCTCACCGTTCACTCGCCGTGACTCACCGCGTCGGCGGTCGGCGCCGGTGTTGGCTTACAGACTAACTACTACCATCAATAGAAGCACAACGACACGCTATGCACGGATGTGGGGATGAAATCGTGAAACAGTCTCTGTATTGGTCGAATCGGACAGCTAAATGGAGGAATCCTTACTATCTATAAGCTAAATTAAATGGTGCTCGGTGCCAATCAATCCCTAACACTATGGGGCTTCTACTCCCTAACCTAAGTACTACATCTTGATGAGCTCAGACAAGAAAATAACACTGAATGGAAAATGACATACCGGAGAAGATGATCGGAAAATCCACCGGTAAGTTCCCTGAGCTTAATTCTTTCTTCTCCTTCTTCTTTCATCTCTTTCTTCTTCTTCTGAACCAGGACAGTGAAAAGAGGAGGTAGTGGCTTAGCTCAAGCAAAATTGAAGCTTTAAGGTGAAGCTTCAATGGCTTCTTTGAGAGAGAAAATAGAGCTCTGGTGAGGGTGAGGGAAGCGATTGCAAGAGAGAGAGAGAGAGAGTACAAGTTCAAGCGAAAATTCCAAGGGCTGAAAATGTGAGTGATGAGTTTCTTAAATAGAGGCTAGGCTTGGAACTTGTTAGATTTTGAGTGAGGTTAGGAAATATTTAAGGGTGGTTAGGAGTTAGTTAAGGATGACTCACTGAGTAGATAGCAAACTCAGTTAGTTATACATGACTCAGTTAGTTATGATTGATTGTGTTAGTTGGTGAAGAAAACCTTTGATTGGCTGTGCAAGTTATTACTTAAATGGACATGAACTCCAATGCTTGATTGATGACTGGTTGAACAGGTCGTTCCTTTAGCTAGCTTGGTTAATGAACTGTAGGCAATTCTTATATTTTGATGTTATTTGCTTTTCTTATCGTGCTTGTCATTAATTCTGCATGGTGATGAGTTTGTGTTATGCATCCAAGTCATGTCTATAGGTTGCAACATGAGGTAAGCACATGGTGGATGTCTTCCATAATTTCTGTCATGTGGTGTTAGTTGAATTGCCATTATTTTTCCTTTATGAAGCTATCACAACATGGTTGGATGCAGTATACATGCTTTGCTATAGATATGTGTGGGATGTAACAGGGTTGTTCATGATGCCATTCTTTTCTTGCCTGTAACCATGTTTAGATGCTAGTAATCCATTTTGATGTTGCCTTGGTGATTTTTGTGGTCAGGTTGGATGGTGATGAATCAGGAAACTTTCCAATGGACATACAATTGGTGTTGAAGTCCTCTTGCAGGATTTGATCCAATAACTATGTGCATTGCAGGTTTTGAGGTTGGATTCATGTTGCAGCAATGTAATGGATTGGTATGAAATTCTCTGCAGGCCATTTGCTTACATCTGCTGCAGCTAAATTGATTCAGTTGTATTGGTTTATTGGCTTGATAGGTTTAGTAGCAACTTGACATCAGTTTCACGTTGTTGCAGAATATTGTTGTTTAGTGTGTGAACCAATGATTTTTGGTAGGATTTATGATGGATTGGTGTATATATGTTGTGGTCTGCAGGTTGTTGTTGTAACTCTGTTGTGCAGGCCGATGCAAGTTAGTGTAGAATGCTTGCAATGTTAAGTGTGTTGACTGCATTATGGCCTTGGGATGTTGTAGGACATGGTTGCTGGTGATGCTGCAGAAGGCATTGCCTTGGTTCGTGCTGCACCTTGCAATGGTTTTACTGGCAAGATTGAACCAATGTATTGAATTGGTCTGGTTGCATGGTCAAGGGGTGTCAATTGTTGATCCCTTAAGATGGTTTTGTTTTATCAATGTATATTATGCACATCTAGTTTGATTCTTTTCATATGATGCAGGTAAGGCCAAGTCAAGCTAGAAATTATCCAAGGTTTGCATGGTCTCAACTAGCATTGATTTAGCAGGTGGTCATTCCTACCCAATCCATGATGTTGTTTGCAAGTTCATCCTTATGTTGGAGTCATGAATACTGCAGCAGGCTCACCATTGTCTTCAAGTGAAAAATGGCAAAAGCAAGGTGGTCATAACCCTTCTGTTGGACATCTCTGGTGTGATAGTGTACACGTTGTTGGCTGTTGTAAGACCACAGTTGTAGAACGCTTGCCAAAGTGAATTCAATGCCAAGTTCAAGTGAACTGTCTTATCCAAATAACCATTTTAAGTGCATCATATGATCATGTGGTTGTGGTATCTTGTTTGTGGCAATGGTTTTGGTTTGCATCGTGTGTAATGCATAGATGGTTCAACCTATGGCTTGGCATGCTTCATGGTTGTTTCTTTGCATTAGGTCCTGCTGGTTCATGCTCACATCAGGTTTTGGCTTGGATATTGACAACAAACTCATGGCTTTAGTTCATGGCATGTTAGCAACACTTCATGGCTTGGCATTTATGATGGTTATGACTTTGGTCTGTACAGGTTTGGCATTGCAACAGGTTGGTATAGCAGGGCAAATGCAGCAGGATGGAAGTTAATTGGCAAAGCAAAATCTCCAAATGTTCAAGGCATGACCAAGCATGTTGGCATTAAAGTGAAGAAATCAAGTTCAAGTGGTTAAAACAAAGATAACATGGACATGGAGGATAGAATGAGAGTTAGGACTAGTCATTTAGTGATTAGGGATGACCAAGGATCTAGGATTGACTTTGGTCAAAGTTGACCAAAAAGTCAACCGTTGATCAAAAAGTCAACCGTTGACCAAAGTCAACAATTTGTCAAAATTCATTTTTTTGGTGTTTTTCTTGTAAATGGACAATGGATTGATGATTAGGGTGAAAATTTAGGGCATTAGGGTTTTGGGTTGACTTTGGTCAAAGTTGACCAAAAAGTCAATTGTTGACCAAAGTCAACAATTGGTCAAGAATGTCAAACTTTGTATTTTCTTGAGTAGAATCATATATAATGGTTTAGAATGATGTGAAATGGATTGAAATAGCTTGAAAATGATTTGAACTTGGTTCTACAACAAATTTTTCATGACTTGAATGCTTGATTATGACAAAGAACATGACTTGACTGACAACATATGTTAACAAGGCCCTGAGATGAGACCAATAGGTTAGGATTTGATATGACATCCATGAATCAAATGGCATGATTAGCAATGACTTTTACACAAGAAGACTGGTGGTTTGGATGACCAAGACCATAGGTGTATCAACAATCACATAAGCAGTATCATGGCTTTAGGCCAAGACCAATGCCCATAGAAGACCAAAATAGGGTTAGGCCAAACATATTGATAAAAGGTGAAGATTGAGGCGTCATGTATGCACAGTTAGGCCACCAAGTTTATCTGATTCACCATCTCCCAAGTTAGGGTTTCCCTGAGGTTTACCCCTCAAGTAAGTCTTTTGAATCAAGCCATAAGTTCCTGTAGCGGGGTATTCATTACCTTTAGACTTATTGACTAAATCAAAAGTAAATCATACAATTCGAGTCACCACCACACTTCAATTTATCCAAAGGAAAGGTTAGAAAGCGAACAAAAACCGAGAAGTTTTATCAAATCAAAAACTAATAAAAATGTCAGAGATCTGGGTAAGGGGGTTGGTCATGCAATGGGAAGGTTTTAAGCACCCAAAACATCCTAGGTACTCCTAGGGAGCCCTTTTCACAATTTGTTGTAAGGTAGGTTGGTATTTGTGAAAAATTATTTGGGTGCTTACATGATTGGAGAGATGAGAGAAGAATGTACAAATTATTTACAATTTTTGTGTTTGAATGGATAAACCCACTGCCTACGTACCATCTTAAAAAAGATTAGGATCAAAACCTCGTAATTCGGGGTAAAAATCTCAAAACAAGTTGATGAATTGATTGGTCCAAAAGCCTTAAGGTCTTTTGTTATCCAAGGGAAAAAAACTCAACCTAAAACCACAAATCCACCATGTGAGGATAGCTTCAACATGCTAGTGAGGGGTTAACCCTATAATAAGCATGGAAGACTCATTGTCCATCACTAAGGATATAGGTGAGTATTATATCAACCTCAAGGATAACTCAAACCTAATAGCTATGGTTTATGAAAAAGCTTTGGCAAGAAGTGCCCATTGAAACCACAAAAACGATTGAGTGAGTTGTATTTACCAATGAAAAGTATTTACAAAGTATGATCAAATTTGACTTAGAATTCAATTCAAAATAAGTGTTATGAAAAAGAAGTTTGAAAATCAAAAGCATAGTGCTTAGGTTTCTAATTTTGAAAACAAATGTTAATGTTTGCACAAAAGTTTTGGCTTAGGTTAGAGTGGAGGGAAGAAGAAGAATGGCTAAGTCCTAAACATACAAAGATGAAGGAAGAGAAATAAAACCACAAATGGAGTTCCCTTCTTGAGATCATAGTGATGATCCAAGTAGCTCTCATCCTTTGGAATAAGCAAGCTAATAAGCAAATACTCAAGCAATCAAGCACACAATCAAACAAAGCTCCTAGGAATCTTCCAATGGCTTTTGTATCTCTCACTTTGATGCTCATGACAATGGTTCTTCAATTAGGCTCAAATTGGAATCCCTAACACAAGAACGCGCACATCAAAAAGTTCTATAATGCAAACAAAGAATGGACAAGAGTGAGTTTAGAGATTAGGTCCTTTCAAAGTCTTCAACATTAAGCATTCTAAAGGCATGAGGCCTAGTTTCTCTTTGACATTTATAGCATTCTAAAGGCAGGAGGCCTAGTTGCTCTTTGACTCCATTTTTGCATAGGGAATGTCCTAAATTCTAAGTCCTTTTGTCCATTTGCATTTGGTTCACAACAATTAAAACAAAACGCAAGCACAATAGTATATACACAATTATGTGCTCAAGTGAGCAAAAGGAAAATTGCATTAACATAAACATGTGCTCAAGTGAGCAAAGGGCAAAAGCAAATGAATAATTTGTACCAGAATATTAAATTTGCATTAATGTAAAGTGCGAGAATTAAAATTTAGTAGTCAATAATTAGAGTTAGTGTGCCATAAGGCAATTTAGCGCTATTTTAAGCAATCGTAAGTGGACTAATGTAGTAGTCACACCTATCTGAGGCCGGTCAATAAAATATGGGCAACAAACACAATTTAGAGACCTTGACTAGAAAGCCAAGCTCCTACAAATTGCCATGCCAAAAGAAAATGAGAATGATCTTGTATTGATTTAGGCTTTTTGCTTGATTAAGAAGCAACCTATCCTTAATGCAAAGCCATTCACTTGATCTTTGATCAAGATGAATTAGATTTGAATCAAGGAAGGTTAAACCTTCTATACATCAAGGCTAACCACCAATCTTTAACTCATTGATCAAAAAAGAAAAAAGATGAAGAAGAAGATGAACAAGAATGTACATTAATGGAATTCAAATGAAGTAAGTAAAATGCATTGACCAAAGATAGATGGAATCAAGGTCAAACAATAGTAAACAGAAGCAAAATGAAACTTAGAAGTCAAGAAACAAATAAAATATTTTTGGTATTTTTCAAAATTAAAATAATACTTGAATTAAAATAAACAATTAAATGTCAAACTTCAAATCCATTTCAAATCAACTTTGAAACGTCCAAATGGATCATCCTAAGTTCAACAAGGTCAAACAAAGTTTGAAAAAAAATTTCAACATTTTTAGAAACCGGAAACTATTTTTAATCAATTAAAAATGAATAAAAAATAATCTAATTGAACTAAAATCTCAAATAAATCTCAAATCAATTAATAAATTGATGAAAATATTTTTCATAGATCCATCATCATTCAAAGAGGTTAAGAAAATATTTTGGTATTTTTTGAATATCATAAACTATTTAAAATGAATTAAAAATAACCAGAAAAGAGAAAATCCACAAAAAATATCAAATGATAAAATAAAAAATATTAAAAATCATTTCCAGAAACTAGAAATTAGAAGAGAAATAATGCAATTGGTCCCATATTTTTTGGAATTAAAATGAAAGAGTTATGACTTTTTTGAAATAAAATGGAATAAACAAAAATAAAAGGAAATTCAGAAAATGAGAAAAAACCACACGCGTTGGATGAGATCTCATTAATTGACGTGGAGGATCTGATGGCAATGGGATGCGCGCGTACCATAGGCCAAAGTCAATGAGAAACATAAAGAATTAAATAAAGTCATAACAAAGGAAGGTGGAGATTAGATCTGGGAAATAAATCTAATGGCTCAGATTTGATCTGGCGCTGGGACGGTGGTGTACACCACCGTCTTCTCCGGCGAGCTATGCAGATTCCGGCGAGAGTTGCAGACATGGAAACTTAACCAAATGAAGCGATCCTCATATCATTGGAAAGCTAGGGTGATGTACATCACCCCTGTATCATTGGTTTTCACTCTAGATCTCCATGGGAAGAGAAATCAGAGGTGGAAAATAATGGTGTTCAACTTGAACTCAATGGATTTTCAAAATTAAGCACACTATTCAATTGCCTCTGATGAAAGGACTTCAGCCAAACCAACAAATACAAGAAACAAGCAATAATTAGTGTGTTTCGAAGAAAAAAAGTTTGCGCATCAACCTTGGAAATGTGGATCTGTGAAGCACGATTCCTCTCAACTATTGATTGCAGTTTACTCTTGAGGTGAAGATGAAGCAAGGCCAAGGAATTTTAAGTCTAATAATCAACCAATGAAGTTAAAAATTAGATCTAAAATTTTGAAATGAAAGAGAGAATTCATTTAGGTATGGTTATGGATTCAATTGTGCAGCATATCAGGCGCCTTCAGGTTGGAGAATGATGAAGCCAAGCACACTTATTTATAGTGAAAGGCAAGGCAAGGCATGAGAATTATGTGTGCATGAATGAAGAGGGCCTCCATGCATGGGCCTGTACAGGCACATGGAGGGCCCAAATCTGATTGGCTCGGCAAGCTGAGGTCATAACAAGATGAAATGGATGTGCAAATGCAATTGATTTGGAGTGTGCAATCAGTTTTCAAGTGGTTTCCATAAATGCACCAAAATCTTCCCCTCTTCGAAAGTGCCTCTTCCAAAAATAAAACATGGCCTTGTGGGTAATGGTTGGAAAGGTCTTTACATGAGGATCAATTGTTATGTTGAAAAAAACTTCAATTGGAATTGGGAAATTAGTGAAAATTGGTCATAAAGTTCAAGGTGCAAAATATGTGTATGTGAAAATTTTCAACATGGACCAACTTCAAGCCCTTTTGTTTTAATGATGAAAGCTTCAAATGACAAAACCTTCAACACCAAAGTTGTAGATAGTTTCAAGAAAATCAATTTGGACTCAAATTTTGCATCATTTGGATTTTTTATGAGAAAGTTATGGGCACTTGAAGTTGGACTTTTTCATATTTCAATGCCTTTGGTCCAAAGTGACCTATAATGTTTTGCATTATCACATGTATTTATTTTAGGATTATGAAAATTTGTTAAACATAAACAATTAATTAGACATCTTAAAATTTCCAATTCATTTGATCCCACCTCAAAATCATAAAAAAATCAATGAGTTATGTCCTTGGGAAGTTGACCCAAAATTAGGGTTTCAGTAAAAATGACCTATAATGTTTTGAAATGGATGATGACCTTCCAAGCTTCAAATAAATTTTTTATGAACATGAAAGTTGTTCATATAGTTCTTAAGATTATTTTTTATCTTGGGGTCATCTTCATTTGACAAACACATTAAAAGTTAGGTCTTAGTGGATTTCAAAATAGTCAGATGAATTGACTGATCAACTTCTCAAGTCCAAATCTCAAATCTTGATGAATTTATGATTGAGGACATTCAAATAATCTCAAATATGCATGAAATGATGAATTAAATAACTTCCCTTGATTGTATTTGATCATGGGTTGAGGTTGCTTCATGAGCAAGACACAATTGATGAACAGATGAATTAGGGTTTCCTTGGGAAACAAGCCTCAAGCCCCTTTGGTTTGATTTGATAAAATTGACATATTGAGATACTTGGGAGGCATATATGATGTTTGAGAGCTTTGGGTACCATTGTCATGCTTGCTTTCACTTTCATCTGGCCATTTCAATGGGCATAAGGGCCTCCTAGGAGCCTTGAATCTTATGATTGCTCAAGCTACAAAAAAAGGATGTTATTGACATATTTTTGTGCTTTTGGTTAGTAAACAAAGTAAGAAAATCAATAATATATAATTCAAGCATGCTTGGTGACCTCAAACCAACTCACAAGTGTTCCTACCCAAAGGTTAGGAACCAAGATGCTATGATCCTTGAGGCAAGATGCTAATGCAATGTTATGATGCCATGAGGGATCTTAGAGTAAAAATTAGGGTCTTACAGTTCCAACTATCACCCTTCCAGTATGTGAACCTGCATTAGGGTTTTGAAGGCCAAGATAAGGCCTAGGAAACTCCAGGAGATCAGGTCTTGAGGAATTAGGGTTTCACATCCCTCATGCTGGTGACATGGTCCTTGGGGCTTTGATATCCACACAAGCCCTAGATTTGTAAGCCTAAGTTCCTTCTAAATCCATGAGGAGTGATGCATGTGGGTGAATTATGAATGTATGCAAGTGATCTCCTGATCAAGTGATTGGACTAGTAGGTGAGAAAAGGGAAGGGCAAATTTGGGGTACAACAGTTGCCCCTATTTAATCTTCTTGAACCTGAATATCAGAATTGCGGGAGCTTTTCGGGTATTCGAGGTGGAAGGGGATTAAATACCGACGTTCCCGAAATTTTCCTGAACAAGTGATTGAAGTTCTATCACTAGTGTAGGGAAGATGTTATATATGGTGCATGATGTATGCTTATTTTTTATGATGCATGTTTGCTGGCTTATTTGTCATTTGTAGGGATGTGAGTCTTTATTATGATGGGGACTCTGACTCGTCATCGAAAAATAATTGTCGTGAGGTCAATACTGCTATTAAGGAATCTTCGCCTATTAAGGAACACTGAAGTGCTGGAACCAACATGGCATCCCATCCAATTGAGTGTCACAGGTGTTTAAGTGAAACCCTTTTTTGAGTCACTGATCATCTTTCTGGTTTATCGGGTTTTAACAGTAGTGCAAAGTGTTTCTCTTTAGTGTAGCTTTTTATTATTCCCGAAAACTTTAAAACATTATGTGATCAAGACAATTCGATTATTTTGCATACAAAACATAGAATAAAGTGTTTGATGGAATGATGGGATTTTATTGATATAGAATCTATACATATGGTGAGTACAAGGATGCAGACGCCCTTAATGAGGTTGTTGCAAAAATTGAAAATAATTGAAATGGCAATGGGAAATATTTTTGTATGATTTTCTCCATTGATTACAACAATGGCATCATTCTACCATATAACCTGTATCCCCAAAACCTTGCTTCGACTGACGGTAATTGGATCGGTCTTTAACCCTCTGACATCTAGCTTGTAGCGTATGGGCTCAAGGATCATAGTCAATGCCTGTATCCCTATCTTTTTCCTGGACCTTTCAATTCTTTTGGTCCACCAGGATGCTCATTTTTGCCTAAATCGCCCTTTTTGGTTTTCGGCTTAGCGAGCTTCATATGTGTTCCCTAACTTTTGCATGGACAGATCATTTTTTGGTCCACCGGGATAGCCATTTTTGCCTAGATTCACCTGACGGAGGTTAATCTAGCGGGCTTTCATCATTTCTTTTTAGGCATAATATCTTTTGACTATGTCTGCATTCACTGGCGAAGGCAAATCTTCCTCATCCATTGTTGTGAGGATTAGAGACCCACCTAAGAAGGCCTTTTTAACAACGAAAGGTCCATCATAGTTGGGAGCCCATTTGCCTTGCGGATCTGAGTGAATGGCAGAATACCTCTTGAGCACGAGTTCTCCAACGCGGTACGCACGAGGAAGAACCTTCTTGTCAAAAGCTTGTTTGAGACGTCTTTGGTATAGCTGACCATGACAGACGGTCGTCAAACGCTTCTCTTCAATCAGATTCAGCTGGTCATACCGAGATTGAACCCATCCAGCTTCATCAAGATCAACTTCCATGATGACCCTGAGTGAGGGAAACTCGACTTCAATCAGTAGGACAACCTCCATTCCATAAACTAGAGAGTATGGAGTTTCCCCAGTGGATGTGCGGACCGAGGTTTTGTAGCCGTGCAGAGCAAAGGGTAACATCTCATGCCAGTCCTTGTATGTCTTAACCATCTTCTGGATGATTCTCTTGATATTTTTGTTAGATGCTTCTACGGCGTCGTTCATCTTGGGCCGGTATGGTGAAGAGTTGTGGTGCTCGATCTTAAATTCTTCGCACAACTCCCTCATGATAGTGTTGTTGAGGTTACTGGCGTTGTTAGTGATGATCTTGCTAGGTATTCCATAGCGGCAGATTATCTCTTTCTTGATAAACCGGGTAACCACCTATCGAGTGATGTTGGCATACGAAGCAGCTTCGACCCATTTCGTGAAGTAATCAATGGCGACTAGGATGAATCGATGTCCATTGGAAGGTTTGGGCTCTATCATCCTAATCATATCGATGCCCCACATAGAAAAGGGCCATGGAGAAGTTAGAACATTCAATGGAGTTGGTGGCACGAAGATCTTATCACCATATATTTGGCACTTATGGCATCTTTTCACAAAATTGTAGCAATCAACCTCCATGGTCGTCCAATAGTACCCAACCCATAGGATCTTCTTGGCCATAACAGGACCCTTCACATGTACACCCTTGCAGCCCTCATGTATCGATTTTATGGTCGTACTAACTTCGTGTCTATCCACGCATCCGAGCAATACAGAATCATAATTCCTCTTGTATAGTACATCACCGTTTAGGAAGAACTTGGAAGAGAGTCTTCTCAGAGCTTTCTTATCGGTAATGGATATACCCTCGGGATATTGTTGTTTCTCTTGAAATGTTTTTATGTCATAGGACCAAGGCTTATCGTCAGGATCAGCCTCAATTGCTAGACAATGTGTTGGTTCATCTAAGTGGTCAATCTGGATGGATGGTGCTTCATTCTTCCATTTGACTTTGAACATAGACGCTAGCATGGCTAGAGCATCTGCTAACTGATTTTCTTCCCTAGAAATATGGTGAAAGGAGATTTCATCAAAATAGGGTATCAGTTTTCTTATATGCTCTTTATAAGGTATCAACTTGCTATCCCGAGTCTCCCAATCGCCTTTCACCTGACTGATTACCAGAGCTGAATCATCGAATACCTCAAGAATCTTGATTCTCAAATCGATAGTGCAGTCAAAACACAATCTAGCAGTAAAAGGCAGGTGGAAACCAGTTGGAGAAGTAATAAAAACACCTATGCCATGACCTCAAGCATTGGAAGCGTCGTTGTAAGACCCCAATTTTGACCCTAAGATCCCTCATGGCATCATAACAGTGCATTTGCATTTGCCTCAAGGATCATAGCATCTTGGCTCCTTAACCCTAGGGTGGGAACTTTTGTGAGTTGGTTTGAGATCACCAAGCATGCTTGAATTGTATATTATTGCTTTTCTTCTTTTGTTTACTAACCAAAAGCACAAAAATATATCACTAACATCTTTTGTTTTGTAGCTTGAGCAATCATAAGGTCTGAGGCTTCTAGGAGACCCTATGCCCATTGATATGGCCAGGTAGAGATGAAAGCAAGCATTATGATGGTTCCCAAAGCTCTCATTCCTCATATATGCCTCCCAAGTATCTCAATTCATCATTTTTATCAAAGCAAACCAAAAGGCTTAAGGCTTGTTTCCCAAGGAAACCCTAATTCAACTATTCATCAATTGTGCCTTGCCCATGAAGCAACCTCAACCCATGATCAAATACAATCAAGGGAAGTTCTTCCATTCATCATTTCATGCATATTTGAGCTTATTTAAGTGTCCTCAATCATTAACTCATCAGGATTTGAGGCATGGACTTGAGAAGTTGATCAGTTAATTCATCTGACTATCTTGAAGTACACTAGGACCTATCTTTTGATGTGTTTGTTAAATGGATATGACCCCAAGAGAAAAAATGTTCTTAAGGACCATATTAACAACTCTTATGTTCATCAAAAATTTATTTGAATCTTGGAAGGTCATCATCCATTTCAAAACATTATAGGTCATTTTGACTAAAACCCTAATTTTGGGTCAACTTCCCAAGAACATAACTCATTCATTTTTCATGATTTTGAGGTGGGATTAAATGCATTAGAAATTTTAAGATGTCTACTTCATTTGTTATGTTTAACAAATTTTCATGATCCAAAAATAAATACATGTGATAATGCAAAACATTATAGGTCACTTTGGACCAAAGGCATTGATATGTGAAAAAGTCCAACTTCAAGTGCCCATAACTTTCTCATCGAAAACCCAAAATGATGAAAAATTTGAGTCCAAATAGATTGTCTTGAAAATATCTACAACTTTGATGTTGAAGGTTTTGTCATTTGGAGCTTGCATCATTGAAATATAAAGGCTTGAAGTTGACCATTTTTGGAAATTTTCACATACACATGTTTTGCACCTTGCACTTCATGATCAATTTTCACGAATTTTCCAATTCCAAATGAAGTTTTTTTCAACATAACAATTAATCCTCATGTCAAGAGCTTTCCAACCATTACCCATAAGGCTATGTTTTATTTTTGGAAATATCATTTTCAAAGAGAAGAACATTTGGGTGCATTTTTGGAAACTAATTGAAAACACATTACATAAGCTAATTGCATCCATTTTGCACGACCATTCCATCATATTATGATCTCATCTTGCCAAACCAAGAGGAATTGGGCCCTCCATGCGCCTGTACAGGCCCATGCATGGAGGCCCTTTCCATTCATAATTTCATAACCTGAAGGCACCTGTTATGCTGCAAGAATCTCTCCATAGCCTCACTTAAAGGAACTCTCTCTTTCTATTCAAAAATTCAGATCTAAATTTCAACTACATTGGTTGATTTCTAGATCTATAGTTCCTTAACCTTGCTCATCTTCATCCTGAGATCATACTGCAAGCAAAAGCTTTGAAGAATCGTGCTCTCAAGATCCACATTTTATAGGTGGACATCCAAACTTATTTTCTTCGAAACTCTTTGTTTATAGCTTGTTTATTGCATTTACTGGGTTGGCTGAAGTCCTCTCATCAGAGGCAACATAATTGTGCTTTGAATTTTGAAAATCCTTTAAGTTTAAGTTGAACACCATAATTTTCAACCTCTGATTTCTTTTACCATAGAAGTCTAGAGCAGAAATAGATGGCACAGGGTGATGTGCATCACCCCAGCTTTCCATTGCTATATAGATCGTGGCATTTGATGGAGGTTGCCACGTCTGCAACTCTCACCGGCGTTGGAGGTCTCGCCGGAGAAGACGGTGGTGAACACCACCGTCCCAACTCTAGATCGAATCCTGACCACACGATTTTGTTTCCAGATCTAATCTGGACCACTTCTTTTTATGACTTTTTAATGGCAACATGTGGCTCGTTTGACTAGCGTGTTTGGTAGCCGCGCATTTAGATCCGTCTGATGCGCCAGCTCAATTAATGAGCTCTTGATCCAACGCCTCACGCTTTTTCTTATTTTTATTTTCTGATTTTTATTTCCATTTTATTTCTTTTATTCCATTTTATTTCAAAAAATCATATCTCATTCATTATTGGTCCAAAAAATGTGAGACCAATTGCATTATTTCTCTTTTAATTTCTAGTTTCTAAAAATGATTTTTAATATTTTTTATTTTATCATTTGATATTTTTTATGATTTTTCTCTTTTTTGGTTATTTTTAATTCATTTTAAATAGTTTTCAATATCCAAAAAATACAAAAATATTTTCTCAACCTCTTTGAATGATGATGGATCTATGAAAAATATTCTCATCAATTTATTAATTGATTTGAGATTTTAATTCAATTAGGTTATTTTTATGCATTTTTAATTGATTAAAAATAGTTTCTGGTTTCTAAAATTGCTGAAATTTTTTGTCAAACTTTGTTTGACCTTGTTGAACTTAGGATGATCCATTTGGACTTTTTAAAGTCGATTTGAAATGGATTTGAAGTTTGACCTTTAATTGTTTATTTTAATTCAAGTATTATTTTAATTTTGAAAAAATACCAAAAATATTTTATTTGTTTCTTGACTTCTAAGTTTTATTTTGCTTCTGTTTACTAATGTTTGACCTTGATTTCATCTATCTTTGGTCAATGTATGTTGATGATCTCATTTGATTTCCATTAATGCACTTTCTTATTCATCTTCTTCTTCTTCTTCTTTTTCTTTTTTTGATCAATGAGTTAAAGATTGGTGGTTAGTCTTGATGTATGGGAGGTTTAACCTTCCTTGATTCAAATCTAATTCAACTTGATCATGGATCAAGTGAATGGCTTTGCATTAAGGATAGGTTGCTTCCTAATCAAGCAAAGAACCTAAATTAATACAAGATCATTTCTCATCTTCTTTTGGCATGGCAAGTTGTAGGAGCTTGATTCACTAATCAAGATCTCTAACTTGTGTTTGTTGCCTATATTTTATTGACCGGCCTCAAATAGGTGTGACTACTACATTAGTCCACTTACGATTGCTTAACATAGCGCTAAATTGCCTTATGGCACACTAACACTAACCATTAACCATTAACATTTAATTCTTGCACTTTACATTTATGCAATTTACTATTCTTGCACATATTATTCATTTGCTTTTGCCCTTTGCTCATTTGAGCACATGTTTATGTTAATGCAATTTGCCTTTTGCTCACTTGAGCACATAATTGTGTATATATTATTGTGCTTGTGTTTTGTTTTGATTTTTGTGAACCAAATGCAAAATGGACAAAAGGACTTAGATTCTAGGATATTCCCTATGCAAAATGGAGTAAAAAGGCCTTAATGTTGAAGATAAATTGAAAGGACCAAATCTCTAAACTCATTCTTGGCGATTCCTTGTTGACATTATAGAACTTTTTGATGTGTGTGTTCTTTTGCTAGGGATTCCTATTTGAGCCAAAGTGAAGAACCATTGTCATGTGCATCTAAAATAAGAGATACAAGAGCCATTGGAAGATTCCTAAAAGCTTGCTTGATTGATTGGTTGCTTGAGTATATACTTATTTGCTTGCATATTCCAAAGGATGAGAGCTACTTGGATCATCAATATGGTCTCAAGAAGGGAACTCCATTTGTGGTCTTGTTTCTTCTCCCTCATCTCTTGTATGTTTAGGACTTAGCCATTCTTATTCTTCCCTCCACTCTAACCGAAGCCAAAACTTTTGTGCAAACATTAACATTTGTTTTCAAACATTAGAAACCTAAGCATTATGCTTTTGATTTTCAAACTTTCTTTTCATAACACTTATTTTGAATTGAATCTTTAAGTCAACTTTGACCATATTTTGTAAATATTTTTCATTGGTAAATATAACTCATTCAAATGTTTTGTGGTTTCAATGGCCAATTTCTTATCCAAAAAAATTTCATAACCTTTAGCTATTAGGTTTGAGTTATCCTTGAGGTAGATATAATACTCACCTATATCCTTAGTGATGGACAATGAGTCTTCCATGCTTATTATAGGGTTAACCCATCACTAGCATGTTGAAGCTATCCTCATATGGTGAATTTGTGGTTTTAGGTTGAGTTTTCTCCCTTGGATAACAAAAGACCTTAAGGCTTTTGGACCAATCAATTCATCAACTTATTTTGAGATTTTTACCCCGAACTACGAGGTTTTGATCCTGATCTTTTTTAAGGTGGTACGTAGGCAGTGGGTTTATCCATTCAAACACAAAATTATAAATAATTTGTACATTCTTCTCTCATCTCCCCAATCATGTTTGCACAAATAATTTTTCACAAATACCAACCTACCTTACAACAATTGTAAAAAGGGCTCCCTAGGAGTACCTAGGATGTTCTGGGTGCTTAAAACCTTCCCATTGCATAACCAACCCCCTTACCCTAATCTCTGACATTTTTATTAGTTTTTTATTCGATAAAACTTCTCGGTTTTTGTTCGCTTTCTAACCTTTCCTTTGGATAAATAGAAGTGCGGTGGCGACTCGAATTGTATGGTTTACTTTTGATTTAGTCCATAAATCTAAAGGTAACGAATACCCCGCTACAGTTGTCGAACATGAGCGTCCATCGTGATCCTGGTTCAGGGCCTTCCTCAAGGCGTACCTCGAAGCCTGGCATAGTGAAGTCTCCGATAAATATGATGTCTTCATCTGGAAAGTCAAACCTCAATGGATGGTAACCTTCGACAGGTAGGTGAGCGAGATAGTCAGCCAAAACACTCACTTTTATTGCTTTCTGGGTCACGTATTGTATATCGTACTCGGTTAACAACATTTGCCCCCGGGAGATTCTACCAGTAACAACAGGATTTTCGAATATATACTTTATCGAATCCATCTTGGATATCAATAATGTAGTGTGGCAAATCATATATTGTCTCAGGTGTCGGGTAGCCCAAGTCAAAGCACAATAAGTCTTCTCTAAAAGTGAGTATCGGGTATCACATTTAGTGAACTTCTTGCTGAGATAGTAGATAGCATGTTCTTTCTTGCCTGTGTCGTTGTGTTGACCCAAAATGCAACCCATGGATTCATCCAGTACTGTGAGGTACATAATGAGCAGTCTACCGGGAACAGGTGGTATCAAGATTGGTGGTTCTTGCAAGTACTTTTTTATTTTATCAAATGCCGCTTGGCAATCGTTGTTCCGCACAATGGATTGGTTCTTTCTCAACAATTTGAATATCGGTTTGCATGTAGCCGTCAAGTGAGATATGAATCTAGAGATGTAATTAAGTCTCCCAAGGAAGCCTCGAACTTCTTTTTCTGTTTGGGGAGATGGCATTTATTGGATGGCTCGAACTTTGTCGGGATCAACCTCAATACCCTTCTGACTGACTATGAAACCCAAGAGTTTACCGGATCGGACCCCAAAAGTACATTTAGCCGGATTCAGACGCAGTTTAAACTTTTGGAGTTTGACAAACAACTTTCTCAGGTTAACCAGATGATCTTCCACAATTCTGGATTTGGCAATTACGTCGTCCACATAAACCTTAATCTCTTCATGAATCATGTCGTGAAAGAGTGTCACCATGGCGCGCTGATATGTTGCCCCTGCGTTCTTCAAGCTGAATGGCATGTGTAGGTGTTTAATTGGCTGCATTATATGGTAAAACACTAGATGGGTACTAATGTCTTGACTGATGTCATGACATGTATGTGTAACTACAGTGTAGTTACTGCAGGACTAGCTAACACAGGATTCATTGAATGTCAAACTGGATGCTGTGACATTCATACCTGTCAACAGATACTAAGGAATAGAACAGCAGGTGTTCTGTTAGAACTTAGTATTTATTTCCAGTCTGGTTATCAAGGAAAGACCAGACCTGGCATAAGGCCTACTGACTGAATGTCAAACTGGATGTTATGACATTCATCATTGACAGCAGCTACTGAAGATTAGACAGAGTGGTGTTCTGCTATACTTCAGCATGTAACTTAGTTTGTTCTTCAAAAGAATAACAAAACTAACTTAAGGCCAATTGTGTAAATGTTAAGTTGGACACTTTGACATTTATTAATGTAAGCTTTCACTGTAGTATGATCATTTTGATCATGTACAGGTCAGCAAAATTGTACAGTCTGTTTTCTGGAAAAACAGACTCAGCATATGGACCTTGATGTCAAGCTGAATGTCGTGACATTCATGCCTGACAGCATATGCTATATTGTAGGTTGTTCAGTTTTCTGTTTCAGCTTTTTCTCAGGCTATTCTTCAGGAAGTCAACAGCTTAGAGAAAAACCAGGAAATCAACAACCAATCTACATTCAATGAACCTAACAAATAGCCTATTTGTTAGTAACCTAAATGTTGAATTTATGGGAACTTGTGTGACCTTAAATTCAGGAGAATACAGGTGCAAAAGCCCAGGATACTGCAATATAAAAGGAAGGCGTTCCTTCATTCAGTTTTAGGGATTTTGAGGCGTGAAGATTTTGTGTGTCCATCATACTTCACTGCTGTATTTTTGTGAGTCTTGTATTAGACGTATCTTGTAAGCCAAGTCATTATCAAGTAGATGATAGCTTTGGCATAGGGTGTTCATTGAGTTGTAAGTGTTGTGTCACTCAAAGCTTTTAAGCGTGAGTGCTGTGTATCTTAATTAAAGCTGTGAAGCACAATCAAGAGTTGTTTGAAGTGTGACTTCAACTTGTCTTTAATATTGTTTAAAGATAGTAATCACTGAGGTGATTGAGGGGGAGTGAGTAGGAACTCTGATCTTAGGTTAAGATTGAAATTGCATTGGGTAGGGATTAAGTGATAAGTTGTAAACGGGTGAGTTTAGCTTTGAATTGATACTACTAATAGTGGATTTCCTCCCTGGCTTGGTAGCCCCCAGACGTAGGTCATGTTGGACTGAACTGGGTGAACAATTACTTGTGTTATTTATTGCACTTACTGTTAAGTTCTGCATAATCCCTGTCTGTGCAGAATTGGATGTCATAACAACCAGTGTGACATCCAAAGTCTGATAACTAGAATTTCAATTGGCATCAGAGCAGGCACCCTGCCTGTGAACTTCTGGGTGAGATCTAGGGAAGTTACTTTCTAGTACCATGGACAAGGATTTAGGACACTCAAACAGACCACCCATGTTGGATGGCTCTAATTATGATGACTGGAAGCCTCGTATGATAGCCTTCTTAAGGTCTCTAGACAGCAAAGTCTGGAGAGTTGTCAACAAAAGTTGGGAACATCCAATGAGGACAGGTGAAGATGGAGTCAGTGTGCAGATTCCTGAAGAAGAGTGGGACAAGGAGCAAGAGGCATTAGCTCTTGGAAATTCCAAGGCCTTGAATGCATTGTTCAATGGAATCAGCAAGAACATCTTCAGGCTGGTACACCACTGTGAACTAGCTAAGGAAGTTTGGGATACCCTCAAGGTAACTCATGAAGGTACTTCAAAGGTGAAGATGTCCAAACTTCAGATGCTGACCACCAAGTTTGAAAATCTGAGGATGAAAGAGGATGAGACTATTCATGACTTTCACATGAATATTCTTGAAATTGCAAACACCTCTGGTGGACTAGGTGAGAAAATGGCTGAAGAGAAACTTGTAAGAAAGATTCTCAGGTCCTTGCCTAAGAGATTTGCTATGAAGGTCACAGCCATAGAGGAGGCGCAGGACATCTGCAACATGAAGGTGGATGAACTCATTGGTTCCCTCCAAACCTTTGAAATGGGCTTGGGTGAGTATGCTGAGAAGAAGAACAAAAGCATAGCTTTTGTATCTAATGCTGAAGAGGAGTCAGAAGCAGGATATACTGGAGGTGATGAAAGTATATCAGAAGCCTTAGCCATGCTTGGGAGACAGTTCAACAAGTTCGTGAAGATGATTGATCAAAGAGGTAGACCCAATGTCAAGAACATCCCGTCTGACATTAAGAAAAGATCAACTTCTGATGAGAAGTTCAATCACGGCAAGGGAATCCAGTGTCATGGTTGTGAAGGGTATGGACACGTCAGAGCTGAATGCCCTACTTACCTTAAATTGCAAAATAAGGGGCTAGCTATCACATGGTCTGAAGGAGACTCTGAAAGTGAATCTGAAGGAGAATCTGCCAAACATGTCACTGCACTAACCAGTGTTTGTGCCTCTGAAGATGACTCAAGTGCAGATGAACTGACCTTTGATGAACTTGCTGCAGCCTATAAGAAGCTGTGTTCCACCAGTGCAGAAGTGCGTGCACAAGGAGAAAAGCAAAAGAAACTCATCAAGGAACTGGAAGATGAGAGACAGATGCAACTGTCTGTCATAGAGGGTCTAAATGGTGAGATAACCCTGCTGACCTCCAAGCTGAATCAGATGACTAAATCCATCAGAATGATGAATAAGGGAACTGACACCTTGGAGGAGATTCTAAAGGTGGGACAGCAGTCTGGAACCAAATCTGGCCTTGGATTTGGGAAAAGATCCTCAACTGAACACAAACGCCCAAAGGCTAAAGTTCAGAAGTTCAAGCGGAAGTCAAAGCCAATGTCTCAACATCGAGGAACTAGGATGAATGATCATCAGAAGAGGAAATACCAGGAGTGGAGGTGTCACCACTGTGGTAGGCTTGGTCATATAAAAGCCTTCTGCTACTGGATTCATGGTTTCCCTAACCAAGCCTTGCATGTTAAGCCTAAGCATAAAACACATAAGCGCTATGCTTCCATTAAGAAGCAACAATGGTATGCTAGGATAGCACACACTGCTCTAAGGGCTTCTTCCAGAGAAGACTGGTACTTTGACAGTGGATGCTCAAGACACATGACTGGTATGGAAAATCTACTGGTAGATATTCAACCTCACACTACCAGCTATGTGACCTTTGGTGATGGTGCCAAAGGAAAAATAAAAGGTGTGGGCAAACTGGACTGTTCTGGAGTGCCAAAACTGAATAATGTGCTGTTAGTAAGAGGACTAACTGCAAACCTCATCAGCATAAGTCAGCTGTGTGATCAAGGGTTTCATGTTCAGTTTACTAAGGAGCTATGCATTGTGACAAATGGTGACAATCATGAAGTTATGAGAGGAACCAGGTCCAAAGATAACTGCTACCTGTGGGAACCTGAAGTCTCAAACCTTTCCACAACATGCTCCTCAGCCAAGGAAGAACAGGATGTGAAGTTGTGGCATAGACGTCTTGGACATCTCCACTTACGGGGAATGAAGAAGATAATATCCAAGGAAGCTGTCAGAGGAATTCCAAAGCTCCTGATTGATGAAGGAAGAGTCTGTGGAGAATGCCAGGTGGGCAAGCAAACCAAGATGTCACATCCAAAGCTGGGACATCCCACAACCTCCAGAGTTCTGGAACTGTTGCACATGGACCTAATGGGACCTATGCAGGTTGAAAGTCTTGGTGGGAAGAAATATGCATACGTGGTGGTGGATGACCATTCCAGATACACGTGGATAAGCTTCATCAGAGAGAAGTCAGATACATTTGATGTCTTCAAAGACCTGTGCATAAGACTTCAAAGGGAAAAGGACAGTTGTGTGGTCCGGATTAGAAGTGATCATGGTACGGAGTTCAAGAATTCCAAGTTTGATGAGTTTTGCTCGTCTGAAGGAATAAGTCATGAGTTCTCCTCACCTATAACTCCTCAGCAGAATGGAATAGTTGAAAGAAAAAATAGAACTATTCAAGAATCTGCCAGAGCAATGATTCATGCAAAGAAGCTCCCCATGCACTTCTGGGCAGAAGCAATGAACACCGCATGCTATGTTCACAACAGAGTCACCTTGAGAAAAGGAACCTCCTCCACTCTATATGAAATATGGAAAGGCAGAAAACCCACTGTGAAGTACTTTCATATCTTTGGAAGTAAATGCTACATTCTCACAGATCGTGAACAGAGAAGGAAGCTAGATCCCAAAAGTGATGAAGGTATATTTTTGGGATACTCCACAAACAGCAGAGCCTACAGAGTGTTCAACTACAGGACCAATGTCCTGATGGAATCCATAAATGTCATTGTGGACGATAAAGAGGAAGGAACCGATGTCATGGAGGATGTTGAAACATTCCTTGACAGTTCAACTGACAGTCCAGTCAAGTCTGAAGAAGTACAGGAACCTCCTCCTGAATGTGAAGTAGATGCAACCACCAAAGTGCCATCTATCAGAATTCAGAAAGACCACCCTAAGGATCTTATCATAGGGGATCCCACCAGTGGTGTAACTACCAGGTCAAGAGGAATAAACTCAAATTCCTGCTTTGTATCCAAGGTTGAACCAAAGAATGTGAAGGAAGCCCTGACTGATGAATACTGGATCACTGCCATGCAAGAGGAACTTGAGCAGTTCAAAAGGAATGAAGTCTGGGAGCTAGTTCCAAGACCTGAAGGGACCAACATCATTGGTACCAAGTGGATCTACAAAAACAAGTCTGATGAGAAAGGAGTAATTACTAGGAATAAAGCAAGACTAGTAGCTCAAGGATACACTCAAGTTGAAGGGGTAGATTTTGATGAGACATTTGCTCCTGTGGCTAGGCTTGAGTCCATCAGATTGCTGTTGGGGGTAGCATGCATCCTGAAGTTTAAGCTATTCCAAATGGATGTGAAGAGTGCATTCTTGAATGGCTACCTGAATGAAGAAGTCTATGTGGAACAACCTAAAGGGTTCTGTGATCCTAACCAACCTGAGCATGTATACAAGTTGAGGAAAGCCTTGTATGGGTTGAAACAAGCACCTAGAGCATGGTATGAAAGGTTAACCGAATTTCTGACCTCAAATGGATACAGAAAGGGTGGCATAGATAAAACCTTGTTTGTGAAGGATGAAGAAGGCAAAATCATGATAGCTCAAATCTATGTTGATGATATAGTCTTTGGTGGAATGTCAGAACAAATGGTTCAAAAATTTGTTCACCAAATGCAGTCTGAGTTTGAAATGAGTCTAGTGGGAGAACTGACCTATTTCCTTGGAATGCAAGTAAACCAAATGGAGGACTCTATGTTTCTCTCCCAAAGCAAGTATGCCAAGAACATAGTTAAGAAGTTTGGTATGGATAATGCTAGGCACAAGAGGACTCCTGCTCCCACTCATCTGAAGTTAACCAGAGATGATGGAGGGCCTAGTGTTGATCAATGCCTGTATAGAAGCATGATAGGTAGCCTGTTGTACCTAACTGCAAGTAGACCTGACATTTCTTATGCAGTTGGAGTTTGTGCCAGATATCATGCAGAGCCTAAGGTGAGCCACTTGAATCAAGTCAAACGGATTCTCAAGTACATCAATGGGACATGTGACTATGGGATGCTGTACTCACATGGGTCTGAGCCTGTCCTATCTGGGTATTGTGATGCAGACTGGGCTGGGAGTGCTGATGACAGAAAAAGCACATCAGGTGGATGCTTCTTCTTAGGAGACAACCTCATATCTTGGTTCAGCAAGAAGCAGAACTGTGTCTCTCTGTCCACTGCAGAGGCTGAATACATAGCGGCTGGAAGCAGTTGTTCCCAACTGGTTTGGATGAAACAGATGCTCACTGAGTACAATGTCACTCAAAATGTCATGACATTGTTCTGTGATAATCTCAGTGCCATCAATATCTCCAAGAATCCCATCCAACACAGCAGGACCAAACATATTGACATTAGGCACCACTTCATCAGAGATTTGGTGGAAGACAAGGTGATCACTTTGGAACATGTAGCCACGGATCTTCAACAGGCTGACATATTTACAAAGGCTCTGGATGCTACTCAGTTTGAAAACTTGAGGAGCAAACTGGGAATATGTCTCTCTGAGACCTTATAGCAACCACTGATGTTTGGGATAAATTGTTTAATAACTCTGCCTATTAAACAATTTGTACTAGGCTATGATTGGTCACCAGATCATAGCTATGCTACCTGCAACAAGGGTGGTTACAGGAGGGTATGGAGACACCCTACTGTGAGAAGGCCAATGTATCTGCAGGAGTTCAAGGATGCTGTTCATGCAGGAGTGGTTCTGGATGTCAGAAACAACATCATGGCATCTGATATGGTGGTACCTACTGTAAAGCAAAAGTGGGTGATTACTTGATCAAAGCTGTGAAGCAAGATCAAGTGGATGGTAACTTGGTTGAAACTGTGAAGTAAAACCAAGTCTGTAACTCTGTCGTTATTCTCTGGTTATGTTGTTGGCTTTGGCAACATTTTTGACAAAAAGGGGGAGTAACCCCTGAATAAACAGAGTGGGTGTCTCTACAACAGACACTCATGGGTCTCTACAACAGACTCTCAGGACGACAGATTCCTCCCCTGCAGCGCAATTGTGTGTGAAGTTTTTATTTAACTTCCATGTGTGTGAGTGTGCTGCCACTCTGAGTGTATTAGCTAGTAATAATTCCTGCTAGGTGTGTATTTCCGCTGCTATGAACTCTGTTATGGGGATCAAAGTGTTTTAGCCAAAAATTTGCCAAAGGGGGAGTTTGTAGGTGTTTAATTGGCTGCATTATATGGTAAAACACTAGATGGGTACTAATGTCTTGACTGATGTCATGACATGTATGTGTAACTACAGTGTAGTTACTGCAGGACTAGCTAACACAGGATTCATTGAATGTCAAACTGGATGCTGTGACATTCATACCTGTCAACAGATACTAAGGAATAGAACAACAGGTGTTCTGTTAGAACTTAGTATTTATTTCCAGTCTGGTTATCAAGGAAAGACCAGACCTGGCATAAGGCCTACTGACTGAATGTCAAACTGGATGTTATGACATTCATCATTGACAGCAGCTGCTGAAGATTAGACAGAGTGGTGTTCTGCTATACTTCAGCATGTAACTTAGTTTGTTCTTCAAAAGAATAACAAAACTAACTTAAGGCCAATTGTGTAAATGTTAAGTTGGACACTTTGACATTTATTAATGTAAGCTTTCACTGTAGTATGATCATTTTGATCATGTACAGGTCAGCAAAATTGTACAGTCTGTTTTCTGGAAAAACAGACTCAGCATATGGACCTTGATGTCAAGCTGAATGTCGTGACATTCATGCCTGACAGCATATGCTATATTGTAGGTTGTTCAGTTTTCTGTTTCAGCTTTTTCTCAGGCTATTCTTCAGGAAGTCAACAGCTTAGAGAAAAACCAGGAAATCAACAACCAATCTACATTCAATTAACCTAACAAATAGCCTATTTGTTAGTAACCTAAATGTTGAATTTATGGGAACTTGTGTGACCTTAAATTCAGGAGAATACAGGTGCAAAAGCCCAGGATACTGCAATATAAAAGGAAGGCGTTCCTTCATTCAGTTTTAGGGATTTTGAGGCGTGAAGATTTTGTGTGTCCATCATACTTCACTGCTGTATTTTTGTGAGTCTTGTATTAGACGTATCTTGTAAGCCAAGTCATTATCAAGTAGATGATAGCTTTGGCATAGGGTGTTCATTGAGTTGTAAGTGTTGTGTCACTCAAAGCTTTTAAGCGTGAGTGCTGTGTATCTTAATTAAAGCTGTGAAGCACAATCAAGAGTTGTTTGAAGTGTGACTTCAACTTGTCTTTAATATTGTTTAAAGATAGTAATCACTGAGGTGATTGAGGGGGAGTGAGTAGGAACTCTGATCTTAGGTTAAGATTGAAATTGCATTGGGTAGGGATTAAGTGATAAGTTGTAAACGGGTGAGTTTAGCTTTGAATTGATACTACTAATAGTGGATTTCCTCCCTGGCTTGGTAGCCCCCAGATGTAGGTCATGTTGGACTGAACTGGGTGAACAATTACTTGTGTTATTTACTGCACTTACTGTTAAGTTCTGCATAATCCCTGTCTGTGCAGAATTGGATGTCATAACAACCAGTGTGACATCCAAAGTCTGATAACTAGAATTTCAGCATGACTTTGTAGCAGTAAGTTCCCCAAGGCGTGATAAAATTTGTCTTCTCCATATCATCTAGTGACATCTTTATCTGATTGTACCCGGAGAACCCATCCATGAAAGAAAAGACGGAGAATTGAGTTGTGTTGTCGACCAAAACGTCAATATGAGGCAAAGGGAAGTCATCCTTTGGGCTCGCTCTATTGAGGTCTCGATAGTCTACACACATTCTGACTTTACCATCCTTCTTCGGAACTGGAATGATATTAGCAACCCACTGCGGATACTCAGAAATGGCTAAGAAGCCAACGTCTAACTACTTCTTAACCTCTTCCTTGATCTTGAGTGCTGTAACACCCCTTTTTCTACCCCAAATTATTAGCATATAATCAGAGTAAATAAGCACGCATATAAAGAAAAGGGCGTCACATCGACGTTTTCGAAACTTAACACTTTCAAAAACCAACAATACATCTGGTCATTCAAAATGACACATTTCACTCATCATGAATATTCAAGCAATATGCGTTCGCAGTGGAAAATAAAGAATACTCATGTATTTCATAATATGATCCATGTCCCATACCATGATCATCTCTCAATAATCACTTCAAATAAAATAAAACAATTAATGACATAAAACATATCCAATTAAGACACGAGTTCAATACCACTAATCTACCCAGTGTTACATGACCAGAGCATTGACTCATTACCAAATTTCAAACTAACTACGGAAACTCTCCAGCTATTCTCGAGCGAGCTACCGTCCACCTACTCCAGCAATACTACTCTGTAGTATCTGCACGATACCCATGTAAAGGTAACATTCAAACAGAAAGGGTGAGAATTCCAAATCATTATGAAATAGCATAATAAGGCACAATGAATTAGAACAACAATTCAAGAATTCATCACACTTTATATAATCACATCAATAATATTAACCAACAATCATCTCACATATCACACCCACATCAATACATGCATTCAATGATCACATAACTATAAACGACTCAATATCTAGAATCCAAGCCACGCTTCCGATCCGGACAAGACCAAAGCCCTACGTCTGTTTCCAATGAAGGATCACCGCTTAATACTACGCCTAATCCCAATTAAGGATTAACGTCTGCTACGTCTGTTTCTAATGAAGGATCACCGCTTAAATACTACGCCTAATCCCAATTAAGGATTAACGTCTGCTACGTCTGTTTCCAATGAAGGATCACCGCTTAAATACTACGCCTAATCCCAATTAAGGATTAACGTCTGCTACGTCTGTTTCCAATGAAGGATCACCGCTTAACCACTTCCACAATGAAGTCAACCATGCTATGAATGAATGCACGCATACCAACACATATGCAATTAAGACCATCTATATACCGTCTTAACATCCCACATATCACCATGACTCACAATTGGTACATATACACATTCATCACAACACATCAATTACGATTACATATACACACCCATAACCATAAATCATTCACAATTCGATAATGGTATACATACACATTCATACGATATATTATTCACCAATATAGGCCAATCATCAAATATGTACACATAGATTTCATTCCAAAACGCACACAACAGTTAAATATCAATTTTTCACTTTTCAAACAGTGTTAACCGGTTAACGCCATGGGTTAATCGGTTAACGCAAAACAGAATGCGCTTCTTGGCAATTTTTATCAGTGTTAACTGGTTAACGCCCTGGGTTAACCGGTTAACGCAAGACAGAATGCAATTTTTTCATAAATCGTAACAGTGTTAACCGGTTAACGCCCTGGGTTAACCGGTTAACGCAAAACAGAAAGCTGTTCCTGCACTAACAACGAAACAGAATGCAGAATTTTCCGCATTTTTCATCGTTGGAGGACTTCCGGACCTCCGATTTCGATTCCGTAAAAAGCTACACGTTTAGAAAATTATGACTCATCCAAATATATATTCATTCACAGTTTTAGCATAATTTAATCATCACAATTTTAGAGTATTTATCAAGACCTAATAATTCCAAATCATGCCAATTAAGGATTTTAACCTAAAACATGTTCCTACCCATTGACCCAATCATACTAACCCATAATAATAAGGATTTTCCCCCTTACCTTGTAAATCTGATGAAAACCCTGACTCCTCTTCACTTTTCCTCTCCTCTTTCTCTATTGCCTTTAGTGCTCTAGTGAATTATATTTCTCACTCCCCTCACCTCTTACTATTTATAATAGTATTCTAGTTGGGCTTAACTCATCTAATTTAATCACTAGGTCCAATAATACCTAATATTTAAATATCTCTATTTAAATTTAAATAATTATCACTCATTATGCAACCAAGCTAATTAATTAATTCCATTATTTAATTATTTCTCATATCCACTAGATAATGAATTAATACACCAATTAATTAATTAACACTCCACATGATTAAATTAAAATATAATAATAATAGTATAATAATTAATACTAACAAAATTGGGTTGTTATAAGTGCCATATCGGGTCTGGTCCTTCTGAGCTTCTGCTTGACTGGAGGACATTCAGACTTGAGTGGTAAGTGATGTTCAACAATGTTGGTGTCTAACCCTGACATATCTTGATACGACCAAGCAAAGACGTCAACATATTCACGCAATAACTCTACCAACTCGGAGTGTACATGCTCGGCAAGGGATGCCCCAACTTTTACTTCTTTTTTATCAGTTTCAGAACCCATGTTAACGACATCCACTGGTTCTTTGTATGGCTGAATCTCTTCTCCTCGTGCTCAAGGAGTCATGCTAGTTCAGTCGGTAATTCACAATCTTCCTCACCGTCGTCTTCAGCTTGGTTGATTGTAAGTCTAGATTCATAGTTGATTTTAGCCATGTCGTAATCAATGGTTTTATTTGCTCTGCATATGATGAGCTTATTTTAGTATGCTTTTTTTTAGAAAAGTGGAAAAAGGAAAAAAAGAAATCTTTTGCCATTTCGTTGTTTTTAGTGAAAAAGGAAAATAACTGAAAGAAAAGGGAACAAAAGTTTTGCATGAAAAAAAGTACTTTTCATTTATTCACATAATACTTTTAAGCATGGGGGCCCTTACAAGCTACCCTCTCGTCTCGGGCGAGGACGAGGGATGGATAGAACAAAATGCATTGCGTTTTTTCCGAGTACACCATAGGAATCATGGTGGTTGTCCAGTTGGGAAGCTTGAATCCTGGAGGACATCTGCGAACAAGGTTGGGTGTCGCTGGCTTGTTACCACTGGACTCTCCAATAACTGCCACGGTATGCTCATTTTAATAGCCGGCGCTGCTGAACTTGACCGGGTTGAATTGCTTTTTCTTTGGACTCACGTTGCATGATGCTGGGTGATAACTGATACCAAACATGTTTCACTTTTCTGCTACACTGACGACCTTACCCTAACCAGGAAGCGGGCCTTTCTCCAATATCCGCTTGGCACTCTTTGCTGAGGATAGGATGGTAGCGGGTGACTGATTGTTGTTGGCTGTGGCAGAACTGACATCTTCAAATTCTAGACAGTGGAGCGAAACCTTGACGATCCCCTCATCTGTTTCAACATATCTGAAGGAGGAGAGTTCACTGACCAACAAATCTTCTTCCCTACACACGATTACCAGTTTGTCATCTATCAAGTATTTCAGTCAGTGGTGCAATGTAGAAGTGACTTCCCCAACGACATGAATCCATGGTCTTCCTAATAGACAATTGTAGGTTGGGTTGATATCCATGACTTGGAATGTGATGTTGAACTGGTGGGGTCCAACACAAATAGGCAAATCGACCTCCCCAATTACCTACCTTCGGGAACCGTCGAAAGCTCTAACGATCAATGCATTGGTCCTCATTTCGGGCCCCTTAAACTGTAATTGGCTTAATGTAGACTTTGGTAGTACGTTAAGAAAAGATCCAGTATCAACGAGGACTCGGGATAAGAAAGAGTCAGTACATGTGACAGAAATATGTAGTGCTTTGTGTAGCACCTCAAATTTGCACCCCCCCATTCATGCATTCATTTCATTTTTTAGGTCATTTATCATTCCATATTGCATTGCATCTTGGCAGTCAGTATTGGCATCAAGAGATTCATCAGTACAAAAGAGCAAGTCTTTCCTTGAGATTAAGGCCACATGATTATTTTGAAGAGCTTATATGAGCCAAGGTTCATTTTGAAGCAACTTTACCAAGTGGTAGAGGCCCAAATTCATCATTGCATTTTCAAGTCATCTGAGGCCCATAAAAGTCAATTGTGCAGTCAACTGAGGGCTATGAGGTGGAGAAATGGTTTGAGACACTTCATTCATGTCCAAAAGAGGCCTATTCATCATGTCAAACACCTACCTTGAAGAATTTGAAGCCATATCAAAAGTTTCCAAAAATGGAAAGTGACCTGTAATTTCAAGTTTCCAAAAATGGCAAGTTTTTGGACCACATTCAACTTAACTTTCCAACATCAAAGAAGCTTCAAATGTATTTTTGGTGAACATGAAAGTTGAATATTTTTCTCTCCTCTTTTCAAAAAGTCCAAGATCTTGATCATCTGATGAATGGTTGAGAAGATATGGCCGAATGATTACAATGTGTACATGGAAGTTTAACATGGCATAACTTTGGCTACAAAACTCCAAATTGAGTCACTCTTTTTGCAAATTGCTTCTTGTGACCAATATTTTTCAAATCCATCATTGCCTTGCATGGAATAAAATCACATGATCAAGTGTTCATGCATGAACATTTTGGAGGGAAAATGCATAATTCAAATTTGGTTGATCACATGAACCTAATTCCAATTCCATGTTGTTCATTGGATGATTTTAAGTGATTATGAAGCTTGCATGGCACTGTTCATGTGCACATTGCTCATGCCACCTCACATTTGCATTTTTGGTAATACACCTCATATTTCCTTAAGTTTCCATTAGCCATTGCTTAATTATGATTACAGCATCATTAACATGTGATATAAAAGGCTAATCCTAACTGTTTTGCATAGATTACACATTCTAGATCTAGAAATTGCATTTCCCTCCAAAAATTCTTTCTCTTGATTTTTCAAATTTCTTCACACAAACATGGATTTCCCTTGCACATTCATGATCATGGAAGGATTCTGAGCAAGATTCAACGTGTGAATTGAAGAATTGGTCAAGATCTTGAGCATAGCAAGCACATGAACATGAAGATGGATCTTGGAAATTAAGCTGCATTCAAGTGGTTTCAAGTGTTATTGCCTGCATAGAGCTTCATATCCAGGTTAACGAAGGAGATCTGGAAGATTTGAGCACCTGAGGACACTGTTTCATCACACTGCTCTTCAAGAAGGTTAAAATTCGAATCTCATTATTTGCCATTTTATGCACATGATCTTGTAGAGCGTGTTCCACTGATGATTCTGATATGAATATTGTTGAATTTGGCTGGATATTGAGTGAGTTATGATGAGTTGAAATTTGGTTGTGCAATATGTTTCTCTTTGATCCGTGCTTATTATTGAGAATTAGATCAAATAAATGTGATATTCGAGTTCCTCATTGCGAAACCTTTCGGTTGATGTATGGCATGCAAAATTCTGGAAAAAAATCATGAAGGACCACCGGAGTATGACCGGAATCACTATTCCGGCCATCTGGTCCAGCGCCTAGGGTTTCCATGGACGCGCTAGTAACCTTCGTGACGCCAGTTCGATTCATCGCGTGGCCTTTTTTAAAATTCCATCTGATTTCCATTTCCATGTGAAATGTTGCGTTTCACTTGTTGTAGTGCGCTTGCAACCTTATGCTCCTCTGTTCGAATCCAGCGCCATGCATTTCTTCAATTTTTCAATTGTTTTGCTTGGGCGCTTCTTTTGACTTGCATAACTAGGGTTCGATCCTGCCTGTTAACATACTTTAATTCCCATTGTTTTTTGCTGAGAGCGCTTGGAACCTTCAAGTCTTGGGTTCAATACTTAGTGATGTCCTTTTTTGAATTCCATTCAATTTTTCCATTTATATTTCATTTCCACATTATTTTCCAATAATTTTCATTTTATTTCAATATTATTTCATCAACTTCTAAAATTCATAACAAATAGAAAAATTGTCCAAATTGAGTGCAACTTTTTTTTCATTTTTTTGTTTCAATGTCTATTATTTTTTGATGTCATTTTCCTGATTTTTGTATTTCTGGATTTTTGGTTGTGCTTGATTATTTGAACATGATGCCAAAATGACATGTTGTGCTAATTGATTTGTGAAATGCTTATTGTTTGTCCAAATGCCTTGAATTTTGACATGCTTATTCATAACATGTGACATGATGTTTTGGCTTTTGTTTGGCATTTTTATCATATTCCATCTCTGTTTTAGACACATGAACATATGGTGTGACAATTTGTGTCACACATTTGGATGCTGCCTTTGTTCATTTTCATTCACATGTCATTTGATGTCTTCTGGACCTAATTCTTTGCATGATGCTTGTGTTTAACCTGTTAATCTCACATAAAAAATTTCATGATCATTGGATGTTTTTCTGTTTTGATTTGCATTTTCTCATTTTGCATGTCCAATTGTGTGCACCTTTGCTTGGTCTTGCTTTATCTTGATCATTTGATGGCTTTGCTTGATGAATTAGCCTTGATCATTTTTAGGACATGTTCTTGTTTGGTTGAATGTGCTTCATGTGGAATGTTAGCTTCTGTTTTGACTATTTACTTTGCCTTTGACCCTAGTCTTGGTACTAGTGGTTTGTACTCACCAATTGAGCTCTGTGTTTCAGGTTCAAGCATTTAGCTCTAATGGTTGATGTAATCTCATCACTTGAGATGCAAGTTGCTTTGATTGCTAACCTTTGATTGTGTTGTAGGTTAATTGAGTGTGATGGAATCACTTGAATCCTTGCGCACATAATTGAAATGTCCCACTATTGTTGACTGTTTGACTTGTCTGAATATGATATTGACTGTTTGACTTTTGTACAGGTACATTAGTCGCTTTTAGCTCTCGCTTGAGCTTTGCTTTGGTTGTGGTTGGTATACCACCTAGGTAATCATTCTCTAACTCCATGTAGTCTGGAAGCCCTGTCGTTTCTTTTGGCAGGCATTTGGCTGAAGTCCTCCTTAAGAGGCAATGACTATGTATGTTTATGTTTGTGCTAAAGACCTCCTTGTCGAGGCATGTTACTTGTTAAGTCCTCCTAAGTGAAGAGGCAATTGACAGATAGAAGGGACTAGCAATCAGTCCCCTGTTAGTCGTTGAGTCGTTCATTATGCTCGCACTACGTGCTGATGCTCTTGAACCTAACCCAAGATCTTGTACAGTGTCAGTCAAGTGGAGTAGGGTCCCTCATTCTGGATCCCCATGCCTTCTTTGATCAGAGCTCACCCCGGCCAGGGTTAAGAGCTATGAGGTCTAACCCTCAGTACCTTTCATCTGTTCACCCTGACGGTCAATGTCAGTGGTTAAGAGTTTCAGAACCCCTATAGTTTTGACTTGTTTGTCGAGGTTGATATGACCCCTTGACTAAAGCCCAACCGTGTCTGAGCCTCTTGTTTGCATATAGAACGTGATGATTGCTTGTGTGTTTGCTTGCTGTTTGATTGACTTGCTTCCTGTGCGAGTTAGGTTCTGATTAGAGACCTCAACTTAGGGATCGTTTGCATGACAACTTTTAGGCTCGAGTCGTAGTCTCCCTATTAATCTGTTATCTCCCTAGTCTCTGGTTAGGAGAAAGTTTCTCCCCTGTTAAGGGGAACTACATCGCCCTGATTCTCATACCAGATGAGATACGTAGGCAGGAGATTGAGCGAGATCTCTCCGGGCACTCTTTTCTTTTTTTGAGTGTGTGTTTGTTCAACCTTCTTCCTTTTTGTGTTGTTAGGAGTTGGATGTAAGACCATTTATTGGCATTCTGTTTCCTGTTTGCGTTTGTTTGTTAGGAGTTGGATGTAAGCCCATTTATTGGCATTCCGTTTCCTGTTTCCGTTTGTGTGTTGTTTGACGTCTCAGCGTCTCTTTTCAGCGTTTTGTTTCGGCGTACGTTAGCCGAGCTACGAGTGCTCTGATTCTTTATCTGGTTAGAGAAGATACGTATGCATAGGATGCAATGTCCTAGCGTGCATGTCTCCCATTTCCCCGAACTACGTCGACTCTGATGTTTGTTTCTGACAAACTACGTAGGCCTAGGATGCGACATCCTGCCGAGTCCCCTTCTTCCGTCTTCCACCTGTGTTATTTCATTCCAGTTTTGTGCAGTTTTTGAGCAGTTTGTTAGTAACCTTTTTCTTTTCTTTTGAGCGTGGATCCAGTCGAGTACGATGGACGTGAGGGGGTGCTAATACCTTCCTCTTGCGTAACCGACTCCCGTACCTTGCAATCTCTGGTCGTAAGACCATTCCTTTCCCTTTCCAGGTTTAGTTCGAGCGTTTCCTTTCCCTCCTTTGGGATAAATAACGCACGGTGGATGCTCTATGTCTTTTCCCGCCGGTTGTTTTTCGCGATGCGATAGCTGGCGACTCTGCTGGGGACAACATAAGAAGTTGACCTCTTGCTGGTCCATCTTCCCTAAGCGAGTCAATCCTAGCGCTCTTTAGGATGGTTTTGGTTGCTTTTATTACTTTATTTATTGGTTTCCTATTTGTTATGCTGTGATTGTATATATTTGCATATATGTTTGCATGCATCATATTATCATTGTGCTGGCTGTGTATCTGTTTCTCTGTTGGGTGGGAGTCACAAGAGGTAAAAGGCCCAATACACAGGCTATGAGTGAACTATAGGACACCTAGGAATAGAGTGATTCATGGGAAGCGGGTGGTATGACGCCACTTAGCGGAACATGATATCACGAGCAGTTCAGATTCTGATGGGGTATTATCGTTGCAAACACCTGGTATGCATCTGATGATATTCTTGAAAGGATCGTTTATCCTGTGTTTCTCTTGACCTTACCCTGGCCTAGATGACACCCGTGAGTGGGGCGGGAATGAATCATTTACAGGTACTGATGGTGACTTGCTCTGTTGGTGACCGTGTCCTGTTGGTGACTTCTGTTTGGTCCCGTTGGTGACCGTTGGTTCTGAAGTTTGGGTTTTAAGTTGGTGTCCATGATCTGTGGTTTCTGGTTCCGAATTCATGCCGAAGTTCTGAACCTGTGCCTTGTGATACACAGCCAACCAGCCATGGTTTCATCATTTGCATCATAGCGTGTTTATTTTCAAAAAAAAAATAATGCAAAAAAAAGAAGAGAAAAAAGCTAACTTGCACATGCATATCATTTCTCAGGTTCATTCAGGAGTCTGTTCACATTGAGAGATCGCAGCCATTCCAGAGCTGAAGAGGAAGACTTGCACCTACAGCTTTTACCATGAGCCGTTGACATCTTTGGAAGAATTGGGTAATCTCGTGACCAGCTGTAATCAGAAGGTGTTTGATGATCAGTATTGGGATATTCTGACATTGTTGAAGATGGTGGTTGATCCGGTACCTCTGCAGACTCTCTTACAGTTTTATGATCCGGAGCTCCGTTGCTTCACTTTTCAGGACTACCAGTTAGCGCCCACTCTTGAAGAGTATTCCATCCTTATGAATGTCTGAATCAAACATCAAGTACCCTTCCTAGATGTGCCAAAGGAGGTGGATTTGAAAGTTGTGGCTAAGGCTCTCTATTTGAGTATCAAAGAAGTGAGCGATAATTGGAAACCAAGTGGTGATGTTGTGGGTTTGTCCTTGAAGTTCTTGGTGAGAGTGGCTAAGGAACAAGCGAAGAAAGGGAATTGGGTAGCTTTCAACGCTCAGTTGGCTGTCATGATTTATGGAGTTGTTTTGTTCCCTAGTATGCCTAATTTTGTGGATCTTGCAGCAATCACTATTTTCATTGGAGAAAACCCGGTTCCTACCTTGTTAGCTGACAACTATTATGCTATACACAGTAGGCATGGTAAGGGTGGAGCTATCAGGTGTTGTCTCCCGTTGCTACTCAAGTGGTTCTTGTCTTTTCTACCAACCGGTGGACCGTTTGTGGATACTCAGAATACTCACAAATGGACTCAGAGGATCATGTCGCTCACATCTTATGATATCAAGTGGCAAGCTTATAGGATTAATATGCGCAATGTCATTATGAGTTGTGGAGAGTTTCGCAATGTTCCACTCATAGGAACTAAGGATTGCATCAACTACAACCAGGTTCTTTCTCTCCGTCAATTGGGTTTTGTCATGAATGAAAGGCCGCAAGATGTCGAGATAGCTGAAAGTGTGTACTTTGAGAAACAAAGTGATCTAGAAAGATTGGAGCAAGTAGGAAAAGCTTGGGAGAATATTGGTGTCAAGGATGGATCTGTTTTTGGGAGGAAGTTTGCAATTTCTATGCCTGCTTACATTGAGTGGGTCAAGGAAAGAGTTGGAACTTTGTTGCTACCATATGATCGGATGGAACCATTACAGGAACAACCGCCTCTGATCCTTTCTGAGAATGTGCCTGCTGAGTATTATAAACAAGCCTTAATGGAGAATCGCCAGTTGAAAGAAAATGAACAAGAGATCCAAATGGAGCTTTACAAAGCAAAAACTGATAAGCTGAATTTGGCTCATAAACTCAAAGGAGTGCAAGGCGAAAGTACTAGTAGATCGAGAAACAAAAAGAGGTCCTATGATGAGATAGAAGCAATGTTGGATGGAGAACGTCATGAACGCTTGAGGTTACAAAAAGCGGAAGCCAATTACCAAAGGAAGATACGAGACTTGGAAAGGCAGCTTAAAGACAAAGATATTCAGTTGAAGAAAGAAGTAGACCTAAGGCATGCAGCAGAGAGCCAACTCAGAGGAAGTGACATCCGTGCATCTCATTTCCGAGAAGAAGTTGTGGAACTCGGAGTGCAACTGAAAGAGAAGATCACCCCTTTACCCGAGTGTTCAGAATGTGACCGGTTGATAGATCAGTGCCAGTATTTGAAGACTCTCATTCCTGAAGGACGACTTTCTTAGTTTGTCTTGTTGTTTTTTTTAGAATCACCTCCAGGATTGTTGGATGGGATTCCTTATTCTACTATGATGAATTGGATCTTTGCTTGAACTATGTTTGTATGATCTTTATTTCTCATGGCTATAGATGAGATTTTTGATGTTTCACTTTTGCTCGTCATCCAGTGTAGGTTGCTTCTTTGTTGTTTATGTTCTGCCTATGGGTACAGGTTGCCATTTTTCAAAAGATGGACGAGACTCTTGAATGCCTGAGAAATGACAAAACATAGCATACGCATCATACGCATCATACACATACCATTCTTACATTACAGGTATTCTTGAAGAGGATTTCTCATTCTGGTTCCTGTTTTAGGCAGGATTGTTGATCATCGTCCGCACCGTTACGCGACAAGACTGAATCAACAGAGGAACGTGGATCAAGTTCAGGCAGAATTAGCAGAGATGAGGGCTAACATGGCCCAATTCATGAATATGATGCAAGGGGTCGTGCAAGGGCAAGAGGAACTTCGAGCCTTGGCCCAAAGACAAGAAGCTGTGATTCCACCTGTCAGTCGGAATTCGCCGGAAGGAGTCCCTATCAATGACACCGCTGCTGCCACCATCCCTGTCAATAATTATGCTATGGGTGATGAATTGAGGGGTATTAGAGTCAATGGACAACCCATTGTTGCAAAGACTGCTAATGTTCGAGCGGCCCGTGCTCCATCCCGCCATCCTGCTCAGTTGGTCGACAGACAGGAAAATATGTTCACTCTCCTCAGTGATGATGATGAATTAGGAAGAACGGAAGAGAGGGATAGAAAAGTTGATGCCCTTGCTGAGAAGATTCGCGCCATGGAGTGTCAGAACTCTTTGGGCTTTGATGTTACCCACATGGGTCTGGTTGATGGATTGAGGATCCCTTACAAATTCAAAGCGCCATCTTTTGACAAATATAATGGCACTTCTTGTCCTCGAACCCATGTTCAAGCTTACTACAGGAAGATATCTGCATATACTAATGATGAAAAGATATGGATGTACTTTTTCCAAGATAGCCTGTCTGGAGCGTCTTTGGACTGGTACATGGACTTGAAGAGAGAATCTGCCAGAAGCTGGAGAGATTTCGGTGAAGCTTTTCTGAGGCAATATAAGCACAACATAGACATGGCTCCGAGCAGAACCCAGCTGCAGAGTTTGTTTCAGAAGACTGGTGAGAGCTTCAAGGAATACGCCCAGAGGTGGCGTGAATTAGGTGCAAGAGTGCAACCTCCGATGTTGGAGAGAGAACTGACTGACATGTTCATTGGAACCCTGCAGGGTGTGTTCATGGATCGTATGGGAAGTTGCCCGTTTGGTAGCTTTTCGGATGTTGTAATTTGCAGAGAAAGAACTGAAAGTCTTATCAAAGCAGGAAAGATCCAAGACCCTGGTTCTTCAAGTTCTTCGAGTTCTAAGAAACCATTTTTAGGGGCACCCAGAAGGAGAGAGGGTGAGACAAATGTTGTACACCATCGGAGAAATATGAACAGAGGACAATGTCGTCAAGTTGCTGCTGTGACTATCCCAGCAACCTAACCCCAACAACAACAAAGGGGACCACCACCACAGCAACAACAGCAACACCCATTTCAGCCAAGACAAAGAATGCCAGAGCGTCATTTTGACCCGTTGCCAATGACTTATGCCAAATTGCTTCCTGAACTGCTCAGGTTGAAGTTTGTTGAACTTCACACTATGGCGCCGTTAACAAGGATTCTTGCTGGGTATGATGCTAATGTCCGTTGTGACTTTCATTTTGGTGCTCCCGGGCATCACATTGAGAATTGTCGGGCTTTTCATCATAAGGTTCAGGATTTGATTGATGCCAAAGCGATTAACTTTGCTCCTGTTCCGAATGTGGTGAATAATCCTATGCCTCAGCATGGTGGGCCTAGAGTGAACAGTGTGGAAGATGAGGAAGCTTTGGACTTGGTAGTTGATGTCGATGATGTTCAGACGTCGTTGCTTGTGGTGAAAGAATGTCTGCTGAAAGGAGGAGTGTTCCCGGGTTGTGATGAGACTTGTCCAGATTGTGACAATCATGAGAATGGCTGTGGGAAGTTGAAAAGAGGTATCCAGGGGTTGATGGATGAAGGTTGTTTGCAGTTTGGTCGGGTTGTGAAAGATCGTGGAACTGGTGTCAACTGTTACCATCTACTTTACGCCGTCAGAAGGTCCCGGACGTGCTCCGAGAACTGTTAATGCGCCGATAACTATTGTTACTCCTGTGACCATATCTGCTCCGGTGACTGTTGGTACTCCTACCACCATTGCTGCTTCTGGTGGGAGACTTGTTGAGAACGGTAGAGCAATTTCGTGGCAGTATGACAATACTTTCTACAATAATAGAAGATCAGAGAATCAGACCAGACCGGTAAGTCAGGCTCCAATGACCATTGATTTGTCAAATAAGACTCCCGTAACCGTTGGTCCGACTGTGGATAATGTGGGAGGACCCGGAGGGTTTACGAGAAGTGGTCGTTTGTTTGCACCACAGATTCCAAAAGATAACAATGTTGAGGCTCTTGCTAAAGCAAAAGGGAAGCAAGTTGTGAGTGAGGAAGAACCAGTGCGAAAGGAGGTGCCCGAGGGTTCTTTTGAGAAAGACATGGAGGAATTCATGAAAATCATCAAGAAAAGTGATTATAAGATTGTGGATCAGCTGAACCAGACACTGTCGAAAATCTCTATTCTCTCTCTGTTGTTGTGTTCTGAGGCACATCGTAATGCCTTGTTGAAAATGTTGAATATGGCTTGTAGCACCTCAAATTTTCACCTCCCATTTTGTATATTCATTTTAATATCAGGTCATTAACATTAACATTGTCCACTGCATAGCATTGCATTGTCCATCTGCCCAAGTGCAAGTCATCAGACAAGATTAGGTCAAGACTGGTCAGGAGATCCAGTCAAGCAAGCAAGCAAGTGCATTTCCTATTGAAGCAAAGCCCTGTGGTTGGTTCATTAAGTTCATATGATCTAGGGATCATTTTGAAGTGGTTTGGCCAAGGATTGGATGATCAAAGCTCAACAGTCAAGCTGAATTTCATCTGAAACCCTAGAAAGTCAACTGTGGTCAACTATGCCTGAATTCATGGATTTGAAGGGGGGAGATGGTTTGAAAGGCTTCATTCATGTCCATAAAAGTCTCATTTGACATGTTAAAGATCAACATTGAAGAATTTGAGGTCAGATGAAAAGTTTCCAAAAATAGTAAGTGACCTGTAATTTCAAACTGCCAAAAATGGAAAGGTCTTCTCCTCAAATTTATATCATCATACAAGCTTCAAATTAAATTTTGTCCAACATGAAAGTTGAAGATCTTGCTCTCACCTTTCCAAAAAGTCCAAGAACACGAATTTCTCATGTGTGGTTGAGAAATTATGGATCAATCATTGTCAAGGAAATTTGAAGTTCAAACTTGGATAACTTTCACACCAATTGGCCAAATGGAGTGGGGTTTTTTGCTACAACCTTGTTTTAACATGCTCTATCATGATCATTCATCACATTTCATCACAAATCATTACAAAAATATTGCATTTTCCATGTGATTTGAATTTGAAAATTGGAGGGAAAATATCAATTTCAAAAATATGCATTTCCCACACTTCTAAGCATGGCATTTGGTGTCTACATGATATTTCAAGGTGAATTGAATATAGAAACGTGCACTGTAGCATGCATTTTCATGCATGAGGTGTGGATTGATCAATTTGCACATACACTTGCTTTTTCATTAATTTTGCATTTTGGCTTAACCTTGATTAACAAAGTTGATTAACAGGTGGTATATAAGGCTAATGCTAACAGAATTTGGGATTAACATTCATTCATCTCAGATCTAGATCGAAAATTGCAAATTCTCTCAACTTTTTCTCTCAATTGTTCTGCGAATTTTTCCATAGAACTTGCATTGTTCTTCACTGATCCAGCATCTACAAGCATTATTGGACTTTCTGCAAGCAAGGATTCATCAATTTCGAGCAGAACTTGGAACTGTTGCATCAAGCTTCCATTAATGGAAGTTGCGAATTTGAGCATCATCAAGGACAATTGAGCTACAATCCATCATCCATTCATCTACTGAAGCATTGAAGAGGATCTGTTTCAACCTTACAAGTCCTGAAAACCTCAAATCTAAATCTGCACTTCAAACCAGGTCAGAATTCGATACTCTTGATTCATGTAATTGTGATGTGCATTCTGTAGATCTTCTATCCATGAGTACACTGAACTTTGTAGTTTTGATTTTCATTGAGAAACAAGAAAGATATGCTGAATTTAAGATTGATTGTTGAAACTTATCTTGCTCGATCTGGATTTGTTAGCACGAATTAGGTTAAATCAATGCTAGATTATTGATGTGCATTAGAAGATGAACACAATGGTATGTTGTTTGTTGATTTTGGTGACAAAGTGTTCTTGAGCCTGGGAAGTTGATGAAGAACGTATGAATGTTCATGAACCCTATTTTTTTCCATTTCCAGAAATGTTTGATCCACTTCCCTCGTGTTTGCATGCTTTCTGGTGTTTGTATGCCATGCCACCATTCAGAGCGCGCCACCTTACTTAATGAAACGGTGCGTTTCATTAAGTGAGCGCTCAATTTTAAATTCGCCAGCGGTTCGATCCTGGCCACCAGCATTTCTATTTTGCCTTTTGCCTTTTTTCCACCATATGCTTCACATGTTCATGCTTGGTTCTTTCACATTTTTATTTTTTCTCCACATTAGAAAATTCATATCTCTCAAAATAATGATCCAATTTACATGATATTTTTTGTGCCATGCTCCTTATGATCTCTACTATTTTATGATGATTTTTGCAAAAATTGTGCACGTGTGGATTTTTATTTTGGCTAGGGTTTGTTCTTGCATGTCATTCCTTGCACATTGCTTGCCATTTCTTTTGTGAAATCCTGATGCTTTATCCAATGGAGCTGAAATTTTCCATGTGTAAACTAGACACCTTTAGGAACATTTTGGCATTGAGTTTGTGATTTTATCATTTCTGGATTGTGAGATATGCTATGATGAATATTGGTGTGACAATTTGTGTCACACCATTTCTTGGCCAATTTGTGGAATTTCTTTGCCATTCCTATTGAATGCCAAATGACCTGAATTTTTGCATGTTGATACTTCTGGAAGTTAAGTATGAGTGTGAATTTTTGTGGATTCTTTTGAGTGTATTTCCAATTTGTTTGAGAATTTCTTTCCTGTTTGACCAATTGTGGACTTTTTGTGAGTCATGATTTTATTTGATTTGTGAAATTCTTGTTGCTTATTGGATGGACTTGAAATTTTACACATGTATTCTAGACACCTTGAAGTTTTCCATGGCTTTGGTTTGATGTCCATCTCATGTTTGGTTTCTGTTTTATGCTTGCTTGAAGTTGATGCATGATTTGGTGCCTTGTATGAGCTTGTTTGAACATGCTTTGACTTATGGATTTTATTTGACTTGCTTCCCTTGGTCCAAATGGCTTGAAATTTGGTGTGTTGATCATGTTATGAATGCTGTTTAACCATGTTATGAATGCTGTTTGACCATGATTTTTTTAGGGATTTATTGAAATGTTTTTGAGTTGATGTGAATTGAATCATTCTGTTTGCTTCTATGAGCTTCAAATTGCATGCTTTGTACTCTTTGCCTCATGAAATGATCTTGGTGAATGATATGAATGTGAGACCACTTGGATTAGTTTCTTATTTGATTGAACTTGATTCTTGATAATTTTCATGTTCTGTTTTGGTTTATTGCTCCCTTTTTGACCCTAGGCCTTGTCCTAGTGGTTAGTGCTTAATGTTTGAGCTTTGTTTCAGGTCAAAGAGCACAATTGCTTATACTTGATGATGTGCACTCAATTGGAGTTGGTTTATTGCTTGTTTATGACTAACTTTGAGTTTGTTTTGTAGGCATTGAGACTTGTACTTAGGCCTTGTGGATTGCACCTTTGTGCATTGCTTTGTTTGATTGTTGTTTGACTGTACAGTTAACTGTTGACCACTGTCTGTTTGACTTTTGTTTGAGTTGTATACTGATTATGCTGGATTGTTTTCAGGTACCTTAGTTGCTATAGTTCCTTTGTGAACTTGCTTTTGCTTTGCTTGCTAGCTTGAGCATTGAGGTATAATGACTCTAACTCCATGTAGTCTGGAAGACCTGGCCTGTTACTTGGCCAGGCACCTATCTGAAGTCCTCCTTAAGAGGCAATGCTTGTGCTTGTTTATTTTTGTCCCCAAGCAGGAAAAGACCTTTGATAAGGCAATTGGCAGAACACAAGAGATGTGCAATCCATCTCCTGCTATTCATATTGAGTCATCCCTTTGCTCACGCCACTGTGTTGATGCATTGTGGATAGTAACCCAAGATCCTTGTACAGTTGTACAGTTGAGTCAGTGTCATAAGTGTAGAAGGGTTCCACTTTCTGAACCCACACTTCTTTTGTCTGAAGCTCTCCCAGGCCAGGGATAAGAGCTGTGAAGTCTTATCTTCACTCACCTTTCATCTGCTTCACCCTAACTCTCAATGTTAGGGTTAAGAGCTAACATCACCCTGATACAGTTGGCTTGCTTCTGCAGCCTAACCCTTGTTTGAGCCCCACTTTGTGTGTATATAGTGTGTGCTATTTGTGATTGTTTGCTTTGCTGTGCCTTTGCTGATTAGGATAGCTTGCTCCCTGTGCAAGTTAGGTAGCAACCTTAACTTAGGGATGATTTGCATGATAACATCTAGGCTCGAGTCAGTCTCCCTAGTTGTGTCTCCCTCTGTTATCTGGTTAGGCTAGTCCTGTGTCCCTGCGTAGGGGAACTACGTCGCCCTGATCCTCATACCAGATGAGGTACGTAGGCAGGAGATGAGCAGATCTCTCCGAACGCCCGTTTTGTTTTGTCTTTGTGTGTGTTAGGAGATGGATGTAAGCCCAGCGATTGGCATTCCGTATCCTCTTGTTGTGTGTTTGGAGTCCGGTATAAGTCCATCAAGTGGCATCTGGTTTCCAGTGTGGGTGTGTTTTGGTTCGGAATCTGATGTAAGTCCAGCGATTGGCATTCGGATTCCATGTTTGCCTGTGTGGTTTTGTTTGTGTGTGTGAGCCGAGCTACGGATGCTCTGATTCTTCTTAGTCCAAGAAGATACGTATGCATAGGATGCGACATCCTAGCGAGCATGTTTTCCCCGGTCCGAACTACGTTGACTCTGACGTCTATGCCTGATAGACTACGTAGGCCCAGGATGCGATATCCTGCCGAGTCAGTTTCGTTTGTTTTCTTGTGTCTCTTTCATCCAGTGTGTGTTTGTTTGTGAGCAGTGTTTTAGCAACCATATTCCTTCCTTTTGTGCGTGGATCCCGTCGAGTACGACGGATGCGTAGGGGTGCTAATACCTTCCCTTCGCATAACCGACTCTCGATCCCATTCTCTTTGGTCGCGAGACCATGTCTTTTCCAGGTTTACTCTGAGCGTTTCCTTTCCCTCTTTTGGGATAAATAACGCACGGTGGCGGCTCTGTTGTTCTGTTTTCCCGCCGGTTTTTCGCGTAATGCGACAGCTGGCGACTCTGCTGGGGAGATAGAGAAGTTGACCTCTTGCTGGTCCATCTTCCCTAAGCGAGTCTCTCCTAGCGCTCTCTAGGTTAGGGTTTTGGTTGCTTTGTGCTGTTATTTATTGCATTCATTCATTTAATGTTTGCACTTATGTTTGCATTAATGTTTGCATTCATTCATATTCATCTGTGCTAGCTGTGCTGTGTTTCTCTGTTTGGGGTGGGAGTTACTCGAGGTAAAAGGCCCAATACCCAGGCTATGAGCGAAATCTAGGAAACCTAGGAATAGAGTGATTCATGGGAAGCGGGTGGTATGCGCCACTTAGCGGAACATTGATATCACGAGCAGTTCAGACCCTGGTGGGATATTATCGTTACATACTTCGGGTGTGTATATGATGATATTCTGCGAAAGGTTATTTATGCTGCGTTTCTCTTGACCGTACCCTGGCCTAGATGACACCCGTGAGTGGGGAGGGAATGATCATTATAACAGGTACAGTTGGTGACTTGTCGGTGACTTGTTGGTGACTTGTGGTCCTGTTGGTGACTCGGTTTTCTCAGAATGGGTTCAGATGACAGTTATCAGATGACTTTGGGTTTCAGATGAATTGTGGTTCCGAGTTCGAGCCGAAGCTTCGATCCTGTGTTCCGGGATGCACAGCCTGCCAGTCTTGTCTGCATCATCTGCATCATAGCATGTTTATTTTCAAAAGATACGCAATAAAAAAAAAAGAATTGAGAAAAAAGAAAAAAGAAAAAAAACTAATCTCTGCATGCATATCATTTCTCAGGTATATTCCAGAGCTTGTTCACTGATAAGAGATGGCAACAGTCCCAGAGCCGAAGCGGAAGACTTGTTCCTACAGCTTCCACCGTGAGCCTTTGACGTCTCTGATAGAGTTGAGCAACTTTGTGACCAGTGGTAATCTGAAGGGGTTCGTTGATCAGTATGGGGATATTCTGACACTGTTGAAGATGGTAGTCGATCCGGTGCCGTTGCAGACTCTTCTTCAGTTCTACGACCCAGAGCTTCGTTGCTTCACATTTCAGGATTATCAGTTGGCGCCTACTCTCGAGGAGTACTCTATTCTGTTGAACGTTCCTATCCAGCATCAGGTGCCTTTCTTGGACGTACCGAAGGAGGTTGATTTCAGAGTGGTTGCTAGGGCTCTCCGTTTGGGTATCAAGGAAGTCAGTGATAGTTGGAAGTCCAGTGGGGATGTTGTGGGTCTGCCTTTGAAGTTTCTGTTGAGGGTAGCTAGAAAAGAAGCAGATAAGGGGAATTGGGAAGCTTTTCATGCTCAGCTTGCTGTTATGATCTATGGGATCGTCCTGTTTCCGAGTATGCCCAACTTTGTTGACTATGCTGCAGTCTGTATCTTCATTGGAGGAAATCCAGTTCCTACTCTGTTAGCTGACACTTACTATGCTATTCACAGTAGGCATGGTAAGGGTGGAGCTATCAGATGTTGTCTCCCACTTTTGCTCAGATGGTTCATGTCTCTCCTGCCAGTCAGTGGACCTTTTGTTGATGCTCAGAGCACTTATAGGTGGACTCAGAGGGTTATGTCTCTTACTTCATATGATATCAGATGGCAGTCATACCGGATGGACGTGCGGGATGTTATTATGAGTTGTGGAGAATTCCGGAATATGCCACTCGTAGGGACTAGGGGTTGCATCAATTACAACCCAGTTCTTTCTCTTCGCCTGTTGGGGTTCGTGATGAGTGGAAGACCGCTTGAAGCTGAGATAGCTGAAAGCGTGTGCTTTGAGAAACGAAACGACCCTGTTAGATTGGAGCAGATAGGGAGAGCTTGGAAGTCTATTGGTGTTAAGGATGGAGCTGCCTTAGGGAAGAAGTTTGCCATTGCTATGCCTGATTACACTGATTGGGTGAAGAAGAGAGTGGAAACTTTGTTGTTGCCCTATGATAGGATGAATCTGTTGCAAGTGCAACCACCCTTGATTCTTGCTGAGAGTGTACCTGCTGAGCAGTACAAGCAAGCCCTGATGGAGAATCGCCGTCTGAAGGAGAAAGAGCAAGATGCCCAGATGGAATTGTACCAAGCCAAAGCTGATAGGTTGAACTTGACTCATCAACTCAGAGATGCCCAGAGTGCAGATGTTGGTGGAGTAAGGAGCAAGAAGAGATCTTATGCAGAGATGGAGAACTGGCTGAATGCAGAGCACAGAGAGTGTTTAAGATTGCAGAGAGCTGAGGCCAGTTATCAGAAGAAGATCAGAGACTTGGAGAAGCAACTCAGAGACAAAGATATCCAGTTGAAGAAGGAAGTCGACCAGAGACTTGCATCAGAGACCCAGCTTGGGGTAGAAGTTGTCGAGCTTAGAAGACAGTTGAAGGAGAAGATCACTCCCTTGCCAGAATGTTCAGAGTGTGAACTGTTGATAGACCAGTGTCACTACTTGAAGACGCTCATTCCTGGAAGTCGCTTGTCTTAGCTTGTATTTTCTGATGTTTATGTTGAGAATCACCCCCAGGCCTGTTGGGTGGGATTCATTGTTGTATTATCCTTTGGATCTTTGAATCTTTGTTGTATGATCCTGTTGCTCATTTATAGATGAGATTGTTGTTTCACTCTGTACTCAGTGTTCTTGTATGTTGTTTCTGTGCTTCCTGTGTGTTCTTGTTGCAGGTTGCCATCTTTCGAAGATGAATCAGGCTCTTTGAATGCCTGAGAAATGATCATTTCATGCGCATCATATTCATTAGCATCATACTCATATCATATTGCATAACAGGTGTTCTTGCTCGCGACTTCTCACTCTGGTTCCTGTGTCAGGCAGGATAGCTGATCGAAGACCGCACCGGTATTCTACCAGACTCAATCAACAGAGAAGTATGGATCAGGTTCAGACTGAGTTGGCTGAGATGAGGGCGAACATGGCCCAGTTTATGACAATGATGCAAGGGGTTGCGCAGGGTCAGTAGGAGCTTCGAGCCCTGGTTCAGAGACAAGAGACCGTGATTCAGACGTCCAACCGTGCTTCACCTGTTGTTGCACCTGCTCATGAGAATGTCAATGTTGCTGCTCCCACTAACGACTATGCCGTCGGGGATGAGTTGAGAGGAATAAGGATTAATGGACAGCCTCTTGCTGCAGAGACTGTCAATGCCAGAGCTACCCGGGCTCCGGTTCGTCATCCAGCTCCTATTGTCGACAGACAAGAGGACATGTTCACATTGCTGAGTGAAGATGATGAGGTGGTCAGAGTTGAGGATAGGGATCGGAAGGTTGATGCCTTGGCTGAAAAGATTAGAGCGATGGAATGTCAAAACTCCCTTGGTTTTGATGTGACCAATATGGGGTTGGTTGAAGGTTTGAGAATCCCATATAAGTTCAAAGCACCGTCCTTCGACAAGTATAACGGTACTTCTTGCCCTCGCACTCATGTGCAGGCATATTATCGGAAAATCTCCGCGTATACTGATGACGAAAAGATGTGGATGTACATTTTCCAAGATAGTCTATCTGGGGCATCTTTGGACTGGTACATGGAATTGAAGAGAGATTCTATCCGATGCTGGAGGGATCTGGGAGAGGCCTTCTTGAGGCAATATAAGCACAACATGGACATGGCGCCTAGTCGGACTCAGCTGCAGAGTCTATGTCAAGAATCCAATGAAAGCTTCAAGGAGTACGCCCAGAGGTGGCGTGAACTGGCTTCGAGAGTTCAACCCCCTATGCTGGAAAGGGAGTTAACTGATATGTTCATCGGTACCCTTCAAGGAGTATTCATGGACCGGATGGGGAGTTGCCCATTCGGTAGCTTTTCTGATGTTGTTATATGTGGAGAGAGAACTGAGAGTTTGATCAAGGCTGGAAAGATCAATGATGCTAGTTCTTCGTCTTCTAAGAAACCTTTTTCGGGGGCACCTCGCCGAAGAGAGGGTGATACTAATGTTGTTCAACACCGTCGGGTTTAGAACAGAAATCAGTACCGTCAGGTTGCTGCAGTGACCATTCCTGCACCTCAACAACGTCAACCTCCGCAACAACCGAGAGTACAACAACAACAACAACCGCAGCAACATCCGTATCAGCCGAGGCAACGGATGCCTGATAGACGTTTTGATCCCTTGCCAATGACCTACACTGAGTTACTGCCTGAGTTGCTCAGACTAGGATTCGTTGAATTGAGGACTATGGCTCCGCCAACAATATTGCCTCCTGGGTACGATGCCAATGTCCGTTGTGATTTTCACTCTGGGGCACCAGGACACCATACTGAGAAGTGTCGGGCTTTCCAGCACAAAGTCCAAGATTTGATCGATGCCAAGACGATCAACTTTGCTCCAGTGCCTAACGTCGTGAACAATCCTATGCCTCAGCATGGTGGGCATAGGGTAAACTGTGTTGAAGGGGTTGAAGCTGAGGATCTGATGGTCCGTGTTGATGAGATTCAGACTTCTCTGCTTGTTGTCAAGGGCCGTTTGCTGAGTGGGGGTGTCTACCCGGGCTGTGATGAGAATTGTTTGGGCTGTGCTGAGTCAGATAATGGTTGTGATCAGTTGCGGGCTGGTATTCAGAAGCTGATAGACGAGGGCTGTGTCCAGTTTGTTCGGGCTGATAATAGAGATCATGGGGCAGTGTCAATTGTCACTATCTTTTTCAAACCGTCTGAAGGACGTGGGCCGAGGACCGTTGGTAGTGCGCCTACAACCAGTGGTAATCCAGATACCATCTCTGCACCAGTTTCTACCAGTAATCCAACGACAATCGTAGCTCCGGTCAGAAGGGCTGTGGATAGCAGGGTCGTGCCTTAGAAGTATGATAATGCCTACCGTAGCAACAGAAGGGCTGAGAATCGGGTCAGGCCGTCGAATCGAGCGCCCGTGACAATCAGTGCACCAGTTAGTAGAACTCCTGTGGTTGTGAGTCCCGTTGTGGACAATGTTGGTGGTCCAGGAGGTTTTACTCGTAGTGGACGACTGTTTGCTCCTCAACCGTTGAGGGATGCTAATGCTGAGGCTTCTGCTAAGTCGAAGGGCAAACAGGTTGTGGTTGACGAGGAACCTGCTCAGAAGGATGTGCCTGAGGGTTCGTTTGAAAAGGACGTGGAGGAGTTCATGAGAATCATAAAGAAGAGTGACTACAAGATCGTAGATCAACTTAATCAAACTCCGTCCAAGATCTCGATTCTTTCTTTGTTGTTGTGCTCTGAGGCCCATCGTAACGCCTTGCTGAAGATGTTGAATATGGCGTATGTACCTCAAGAGATTTCCGTCAACCAACTGGAGGGGGTTATTGCCAATGTGAGCACCAGACACGGCTTGGGGTTCACTGATCTTGATTTGACGCCTGAAGGGCGAAACCATAACAAAGCCTTGCATATCACGATGGAGTGCAAGGGGGCTGTGTTGTCACACGTGCTAGTCGACACCGGTTCTTCTCTGAATGTCTTGCCCAAGCAAATTCTGAAGAAGATATTTGTTGAAGGGGTTGTGCTTACTCCTAGTGACCTGATAGTTCGTGCATTCGACGGATCCAAACGTTCTGTGTTTGGTGAAGTTACTTTGCCTGTGAAGATAGGTCCAGAGGTGTTTGATATCATCTTCTACGTGATGGACATTCAACCCGCCTACAGTTGTTTGTTGGGACGTCCATGGATCCACGCAGCAGGGGCAGTCTCGTCGACTCTCCATCAGAAGCTCAATTATGTCTGGAACGGTCAGATTGTGACCGTGTGCGGTGAAGAGGATATCTTGGTGAGTCACCTGTCCTCGTTCAAATATGTCGAGGTGGATGGCGAGATCCACGAAACTTTATGCCAGGCATTTGAGACGGTTGCTCTCGAGAAAGTGGCGTTTGCTGATCAGAGGAAGCCGGGTGCTTCGATTGCTTCGTACAAGCAGGCCAAAGAAGTTGTTGACTCTGGCAAAGCTGAAGGCTGGGGCAAAATGGTGGACTTGCCGGTTAAAGAAGACAAATTCGGTATTGGCTATCGACCTTTGCAAGCGGAGCAGGGTGGTCAAGCAGGTCCAAGTACCTTTACCAGCGCTGGGCTGATGAATCACGGTGACGTCTTTGCAGCTGGTGTTGAAGACGGTGACAATGATTGTGATCTCGACTGCTGGGTTCGCCCGAGTGCACCAGGGGAAGTGATCAGCAATTGGACAGCAGAGGATATAGTCCAAGTTACTCTTCAAACAGAGTAATTTTCTTTTGTTTTTCATTCTGCACAAAACCCTACGTTCTTCCCAAGGCGTAGTGGTTCATTGTAGGGCCACATCATGTGTTTTTCAATGATTATCATTAATAAAGGACGTTTTGCAAACAATTTTGTGATCCTTGTCTTTCTATTTTTGTTTTTCATTTTTCAAAAAAATAAAAATGGCAATGTTTTTGTTTTTGTGACTTTATTGAACTCTTTTCTAAAACAAAGCATTAAACATGCAGAAGTGATATCACGGCATCTACTATGAACAGTTCTGTTATGGCTCAGTATGATTTCAATAATCCCATCTACCAAGCTGAAGAGGAGAGTGAGGAAGACAGTGAACTCCCAAAAGAATTGGTCAGATTGCTGAAGCAAGAGGAAAGGGTCATCCAACCTCATCAGGAGGAGTTGGAGATTGTGAATCTTGGTACTGAGGACGCCAGAAGGGATATCAAGATTGAGGTTGCTTTGAAGACAGAGGTCAAGAGCAGGTTGATTGAGATGCTGAGAGAGTATGTGGAGATATTCGCCTGGTCTTATCAAGATATGCCTGGGTTGGATACTGATATTGTGGTGCATAGACTACCTCTCAGAGATGATTGTCCTTCAGTCAAGCAGAAGCTTCGTAGAACGAGTCCTGATATGGCAGTAAAAATCAAGGAAGAGGTTCAGAAGCAGTTCGATGCGGGTTTCTTGTCAGTGACGACGTATCCACCGTGGGTTGCCAACATCGTTCCCGTGCCGAAGAAGGATGGCAAAGTCAGAATGTGTGTCGATTACCTGGATCTGAATAGAGCGAGTCCGAAAGATGATTTCCCCTTACCTCACATTGATGTATTGGTTGATAACACGGCTCAATCCTCGGTATTTTCTTTCATGGATGGTTTCTCGGGCTATAATCAGATTAAGATGGCGCCAGAGGACATGGAAAAGACGACATTCATTACACCTTGGGGCACGTTCTACTATAAGGTGATGCCATTTGGGCTGAAGAATGTCGGTGCTACCTATCAGAGGGCTATGACGACTCTCTTTCATGACATGATGCACAAAGAGATTGAAGTGTATGTGGATGATATGATTGCGAAGTCGAAGACAGAAGAGGAGCACCTGGTTAATTTGCAGAAGTTGTTTGACAGATTGGTAAAGTTCAAACTGAGGCTGAATCCAAACAAGTGTACGTTTGGTGTGAGATCCGGGAAGCTGTTAGGCTTCATTGTTAGTGAGAAAGGGATTGAGGTTGATCCAGCTAAAGTCAAAGCTATTCAAGAGATGCCTGAACCGAAAACAGAAAAGCAAGTTCGTGGGTTTTTAGGGAGATTGAATTATATTGCAAGGTTTGTATCTCACCTAACTGCCACGTGTGAACCGATATTCAAATTGCTAAGAAAGAATCAAGCAATCAGGTGGAATGATGATTGTCAGAAAGCTTTTGACAAGATAAAAGAGTATTTACAAAAACCTCCAATCCTGATTCCTCCAGTTCCTGGGAGACCATTGATAATGTACCTATTAGTAACCGAGAATTCGATGGGGTGTGTATTGGGACAGCATGACGAGTCTGGTCGAAAAGAGCATGCCATATACTACCTTAGCAAAAAGTTTACCGACTGTGAATCAAATATTCACAGCTTGAGAAAACTTGCTGTGCTTTGGCCTGGGCTGCTCGCCGACTGAGGCAGTATATGTTGAACCATACTACCTTGTTGATTTCTAAAATGGATCCAGTAAAATACATCTTTGAGAAGTCGGCTCTCACCGGACGTGTTGCCCGTTGGCGGATGATCTTAACAGAATATGATATTCAATACACGTCGCAGAAGGCTATCAAAGGTAGTGTTTTGTCAGACTATCTCGCCGAGCAACCGATTGATGACTATCAACCTATGATGTTTGAATTCCCTGATGAGGACATCATGTATCTTAAGATGAAAGACTGTGAAGAGCCTCTTGTCGAGGAATGACCGGATCCTGATGACAAGTGGACATTGATGTTTGATGGGGCTGTGAATGTGAATGGTAACGGTGTTGGTGCAGTGTTGATCAATCCTAAAGGTGCTCATATACCTTTTTATGCCAGATTGACGTTTGATATCACCAACAACGAAGCTGAGTATGAGGCTTGTATCATGGGGATAGAAGAAGCCATTGATTTGAGAATCAAAACGCTTGACATCTTTGGAGATTCCGCTCTAGTGATCAATCAGGTCAATGGAGATTGGAATACGAACCAACCGCATTTGATTCCTTATAGAGATTACACCAGAAGAATATTGACGTTCTTCAAGAAGGTGAAGTTGTATCATGTCCCTCGGGATGAGAATCAGATGGCTGATGCCTTGGCTACTTTATCCTCTATGATCAAAGTTCATTGGTGGAATCATGTGCCACATGTTGCGGTGAATCGACTCGAGAGGCCTGCGTATGTGTTTGCAGCCGAGTCTGTTGTGATTGATGAGAAGCCGTGGTACTTTGATATCAAGAACTTCCTCAAGAGCCAGGAGTATCCTGAAGGTGCGTCAAAGAATGACAAGAAAACCCTGAGAAGGCTAGTTGGAACTTTTATTTGAATCAGGATGATGTTCTGTATAAGAGGAACTTTGACATGGTCTTGCTCAGATGCGTGGATAGACACGAAGCGGACATGTTGATGCAGGAAGTGCATGAAGGTTCGTTTGGTACCCATGCTGGAGGTCATGCAATGTCTAAGAAATTGTTGAGAGCCGGTTATTACTGGATGACTATGGAATCCGATTGTTTCAAGTACGCTCGAAAGTGCCATAAGTGTCAAATTTATGCTGATAAGGTGCATGTACCACCAAGCCCGCTGAATGTCATGAACTCACCTTGGCCGTTTGCCATGTGGGGCATTGACATGATTGGGAAGATTGAGCCTACTGCTTCGAATGGACATCGCTTCATCCTGGTTGCGATTGACTAATTCACCAAATGGGTAGAAGCAGCTTCCTATGCTAATGTTACCAAGCAAGTGGTTGCCCGGTTCATCAAGAAAGAGATCATTTGTCGTTATGGAGTTCCTGAGAGAATCATCACTGATAATGGTTCGAATCTCAATAACAAGATGATGAAAGAGCTTTGCAAAGATTTTAAGATTGAACATCACAATTCTTCTCCTTAAAGACCAAAGATGAATGGTGCTGTAGAGGCGACAAACAAGAATATTAAGAAGATTGTGCAAAAGATGGTCGTAACGTACAAGGATTGGCACGAGATGCTGCCTTTCGCTTTGCATGGATACCGTACTTCAGTGCGTACATCGACCGGGGCAACCCCGTACTCCCTTGTGTATGGTATGGAAGCAGTCGTACCTGTTGAAGTGGAGATTCCTTCTCTGAGGGTTTTATTGGATGTCAAGCTGGACGAAGCCGAGTGGATTCGAACAAGGTTTAATGAGTTGAGCCTTATCGAAGAGAGACGGCTAGCAGCTGTGTGCCATGGGCAGTTATATCAGAGAAGGATGAAGAGAGCCTTTGATCAGAAGGTGCGTCCTCGGAGCTATCAAATCGGTGATCTAGTTCTGAAGAGGATCCTTCCTCCCGGTACAGATAACAGGGGCAAGTGGACTCCTAATTATGAAGGTCCATATGTTGTGAAGAAGGTCTTCTCCGGTGGAGCCTTGATGCTTACAAATATGGATGGTGAAGATTTTCCGTCCCCTGTTAACTCAGATGTAGTCAAAAAATACTTCGCATAAATTGACCCGCTGGACAAAAATAATAAAAGAGTCCAGGCAAAAAAAGGGCATCCCGGCGAACCAAAAAACAGAAAGAAAAGGTTCGGGAAAAAATTAGGGATAAAATGAAAAGAATTTGTACACCCGGTAAGTCGAAAACCCGTAAGGGTGGCTTAGGCAAAAATGGGTATCCCGGTGGATTGAAAACCCGAAAGGGCGATCCAGCCAAAAGAGGGATTAGAGCGAAGACTACAGTGTGAGTTATCTGTACTTCATCGCGCTTCGTCGTCTGCCATCTCCAAAGATGTGATCGATCCAGTCATTCTTCTCAGAAAGCAAGGAGTGGGAGGAAAACTGATGATCTGTGAGTTATAATAGAATTGGGAAACAGTGGATGCCGTGTTCACATTGCCATTAGGATAGATTTTTCCTTTTGTGCGCAATTACCTCTTTCTAGGAATTGCTTCCCGATGTATTTGCCTTTTCAGGAACATTTTCAATCAATAAAAGTCGTTATTCAGATAAATAGCTCTCTTGTTGTTATTTTACTGTTTTGTTTGCAAAAACGTCCGAATTTTTGATAAACATTGCATATAAAAACATGAAGGCTTAACAATAACTTGCGGACAGATAAAACATTTGAAAATCATTTTGAATGTTGAGGACACTTGAGCGTATCTTGTCCATGTACCCCCTGGGGCATTTTGTTGTGCTGTTTTACAGGTTGTTATCTGCAAGGATGTTTCCCCAGCAGGTATTTCTCCAAGCAAGTTGAGAGCTATCAGAGCTATGTTCCCCTGCAGAGACGTCTGTGGATGGTGCCTTCTTTCCCCAAAAGATCTAAGGATTGCCTATCCCCAGCAGGCCTGGAAGGGTTATTCCCCAGCGAATATTTCCCCAATTGAGATCCCCACTGAGTTGGAAGGATGTTGTATCCCCAACGGAGTTGTCAGTGGAGTGTTGTTCCCCAGCAGCCGGGTTTGTAATACTGATATCCCTAGCGTGGTCGTAAGCGCTCATCTCTAGCAGGGTTGTGGATGTCTCTCCCCAGCACAGAGTCTGGTATATTGTTTTCTCCACCAGGGTTTTGCTCATCCTCAGCAGAGTTGGTGTGTCATCCCCAACAGAGTGTTCCCTAGCAGATCTCTCGAGCAGAGATTGGTGCTGATAATTTTCCTCAACAAGTCCCCGTGTGGAGTGGGTTCAAAGAAATTTATCTCCAGCAGCTATCCTACCTGTGGATTGGGTGAGTTTCCCGTAGTGGAATGATATCTGCATCTCCAGCTGAGTCTATCCTACCTGTGGATTGGAAGGGTCGTCCCCAGCGGAGTAGCATTTATTCCCCATAGCAGAGTTTATCCTATTTGTGGATTGGTTGGCTCTCCTCAGTGAAGTCGCCTGGTTATCCCTAGCAAAGTCGTCTTGTTACTCCCCAGCGAGTAGTTTCACCAGAGAGTTGCTTTGTTTACTTTCCCCAGTGGAGTAGTATTGATGGTTCCTCAGCGCCGTCGCCGTTGGGTAGGCTTCAGCAAAGTTGCTTTGATTGTTTCCCCGAGCGGAGTCCCCGGGTGGATTGGGTCCTGTGAAGGATATCCCCAGCGGAGTCTATCCTTTTCCCAGCAACAGTGTTATCTCTCCAGCATGAGTGAGAAGTCGGTGCTCTCCCAGCAGAGTATTCCTCAAGCAGAGTCTACCCACAGAGTTGGAGTATCTGATCAGTTTTGGCTCCCCAGCCGGAGTTCATTGTGTTGCATTGTGCATATAGTAATCATTGCATCCTCAAAATGCGTAGCATTTCCATTCATTATAGAGCATTACGCCATAGAAAATTCAAACATATGCATTCATGTGTTTGAAACCTATCAGACCGTATCCCCGGCAGAGGCGGATTTTGGTTCAATATCTGTACGGCACGTTTGCTACAGTTGCTCCTGACAGCATTCAGAATTGGTACCCCAGAGAGGTTTATTTCCTCGTCTGTTGGTGAAAGGAAAGCCTGTTTCTCCCCAGTGAGATCCCCTGCAAGTGTGTAGCCTTGCCTTGACATGTGTAGATGTCATCTTGTGATACTGGTCAGTGTCATGTCAGCACCCACGTGTGTTGTTTCTTTGGTGTCGGTAAACACCATCTTTCGGTGTCGGTAAACATCGAGTCGCATTTCCCAGTCATTCGTTAATGTCTGGTTGTCTTTCTTTGGTGTCGGTAAACACCATCTTTCGGTGTCGGTAAACATCGAGTCTCACCCCAGTCATCGGTTAATGTCTGGTCTTTTTTTGATGTCGGTAAACATCATCTTTCGATGTTCGTAACGTCGTCCTCCTTCCCTAGTGAAGCATTCCTCCTCTCCGTTGGTGTCGATAAACGTCGAGTTTTTCCCAATTGTCCGTTGACGGTTGGTTGTGTTCATTATCCCCAGAAGAGTTGTCTCCTTCTCCGTTGGTATCGATAAACGTCGAGTTTTTCCTATATGTCCGTTGACTTATAGTGATATCTTTTCCCCACAGGGTCACCTCCCCGTTGGTCTCGGTAAACGTTGAGTTTTCCTATGCGTCCGTTGACGTATGGTTGCTTATTCCCCACAGATCATTCGTTAATGTCTGTTGGTTCCCCTCAGAGTTACCTCTCCGTTGGTCTCGATAAACGTCGAGTGTTTCCTATTCGTCTGATGACGTCTAGTTGTACCTTTCCCCATGCAGAGTTACCTCTCCGTTGGTTTCGATAAACGTTGAGTTTTTCTCATTCGTCCGTTGACGTCTGATTGTATATCCTATGCTCCAGTCATTCGTTAATGTCTGGATGGTTCCCAGCCAGAGTCCCCAGTAGAGTCGTAGGTGGACGTCCTATTCGGTTTCCGGTTGTTGTATCCCTTCCTTAGTGAAGTGTTCTCCTTCTCCGTTGGTGTCGATAAACGTCGAGCTTCTCCCGTTCGTCCGTTGACGTCTGGTCGAGTTTTCTCCTTCTCCGTTGGTGTCGATAAACGTCGAGCTTCTCCCTTTCGTCCGTTGATGTCTGGTCGAGTTTTCCCATTCATCCGTTGATGTTTGGTCACCTCTCCGTTGGTTTCGATAAACGTCGAGTTTTTCCTGGTCGTCCCCAGTAGAGTTACCTCTCCGTTGGTTTCGATAAACGTCGAGTTTTTCCTGGTCGTCCCCAGTAGAGTTACCTCTCCGTTGGTTTCTGTAAACGTTGAGTTTTTCCCATGTCGTCCGTCGACGTATGGTTGTATCTCTTCCAGTCATTCATTAATGTCTGGTTACCTCTCCGTTGGTCTCGGTAAACGTTGAGTTTTCCCTAGTTGTCCGTTGGCATCTAGTTGTGATTTCTGCTCCCATTCATCGTCTTGTGATGTCTGGATGTGACTGTATCCTTGGAAAAAGAGAAAAATCGAGGTCCCCAGTAATAAATATCAGATCCCAGTGGACTTTTCCGTTGGTGGATCCCCGCATTGTGCAAATCTCTACGGTTCTTTGGTATTCAATCCCTGTTTACCCTGAAAGTCTGACAGCCGTTGCTCTCATCCGTTCGGGTTCCCAGTTGATTGAATAGGGGCAGCTGTAGCACCTCAAATTTGCACCTCCCATTTTGTATATTCATTTTCATATTAGGTCATTAACATTAACATTGTCCACTACATAGCATTGCATTGTCCATCTGCCCAAGTGCAAGTCATCAGACAAGATTAGGTCAAGACTAGTCAGGAGATCCAGTCAAGCAAGCAAGCAAGTGCATTTCCTATTGAAGCAAAGCCTTGTGGTTGGTTCATTAAGTTCATATGATCTAGGGATCATTTTGAAGTGGTTTGGCCAAGGATTGGATGATCAAAGCTCAACAGTCAAGCTGAATTTCATCTGAAACCCTAGAAAGTCAACTGTGGTCAACTGTCCCTGAATTCATGGATTTGAAGGGGGGAGATGGTTTGAAAGGCTTCATTCATGTCCATACAAGTCTCATTTGACATGTTAAAGATCAACATTAAAGAATTTGAGGTCAGATGAAAAGTTTCCAAAAATAGTAAGTGACCTGTAATTTCAAACTGCCAAAAATGGAAAGGTCTTCTCCTCAAATTTATATCATCATACAAGCTTCAAATGAAATTTTGTCCATCATGAAAGTTGAAGATCTTGCTCTCACCTTTCCAAAAAGTCCAAGAACATGAATTTCTCATGTGTGGTTGAGAAATTATGGATCAATCATTGTCAAGGAAATTTGAAGTTCAAACTTGGATAACTTTCACACCAATTGGCCAAATGGAGTGGGGTTTTTTGCTACAACCTTGTTTTAACATGCTCTATCATGATCATTCATCACATTTCATCAAAAATCATTACAAAAATATTGCATTTTCCATGTGATTTGAATTTGAAAATTGGAGGGAAAATATCAATTTCAAAAATATGCATTTCCCACACTTCCAAGCATGGCATTTGGTGTCTACATGATATTTCAAGGTGAATTGAATATAGAAACATGCACTGTAGCATGCATTTTCATGCATGAGGGGTGGATTGATCAATTTGCACATACACTTGCTTTTTCATTAATTTTGCATTTTGGCTTAACCTTGATTAACAAAGTTGATTAACAGGTGGTATATAAGGCTAATGCTAACAGAATTTGGGATTAACATTCATTCATCTTAGATCTAGATCGAAAATTGCAAATTCTCTCAACTTTTTCTCTCCATTGTTCTGCGAATTTTTCCATAGAACTTGCATTGTTCTTCACTGATCCAGCATCTACAAGCATTATTGGACTTTCTGCAAGCAAGGATTCATCAATTTCGAGCAGAACTTGGAACTGTTGCATCAAGCTTCCATTAATGGCAGTTGCGAATTTAAGCATCATCAAGGACAATTGAGCTACAATCCATCATCCATTCATCTACTGGAGCATTGAAGAGGATCTGTTTCAACCTTACAAGTCCTGAAAACCTCAAATCTAAATCTGCACTTCAAACCAGGTCAGAATTCGATACTCTTGATTCATGTAATTGTGATGTGCATTCTGTAGATCTTCTATCCATGAGTACACTGAACTTTGTAGTTTTGATTTTCATTGAGAAACAAGAAAGATATGCTGAATTTAAGATTGATTGTTGAAACTTATCATGCTCGATCTGGATTTGTTAGCACGAATTAGGTTAAATCAATGCTAGATTATTGATGTGCATTAGAAGATGAACACAATGGTATGCTGTTTGTTTATTTTGGTGACAAAGTGTTCTTGAGCCTGGGAAGTTGATGAAGAACGCATGAATGTTCATGAACCCTAATTTTTTCCATTTCCAGAAATGTTTGATCCACTTCCCGCGTGTTTGCATGCTTTCTGGTGTTTGTATGCCATGCCACCATTCAGAGCGTGCCACCTCACTTAATGAAACGGTGCGTTTCATTAAGTGGGCGCTCAATTTTAAATTCGCCAGGGGTTCGATCCTGGCCACCAGCATTTCTATTTTGCCTTTTGCCTTTTTTCCACCATATGCTTCACATGTTCATGCTTGGTTCTTTCACATTTTTATTTTTTCTCCACATTAGAAAATTCATATCTCTCAAAATAATGATCCAATTTACATGAGATTTTTTGTGCCATGCTCCTTATGATCTCTACTATTTTATGATGATTTTTGCAAAAATTGTGCACGTGTGGATTTTTATTTTGGCTAGGGTTTGTTCTTGCATGTCATTCCTTGCACATTGCTTGCCATTTCTTTTGTGAAATGGTGATGCTTGATCCAATGGAGCTGAAATTTTGGATGTGTAAACTAGACACCTTTAGGAACATTTTGGCATTGAGTTTGTGATTTTATCATTTCTGGATTGTGAGATATGCTATGATGATTATTGGTGTGACAATTTGTGTCACACCATTTCTTGTCCAATTTGTGGAATTTCTTTTCCATTCCTATTGAATGCCAAATGACCTGAATTTTTGCATGTTGATACTTCTGGATGTTATGTTTGAGTGTGAATTTTTGTGGATTTGTTTGAGTGTATTTCCAATTTGTTTGAGAATTGCTTTCCTGTTTGACCAATTGTGGACATTTTGTGAGTCATGATTTTATTTGAGTTGTGAAATTCTTGTTGCTTATTGGATGGACTTGAAATTTTACACATGTATTCTAGACACCTTGAAGTTTTCCATGGCTTTGGTTTGATGTCCATCTCATGTTTGGTTTCTGTTTTATGCTTGCTTGAAGTTGATGCATGATTTGGTGCCTTGTATGAGCTTGTTTGAACATGCTTTGACTTATGGATTTTATTTGACTTGCTTCCCTTGGTCCAAATGGCTTGAAATTTGGTGTGTTGATCATGTTATGAATGCTGTTTGACCATGATTGTTTTGGGGATTTATTGAAATGTTTTTGAGTTGATGTGAATTGAATCATTTTGTTTGCTTCTATGAGCTTCAAATTGCATGCTTTGTACTCTTTGCCTCATGAAATGATCTTGGTGAATGATATGAATGTGAGACCACTTGGATTAGTTTCTTATTTGATTGAACTTGATTCTTGATAATTTTCATGTTCTGTTTTGGTTTATTGCTCCCTTTTTGACCCTAGGCCTTGTCCTAGTGGTTAGTGCTTAATGTTTGAGCTTTGTTTCAGGTCAAAGAGCACAATTGCTTATACTTGATGATGTGCACTCAATTGGAGTTGGTTTATTGCTTGTTTATGACTAACTTTGAGTTTGTTTTGTAGGAATTGAGACTTGTACTTAGGCCTTGTGGATTGCACCTTTGTGCATTGCTTTGTTTGATTGTTGTTTGACTGTATAGTTAACTGTTGACCACTGTCTGTTTGACTTTTGTTTGAGTTGTATACTGATTATGCTGGATTGTTTTCAGGTACCTTAGTTGCTATAGTTCCTTTGTGAACTTGATTTTGCTTTGCTTGCTAGCTTGAGCATTGAGGTATAATGACTCTAACTCCATGTAGTCTGGAAGACCTGGCCTGTTACATGGCCAGGCACCTGTCTGAAGTCCTCCTTAAGAGGCAATGCTTGTGCTTGTTTATTTTTGTCCCCAAGCAGGAAAAGACCTTTGATAAGGCAATTGGCAGAACACAAGAGATGTGCAATCCATCTCCTGCTATTCATGTTGAGTCATCCCTTTGCTCACACCACTGTGTTGATGCATTGTGGATAGTAACCCAAGATCCTTGTACAGTTGTACAGTTGAGTCAGTGTCATAAGTGTAGAAGGGTTCCCACTTTCTGAACCCACACTTCTTTTGTCTGAAGCTCTCTCAGGCCAGGGATAAGAGCTGTGAAGTCTTATCTTCACTCACCTTTCATCTGCTTCACCCTAACTCTCAATGTTAGGGTTAAGAGCTAACATCACCCTGATACAGTTGGCTTGCTTCTGCAGCCTAACCCTTGTTTGAGCCCCACTTTGGGTGTATATAGTGTGTGCTATTTGTGATTGTTTGCTTTGCTGTGCCTGTGCTGATTAGGATAGCTTGCTCCCTGTGCAAGTTAGGTAGCAACCTTAACTTAGGAATGATTTGCATGATAACATCTAGGCTCGAGTCAGTCTCCCTAGTTGTGTCTCCCTCTGTTATCTGGTTAGGCTAGTCCTGTGTCCCTGCGTAGGGGAACTACGTCGCCCTGATCCTCATACCAGATGAGGTACGTAGGCAGGAGATGAGCAGATCTCTCCGGGCGCCCGTTTTGTTTTGTCTTTGTGTGTGTTAGGAGATGGATGTAAGCCCAGCGATTGGCATTCTGTATCCTCTTGTTGTGTGTTTGGAGTCCGGTATAAGTCTATCAAGTGGCATCTGGTTTCCAGTGTGGGTGTGTTTTGGTTCGGAATCTGATGTAAGTCCAGCGATTGGCATTCGGATTCCACGTTTGCCTGTGTGGTTTTGTTTGTGTGTGTGAGCCGAGCTACGGATGCTCTGATTCTTCTTAGTCCAAGAAGATACGTATGCATAGGATACGACATCCTAGCGAGCATGTTTTCCCCGGTCCGAACTACGTTGACTCTGACGTCTATGCCTGATAGACTACGTAGGCCCAGGATGCGATATCCTGCCGAGTCAGTTTCGTTTGTTTTCTTGTGTCTCTTTCAGCCAGTATGTGTTTGTTTGTGAGCAGTGTTTTAGCAACCATATTCCTTCCTTTTGTGCGTGGATCCCGTCAAGTACGACGGATGCGTAGGGGTGCTAATACCTTCCCTTCGCATAACCGACTCCCGATCCCATTCTCTTTGGTCGCGAGACCATGTCTTTTTCAGGTTTACTCTGAGCGTTTCCTTTCCCTCTTTTGGGATAAATAACGCACGGTGGCGGCTCTGTTGTTCTGTTTTCCCGCCAGTTTTTCGCGTAATGCGACATGGCTTACGTATCTTAAGAGATTTCGGTTAACCAGCTCGAGGGTGTTATTGAAAATGTTAGCACGAGACATGGGTTGGGATTCACAGATCTAGATTTGACACCTGAGGGTCGCAATCACAATAGGGCTCTGCATATCACGATGGAGTGCAAAGGCGCGGTGTTGTCACATGTGTTGGTTGATACCGGCTCTTCTTTGAATGTGTTGCCCAAGAAGGTTCTGAGTAAGCTTGATGTTGAAGGGGTTGTTCTCACACCAAGTGACCTCATTGTCCATGCTTTTGATGGATCCAAGCGGTCAGTTTTTGGTGAAGTCACGTTGCCTGTGAAGATCGACCCGAAAGTGTTTGATATTATATTCTATGTGATGGATATTCAACCAGCATATAGTTGTCTGTTGGGGCGTCCCTGGATACATGGGGCCGGAGCAGTTTCTTCAACTCTCCATCAAAAGCTGAAATATGTGTGGAATGGTCAGGTTGTGACTGTGTGTGGCGAAGAGGACATCCTTGTGAGTCATTTATCCTCTTTCAAATATGTAGAGATGGATGGCGAAATTCATGAAACTCTGTGTCAAGCTTTTGAGATTATTGATATTGAGAAGGTGGCTTGTGTTGAACAGAAGAAGCCAGGTGCCTCGATTGTGTCCTACAAACAAGCTTTGGAGGTCATTAATTCTGGTAACGCAGAAGGCTGGGGCAAGATGATTGATATGCCCGTAAAGGAAGACAAGTTCGGCCATGGTTATCAACCTCTTCAGTCAGAGTAGGGTGTTCAGAATCAGAAAGGGCCGTGTACCTTCACCAGCGATGGATTGATGAATCACGGTGATGTCTTTGCAGCAGGCAATGAAGACGGTGACAGTGATTGTGATATGGACAACTGGGTGCGCCCATGTGCTCCAGGGGAGAAGGTCAACAACTGGACTGCCGAAGAAATAGTCCAAGTTACTCTTCAGACAGAATAATTTTCTTTTGTTTTTCATTTTGCACAAAAACCATACGCTTTGCCCGGGGCGTAGTGGTTCATTGTAGGGTCTCATCATGTTTTGAATTTTCAATGATTATCATTAATAAAGGATGTTTTGCAACCAAACTTGTGCTCATTGTCTTTCTGTTTTTATTTTCATTTTCAAAACAATAAAAATGGCAATGTTTTTTTGTTTTTGTGACTTTCTTGAACTCTTTTCTGAAATAAAGCATTAAACATCGTTCGTGTAGAATCGATCTTGCGGACTCCATTAAAAACAGTTCTGTTATGGCTCAGTATGATTTCGATAATCCCATTTACCAAGCCGAAGAGGTGAGTGAAGAAGATTGTGAACTCCCCAAAGAATTGGTCAGATTATTGAAACAGGAGGAAAGGGTCATCCAACCTCATCAGGAAGAGTTGGAAGTCGTTAACCTTGGTACAGAGGACGCCAAGAAAGAGATCAAGATAGGGGCTGCTTTCGAGGAAAAGGTCAAGAGAGGGTTGATTGAAATGCTGCGAGAATATGTGGAGATATTCGCATGGTCGTATCAAGATATGCCTGGTTTGGATACAGATATTGTGGTGCACAGGCTACCTCTCAGAGAAGATTGTCCTTCGGTAAAGCAGAAGCTTCGCAGAACTAGTCCTGATATGGCTGTCAATATCAAAGAGGAAGTTCAAAAGCAGTTGGATGCCGGTTTTCTGGCGGTTACCAATTATCCCCCTTGGGTGGCCAACATCATACCTGTACCGAAGAAGGATGGTAAAGTCAGGATGTGTGTCGATTACCGAGATTTAAACAGAGCCAGTCCGAAAGATGACTTCCCATTACCTCACATTGATGTATTGGTCGATAATACTGCTCAATCCTCGGTTTTCTCTTTCACGGATGGATTTTCTGGCTATAATCAGATCAAGATGGCGCTAGAAGACATGGAAAAGACGACATTCATTACACCTTGGGGCACGTTTTGTTATAAGGTAATGCCATTTGGGTTGAAGAACGCCGATGCTACCTATCAGAGGGCTATGATGACTCTCTTTCATGACATGATGCACAAAGAAATCGAAGTGTACGTGGATGATATGATTGCGAAGTCTCAGACAGAAGAGGAGCACTTGGTGAATTTGCAAAAGTTGTTTGAAAGATTGAGAAAGTTCAAACTGAGGCTGAATCCAAACAAGTGTACGTTTGGAGTGAGATTCGGAAAGCTGTTGGGTTTCATTGTCAGTGAGAAAGGGATTGAGGTTAACCCAGCGAAAGTAAAAGCTATTCAAGAAATGCCTGAACCAAGAACGGAAAAGCAGGTTCGTGGGTTTTTAGGGAGGTTGAACTACATTGCACGGTTCGTATCTCACCTAACAGCCACGTGCGAATCGATATTTAAGTTGCTAAGAAAAGATCAAGCGATCAGGTGGAACAATGATTGTCAAAAAGCTTTCGATAAGATAAAGGAATATTTGCAGAAACCTCCAATTCTTATACCTCCAATTCCTGGGAGGCCTCTGATAATGTACCTTTCAGTAACCGAGAATTGGATGGGGTGTGTGTTGGGACAGCATGACGAGTCTGGTCGAAAAGAGCATGCAATATACTACCTTAGCAAAAAGTTTACCGACTGTGAAATAAGATATTCACTGCTCGAGAAAACTTGCTGCGCTTTGGCATGGGCTGCTCGCCGACTAAGACAGTATATGTTAAACCATACTATCTTGTTGATTTCTAAGATGGACCCAGCGAAGTATATCTTTGAGAAGCCGGCTCTCACCGGACGAGTGGCTCGTTGGCAGATGATTTTAACTGAGTATGATATCCAGTACACGTCGCAAAAGGCCATCAAGGGTAGTATTCTGTTTGATTACCTTGCTGAGCAACCGATTGATGACTATCAGCCGATGATGTTTGAATTCCCCGATGAAGATATCATGTACTTAAAGATGAAAGATTATGAAGAGCCTCTTGTCGAGGAAGGACCGGATCCTGATGACAAGTGGACACTGATGTTTGATGGGGCGGTTAATGTGAATGGAAATGGTGTTGGGGAAGTACTTATCAATCCTAAAGGTGCACACCTACCTTTTTTTGCCAGATTGACTTTTGAAGTGACCAATAACTAAGCTGAGTACGATGCCTGTATCATGGGGATTGAGGAATCCATCGATCTAAGGATCAAAACTCTGGACATCTATGGAGATTCTGCTCTAGTGATTAACCAAGTCAATGGAGACTGGAATACTCATCAACCGCATTTGATTCCTTATAGAGACTACACCAGAAGGATCCTGACTTTCTTCAAGACAATGAAGTTGTATCATGTACCCCGAGATGAAAATCAGATGGCCGATGCTTTAGCTACATTGTCTTCTATGATTAAAGTTCATTGGCAGAATCATGTGCTACACGTTGCTGTGAATCGACTCGAGAGGCCTGCGTACGTGTTTGCAGCCGAGTCTGTTATTGATGAGAAGCCGTGGTACTATGATATTAAGAAATTCCTCAAAAGCCAGGAGTATCCTGAAGGAGCGTCAAAGAATGACAAGAGGACATTGAGAAGGCTAGCTGGAAGCTTTTATTTGAACCAGGATGATGTGTTGTACAAGAGGAACTTTGACATGGTTCTGCTCAGATGCGTGGATAGACACGGAGCAGACATGTTAATGCAAGAAGTACACGAGGGGTCTTTCGGTACCCATGCTAGTGGTCATGCAATGGCCAAGAAGTTGTTAAGAGCCGGTTATTACTGGATAACCATGGAATTCGATTGTTTCAAATACGCTCGGAAGTGCCACAAATGTCAGATCTATGCAGATAAGGTGCATGTACCACTAAACCCTCTGAATGTCATGAATTCTCCTTGGCCATTCGCGATGTGGGGCATCGATATGATTGGGAAGATTGAACCTACTGCTTCTAATGGACATCGCTTCATCCTGGTCACGATTGATTACTTCACCAAGTGGGTGGAAGCAGATTCCTATGCCAATGTTACCAAGCAAGTGGTTGCCCGATTCATTAAGAAGGAAATTATCTGTCGTTATGGGGTTCCTGAGAGGATCATCACTGACAATGGTTCGAATCTCAATAACAAGATGATGAAAGATCTTTGTAAAGACTTTAAGATCGAACATCACAATTCTTCTCCTTACAGACCGAAGATGAATGGTGTTGTGGAGGCGGCAAAGAAGAATATTAAGAAAATTGTGCAAAAGATGGTCGTGACGTACAAGGATTGGCATGAGATGTTGCCTTTTGCCTTGCATGGGTACCGTACCTCAGTACGTACGTCGACCGGGGCAACCCCTTACTCCCTTGTGTATGGTATAGAAGCAGTCCTACCTGTTGAAGTGGAGATTCCTTCTCTAAGAGTCTTGTTGGACGTCAAGCTAGACGAAGCTGAATGGGTCCAGACAAGGTTCAATGAGTTGAGCCTTATTGAGGAAAAGCGTTTAGCAGCTGTATGTCATGGGAAACTATATCAGAGAAGGATGAAGAAAGCCTTTGATCAGAAGGTGCGTCCTCGAAGCTATCAGACAAGTGATTTGGTTTTGAAGAGGATCCTTCCTCCCGGTACAGATAACAGGGGCAAGTGGACTCCGAATTATGAAGGTCCATACGTTGTTAAAAAGGTCTTCTCTGGTGGAGCCTTGATGCTTACAACTATGGATGGTGAAGATTTTCCGTCCCATGTGAACTCAGATGTAGTCAAAAAATACTTCGCGTAAATTGACCCGTTGGACAAAAAAAAAAGAGTCAAGGCAAAAAAGGGCATCCCGGCGAACCAAGAGAAAAAGAAAAAGGTTCGGGCAAAAGTTAGGGATAAAGAATAAAAAAGAATATGTACACTCGGTAAGTCGAAAACCTGCAAAGGCGGCTTAGGCAAAATGGGTATCCCAGTGGATTGAAAACCTGAAAAGGAAATCAAGGAAAAAGAGGGATTAAAGCGAAGACTACAGTCTGAGTTATCTGTACTTCATCGCGCTTCAATGTCTACCATCTTGAAGGATATGACCGGTCCAATCGTTCTTCTCAAAAAGCAAGGAATTTGGGGGAAATTGAGGATATACGAGTCATAACAGAATTGGAAAATAGTGGATGCCGTGTTCACATTGCCAATAGGATAATTTATTTCCTTTGTTGGCGCAATTACCTCTTCCTAGGAATTGCTTCCTGATGTATTTGCCTTTATAGGCCATTTTCAATCAATAAAAGTCGTTATTCAGTCAAATTGCTCTCTTGTTTTTATTTTACTGTTTTATTTGCAAAAACGTCCGAATTTTTGATAAACATTGCATCGAAAAAACATGAAGGCTAATATCTTTGATTGCTGGCTAAAGCAGATGAGCCAAAGCATGTTCAAAGGTGTTTCAACATTGTCCAATAGTGTGAGAAGTTGAGCCGTCTAAGTCAAGTCCAGAACTTGTCTCCCCAGCGGGTTCGAGATCGGTGTTTCCTCAGCAAGTCTGGAGTTTGTTGTAATCCCCAGCAGAGTTGAGAATGTTATTTCCCCAGCAAGTCTGAAGGTTGCTGTTTCCCCAACGGAGGTGTGCTGTAGTTTTTTCTCCCCAGCAAAATCCCCAAGCAGATCGGGTTCAGTGGAGGTTGTCCCCAATAAGGATTATCCTTTCCCCAGCAGCAGTGCTATTTCCCAGCATGGTCAAGAGGTTGGTGTTTTCCCAACAAGTGACTCCCTAGTTGAGTTGGTTTCTCTGCCGTTCCGAGAATGTCAGGTCAGTAAGTATCCGCAGCAGAATTGTTGTGTGTCCCCATAGAGTTGGAAGATCGAATCAGAAATCATGCGCTCAGCAGAGTGATCGTTTGCTTTCCCAGCAGGAGTTTCCCTCCCTTTGCATCTTGCATATAGTAATCATCATTTGCATTTGCATCCTCAAATCGCGTAGCATTTCCATTCAATATGGAGCATTATGCCATAGAAAACTCAAACATATGCATACATGTGTTAAGCCAGATTGGATCGTATTCCTCAGCAGAGGCGAATCATTTTTCAACATCTGTATAGCACAATTGCAGCAGTTGCTCTTGGCAGTATTCAGAATTGATAATTCCCAGAGAGATTTATTTCCTCACCCGTCCGTGAAAGGAAAGCTTGATTCTCTCTCCAGTGTAGTCCCCGGCAAATGTCTGCCTTGTTTTGGCATATGTAGATGTCATCCTTGCGATACCGGTAAGTGTCGTGTTGATCCCCGTAAATGTCTGTGCTTTTTTTTTATTTCGGTAAACATCATCTTTCGATGTCGGTACACGTAGAATTCAAATCGTTGGCCATCAGTAAATGGCATGTCTCTCGTGGTGTCTACGAAAGAATCGTTCTGTTAACACCCGTGTGTGACCTTTCCTTGGTGTCGGTAAACATCATCTTTCAATGTCGGTAAACATCGAGTTTATTCCCAGTCATCGGTAAATGTCTGGTCGTGGTTTCTTTCTTCCCATTCATCGGTAGATGTCTGGTCGTGGTTTCTTTCTTCCCATTTATCGGTAGATGTCTGGTCGTGGTTTCTTTCTTCCCATTCATCGGTAGATGTCTGGTCGTGGTTTCTTACTTCCCATTCATCGGTAGATGTCTGGTCGTGGTTTCTTTCTTCCCATTCATCGGTAGATGTCTGGTCGTGGTTTCTTTCTTCCCATTCATCGGTAGATGTCTGGTCGTGGTTTCTTTCTTCCCATTCATCGGTAGATGTCTGGTCGTGGTTTCTTTCTTCCCATTCATCAGTAGATGTCTGGTCGTGGTTTCTTTCTTCCCATTCATCGATAGATGTCTGGTCGTGGTTTCTTTCTTCCCATTCATCGGTAGATGTCTGGTCGTGGTTTCTTTCTTCCCATTCATCGGTAGATGTCTGGTCATGGTTTCTTTCTTCCCATTCATCCGTAGATGTCTGGTCGTGGTTTCTTTCTTCCCATTCATCGGTAGATGTCTGGTCATGGTTTCTTTCTTCCCATTCATCGGTAGATATCTGGTCATGGTTTCTTTCTTCCCATTCATCGGTAGATGTCTGGTCGTGGTTTCTTTCTTCCCATTCATCGGTAGATGTCTGGTCGTGGTTCCTTTCTTCCCATTCATCGGTAGATGTCTGGTCGTGGTTTCTTTCTTCCCATTCATCGGTAGATGTCTGGTCATGGTTTCTTTCTTCCCATTCATCGGTAGATGTCTGGTCGTGGTTTCTTTCTTCCCATTCATCGGTAGATGTCTGGTCGTGGTTTCTTTCTTCCCATTCATCGGTAGATGTTTGGTCATGGTTCCTTTTGTTGATAAATATCAATTCCTCAGTAGAGTCATCAGTAAACGTCTGGTCTTGTTCTAGTTGTAAATATATTTTTCCTCCCCAGTAAATCCGCCATCGGTGAATGGCCTCGCTTTCTTTGGTTCGTCCCCTGCAGAGTGCAAATTCTACGGTTCTTTTGGTATTCAATCCCTGTTTACCTTGAAAGTCTGATAGCCGTTGTTCTCATCCGTTCAGGTTCTCAGTTGATTGAATAGGGGAAGCTGTAGCACCTCGAATTTTCACCCCCCATTCATGCATTCATTTCATTTTTTAGGTCATTTATCATTCCATATTACATTGCATCTTGGCAGTCAGTATTGGCATCAAGAGATTCATCAGTACAAAAGAGCAAGTCTTTCCTTGAGATGAAGGCCACATGATTATTTTGAAGAGCTTATATGAGCCAAGGTTCATTTTGAAGCAACTTTACCAAGTGGTAGAGACCCAAATTCATCATTGCATTTTCAGGTCATCTGAGGCCCATAAAAGTCAATTGTGCAGTCAACTGAGGGCTATGAGGTGGAGAAATGGTTTGAGACACTTCATTCATGTCCAAAAGAGGCCTATTCATCATGTCAAACACCTACCTTGAAGAATTTGAAGCCAGATCAAAAGTTTCCAAAAATGGAAAGTGACGTGTAATTTCAAGTTTCCAAAAATGGCAAGTTTTTGGACCACATTCAACTTAACTTTCCAACATCAAAGAAGCTTCAAATGGATTTTTGGTGAACATGAAAGTTGAAGATCTTTCTCTTCTCTTTTCAAAAAGTCCAAGATCTTGATCATCTGATGAATGGTTGAGAAGATATGGCCAAATGATTACAATGTGTACATGGAAGTTCAACATGGCATAACTTTGGCTACAAAACTCCAAATTGAGTCACTCTTTTTGCAAATTGCTTTTTGTGACCAATATTTTTCAAAACCATCATTGCCTTGCATGGAATAAAATCACATGATCAAGTGTCCATGCATGAACATTTTGGAGGGAAATGCATAATTCAAATTTGGTTGATCACATGAACCTAATTCCAATTCCATGTTGTTCATTGGATGATTTTAAGTGATTATGAAGCTTGCATGGCACTGTTCACGTGCATATTGCTCATGCCACCTCACATTTGAATTTTTAGTCATACACCTCATATTTCCTTAAGTTTCCATTAGCCATTGCTTAATTATGATTACAACATCATTAACATGTGATATAAAAGGCTAATCCTAACTGTTTTGCACAGATTACACATTCTAGATCTAGAAATTGAATTTCCCTCCAAAAATTCTCTCTCTTGATTTTTCAAATTTCTTCACACAAACATGGATTTCCCTTGCACATTCATGATCATGGAAGGATTCTGAGCAAGATTCAACGTGTGAATTGAAGAATTGATCAAGATCTTGAGCATAGCAAGCACATGAACATGAAGATGGATCTTGGAAATTAAGCTGCATTCAAGTGGATTCAAGTGCTATTGCGTGCATAGAGCTTCATATCCAGGTTAAGGAAGGAGATCTGGAAGATTTGAGCACCTGAGGACACTGTTTCATCACATTGCTCTTCAAGAAGATTAAAATTCGAATCTCATTATTTGCCATTTTATGCACATGATCTTGTAGAGCATGCTCCACTGATGATTCTGATATGAATATTGTTGAATTTGGCTGGATATTGAGTGAGTTATGATGAGTTGAAATTTGGTTGTGCAATATGTTTCTCTTCGATCCGTGCTTATTATTGAGAATTAGATCAAATAAATGTGATATTCGAGTTCCTCATTGTGAAACCTTTCGATTGATGTATGGCATGCAAAATTCTGGAAAAAAATCATGAAGGACCACCGGAGTATGACCGGAGAAGATGACCGGAATCACTATTTCGGCCATCTGGTCCAGCGCCTAGGGTTTCCATGGACGCGCTAGTAACCTTCGTGACGCCAGTTCGATTCCTCGCGTGGCCTTTTTTAAAATTCCATCTGATTTCCATTTCCATGTGAAACGTTGCGTTTCACTTGTTGTAGTGCGCTTGCAACCTTATGCTCCTCTGTTCGAATCCAGCGCCATGCATTTCTTCAATTTTTCAATTGTTTTGCTTGGGCGCTTCTTTTGACTTGCATAACCAGGGTTCGATCCTGCCTGTTAACATACTTTAATTCCATTTGTTTTTTGCTGAGAGCGCTTGGAACCTTCAAGTCCTAGGTTCAATACTTAGTGATGTCCTTTTTTGAATTCCATTTATATTTCATTTCCACGTTATTTTCCAATGATTATTATTTTATTTCAATATTATTTCATCAACTTCTAAAATTCATAACAAATAGAAAAATTGTCCAAATTGAGTGCAACTTTTTTTCATTTTTTTGTTTCAATGTCTATTATTTTTTGATGTCATTTTCCTGATTTTTGTATTTCTGGATTTTTGGTTGTGCTTGATTATTTGAACATGATGCCAAAATGACATGTTGTGCTAATTGATTTGTGAAATGCTCATTGTTTGTCCAATTGCCTTGAATTTTGACATGCTTATTCATAACATGTGACATGATGTTTTGGCTTTTGTTTGGCATTTTTATCATATTCCATCTCTGTTTTAGACACATGAACATATGGTGTGACAATTTGTGTCACACATTTGGATGTTGCCTTTGTTCATTTTCATTCACATATCATTTGATATCTTCTGGACCTAATTTTTTGCATGATGCTTGTGTTTTACCTGTTAATCTCACATAAAAAATTTCATGATCATTGGATGTTTTTCTGTTTTGATTTGCATTTTCTCATTTTGCATGTCCAATTGTGTGCACCTTTGCTTGATCTTGCTTTATCTTGATCATTTGATGGCTTTGCTTGATGAATTAGCCTTGATCCTTTTTAGGACATGTTCTTGTTTGGTTGAATGTGCTTCATATGGAATATTAGCTTCTGTTTTGACTATTTGCTTTGCCTTTGACCCTAGTCTTGGTACTAGTGGTTTGTACTCACCAATTGAGCTTTGTGTTTCAGGTTCAAGCATTTAGCTCTAATGGTTGATGTAATCTCATCACTTGAGATGCAAGTTGCTTTGATTGCTAACCTTTGATTGTGTTGTAGGTTAATTGAGTGTGATGGAATCACTTGAATCCTTGCGCACATATTGGAAATGTCCCACTATTGTTGGCTGTTTGACTTGTCTGAATATGATATTGACTATTTGACTTTTGTACAGGTACATTAGTCGCTTTTAGCTCTCGCTTGAGCTTTTCTTTGGTTGTGGTTGGCATACCACCTAGGTAATCATTCTCTAACTCCATGTAGTCTGGAAGCCCTGTCGTTTTTTTTGGCAGGCATTTGGCTGAAGTCCTCCTTAAGAGGCAATGACTGTGTATGTTTATGTTTGTGCTAAAGACCGCCTTGTCGAGGCATGTTACTTGTTAAGTCCTCCTAAGTGAAGAGGCAATTGACAAATAGAAGGGACTAGCAATCAGTCCCCTATTAGTCGTTGAGTCGTTCGTTATGCTCGCACTACGTGCTGATGCTCTTGAACCTAACTCAAGATCTTGTACAGTGTCAGTCAAGTGGAGTACGGTCCCTCATTCTGGATCCCCACGCCCTCTTTGATCAGAGCTCACCCCGGTCAGCGTTAAGAGTTATGAGGTATAACCCTCATTACCTTTCATCTGCTCACCCTACCGGTCAATGTCAGTGGTTAAGAGTTTTAGAACCCCTATAGTTTTGGCTTGTTTGTCGAGGTTGATATGACCCCTTGACTAAAGCCCAACCGTGTCTGAGCCTCTTGTTTGCATATAGAGCGTGATGATTGCTTGTGTCTTTGCTTGCTGTTTGATTGACTTGCTTCTTGTGTGAGTTAGGTTCTGATTAGAGACCTCAACTTAGGGATCGTTTGCATGACAACTTTTAGGCTCGAGTCGTAGTCTCCCTATTAATCTGTTATCCCCCTAGTCTCTGGTTAGGAGAAAGTTTCTCCCCTGTTAAGGGGAACTACGTCGCCCTGATTCTCATACCAGATGAGATACTTAGGCAGGAGATTGAGCGAGATCTCTCCGGGCACTCTTTTCTTTTTTTGAGTGTGTGTTTGTTCAACCTTCTTCCTTTTTCTGTTGTTAGGAGTTGGATGTAAGACCATTTATTGGCATTCCGTTTCCTGTTTGCGTTTGTTTGTTAGGAGTTGGATGTAAGCCCATTTATTGGCATTCCGTTTCCTGTTTCCGTTTGTGTGTTGTTTGACGTCTCAGCGTCTCTTTTCAGCGTTTTGTTTCGGCGTGCGTTAGCCGAGCTACGAGTGCTCTGATTCTTTCTCTGGTTAGAGAAGATACGTATGCATAGGATGCGATGTCCTAGCGAGCATGTCTCCCATTTCCCCAAACTACGTCGACTCTGATGTTTGTTTCTGACAAACTACGTAGGCCTAGGATGCAACATCCTGCCGAGTCCCCTTCTTCCGTCTTCCACCTGTGTTATTTCATTCCAGTTTTGTGCAGTTTTTGAGCAGTTTGTTAGCAACCTTTTTCTTTTCTTTTGAGCGTGGATCCCGTCGAGTACGATGGACGTGAGGGGGTGCTAATACCTTCCCCTTGCGTAACCGACTCCCGTACCTTGCAATCTCTGGTCGTAAGACCATTCCTTTCCCTTTCCAGGTTTACTTCGAGCGTTTCCTTTCCCTCCTTTGGGATAAATAACGCACGGTGGCGGCTCTGTGTCTTTTCCCGCCGGTTGTTTTTCGCGATGTGACACTTTGTTGTGGGCTTTTCCCTCATGAGGTAGCTCTGCTTCATTAAATCCTAGATACCTACTAGCGGTGATATTGGCAACCACATCGTCAAATTTATCGACCGTGATATCTTGCATCACGTGAGCGGTATTTAGAACTTTCAACAATACTTTGCGATGAGCCTCAGAACTCAACAGCAAAGACAAAATTGATATTTTGGAGGGCGTTTGATTCAATTGGTCAATAATCTTGAAGTCACTTTTCTTGATCAGTTTGAGGAATTCCTGACTTTCCTAAAGGTGATACTCTTCTTGTGATCTTCAAATTGTTCTTTCTCAACCATCGGCTCTTTACCCTTGGATGCTTCGGCCTCGACAGCTTTATTTTGGTCAATAACCTTTGTTAACACAGGAGTAGTCGTCACGATCGGAGTGGAGAGTACAGTTGCCCCTGCCTGCGGAGTCGGAGCAGGAATGACCTTCTCCTTAGGCGGAAAAAATGTGGGTGCTAGAGACACCCTAGGAGTGTATTTAGGAGCGAATACTTGGCCGCTTCGAGTCATGCCTCCCGTTCCAGCGATGTTGATGATTTCTGTGTCAGGAATACAGATTTCTTTTCCTCCCAAATACGCGGTGGTCTCATAATTCCAAGGCACTGCCTTAGTATTCTGATACAAAAACGAGTTGGAACACGGAAATTAATCGGCTGAATCCTCCTGGTAGGAGTTTCAACCTTCTTTTTCCAGTATACAATTGTTATTTGTTCAATTACTGCCACCTCTTCTGCTACTTGAGATTTGGAGAATTGTATTAACCCTTGAACCTTGATCCATTAGTTCTTGCACACACCTTTTCAACTGCTTGCAATCATTCGGAATAGATTCGCACATGGAGCAATCATCATGTACCCCTTCTAAAAACCCAAATTGTTCAAGCTTCTAAAATACAACGGACGTCAGAGTCTTCACCTCTTCAACCCTCAGTATGACTTCGGTATTTTCCTCTTCAATCACGGTGTTGACCGACACACCGCTATGATTCGGTAAAGGATTTGTTTTTACATTTGGTTTTTCTTCGGAGAAGGTCAGGATGTCTTGATTGATTAAGTCTTGAATTTTGTATTTAAGCGCCCAACAATTTTCTGTAGAATGCCCTATGAATCCAGCATGATACGCGCACGAAGCATTAGGGTCGTGCTTGGCGTGGAATGGAGGAGTGGCCGCGGACAATTCTTTTGGTACGATCGCCCCTACATGAATCAGATAGGGTACCAACTCGGAGTACGGCACCGAGATCTTGTCAACTTGGGGTCGGTTCCCAAAATTGTTTCTATTACTCTGACCTTGATTTTGTCATCTGTTATCACGGTTATATTGTTGATTTGGATTTTTCTGAGCGGGCCTTGATTGTTGATTGCCTTTCTGCGGTTGATATTGGAAAGGAGGTTGCTGGTATTGAGCTGCAGTGACATATGGATACGGGTAATATGGCATAGGGGCCGTCGAAAATTGATATTGAGGGCGAACTCTCGCCATTACAGTGTTTTCTTCCCCCTCCTTATTTTTAGCGAAGCCCCCATGTGATCTCTTGTTGGTTGTCTGTTGTGCGATAGTGTCAGTGATTTTCCCTGATTTCAGCCCACTCTCAACATGTTCCCCAATGGTAACCATGTCAGCAAAATTTGTCGATGAACTGCCAATCATCTTTTCAAAATACAACCCTTGCAGCGTACCCATGAAGATGTCCACTAATTCGTTGTTCGATAATGCTGGTCGAACCCTAGACTCCATTTCGTGCCAATGTTGAGCATATTCATTGAAGGTTTCATTAGATCTTTGCGACTGATTCTGTAACTGAAGCCTTTTCAGAGCCATGTCAAGGTTGTACTTATATTGTTTCAAGAATTCCTCAGAGAGATCCCTCCAAGACCAGATCTTTGAACGTTCTAGACTCAGGTACCAATCCAAGGAAGCCCCAACCAGGCTATCTTGGAAGCAATGGATCAAGAGGTTGTCATTATCAATGTGTGAGGCCATTTTCCTACAATACATGGTGAGGTGACTGCGGGGATAGATGAGGCCCTTGTACTTTGGAAGGTCTGACACCTTGAATTTTTGAGGTAGCACCACATTCGGGACCAAGCAGAGGTCTCGAGCATCTATACCAAAGGAAGAGAAACCCTCAATGGCCCTTATTCTGCAGGTCTGACCGGATCAACAGTGGGAGGAACGGCCTGATTGGCCGTTCAAGAAGCTTCTAGAGCGTTCAGTGCAGGCATGTTCGGGGTGAACCACATCTGGGGCGGGTAGGAGAAACCCGGTGGCACAGTCTGAGCAGCATGAGTAGGCTGGGGATATTGCATTCCAGCCTGAACATTGGGGGCCTGAGGTGCCCCTGTCTGTGCGTGCTGGGATGCAAGGTATGTCAACATGGACATGGAAGTTTCCCTAGGGTAACCAAAAGGAAAAGAGGGGGACCAGGCCGGTGCTCGCAGCTTGAGCAATCTGATTAGGAAGTTGGAAATGGAGGCACGGGTCTCTGTAGTCCTCTTCATCATTGGGGAGGTCGTCAGGAACCTGACCCTGGTTGTTGTCCAGATCAACAGCATCGACCAGAGTAGTTTGGAGGGTGGGGAGAGCCCACAGAAACCAGTATCACCAGCAGTGGCAGCAGCGGAAAGAGTTGGGTGAGGGACGAAAGCTCCCCCACTTGCGAGACTAACAGCTAGATATGGGGGCATTCCCCACAGATAGGCAGCGGCAAGCCTAGCAGCATCCATGGGGACCGTCTGACGGTTCTCAAGGTTGGGCAAAATAGTTTCCGTTGGAGTGTCGACGGTAGTGCCAGCAGCAGCATTAGGAATGGTCACCCCAGCAGCATGGGTGACGTTGGCAGCAGCAGCGGCAGGGTTCCTCTAAGACAGGAGGATTTCAAGGATAGTGTCCATGTTCCCCCTGAACAGATTCATTTTACCTTGCACCTGGGTAAAGGATTCACGGGCGGCAGCATTGTCAGCTTCGTATTCGGCCATGATTCTTGACTTGTTGGAACGTGTGTAGTACTGATGACGAGTCATCGTTGTTGCTGCGGAAAAACAGCGAGTGTAAGCATTTTGTTTTCTGACGGCTTTTGGCAAATAAATGTGTGGATGCATGTATGTATGCAAAAAGATTTGATATGTGCCTTTATTATATTTATTCTCTCTTTTTTTTGGTAAAGAAAAACAATTCCAGAGAATTCGCGAGTTTATTCATTCAACACAAGCAAAATACAAAGCAATAAAGCGAGACAGTTTATGAAGCCAATAATCTAGAAAGTTTTTCATTCAATGTTAGGAAACCATGGAATACAAGTACAATAAGGAAATACCCATTAGGCTACAAAAGGGTCACATTAGTCCTATCAGACCTCAACCTAGTGAATTACAAGCGACTAGAAGCAATTGAAGAACAACTTTTCATAGTAAGTCTGAGATTTGGGGGACAGGAAGGCGCCCCACTTTCCCAATATTGCACTCCCTTCAGGTGGTGGGTTATGATCTAGCTTGCTCGGAACGCTGTTCACAACTGTCTTCCCTCGATTGGAGAGGTCTTCAGGATGCTTGTTCACTTGTGTGTTGCTGTCTTTCAGGTTCCCATATGATTGTACCTTCAACTCTCGAATCTCTTCTAGGCTCTGATTCAGCTCGTACCGGTTTTGGCGAAGGTTGACTTCTAGCTGTTTGTTGCGGCTTTTCTCATCCTTCAACTCTTTCTTACAAGCTTCTAGCATGCTTTGGAGTTTCTTCTTTTGTTCGTTCTAGTTTCGCTTTGCTGGCTCGATATTGGGCTTCGGCTAACTGCTTCTTTTTGGTTGTCAGGCTGGCATAAGTTCCTTTGAGGGTGTCATCCATTTTGAGTCTTTTGAAGACCTCTGTCTTTACCCCATCATTTGCTTGACGAACTCGGTCTCTCTTCTAATTCAGATTGAATTTCAAGGTTTCCTTCTCCAATGAGATCTTAGCAAGCCTAGATTTGAGATCGGCATTCTCTTTCTCTAGGGTCTTGATAACCTTCTTCAATTCATTTACTTCAGAATTTGGTTGGTTCTCTGGCTCGGGGGGTTGGAGGCTCATGGACGTTTCGGGCGGGAACGACAACAAAACCTCACTAACTCTGCTCTTAACCCAACTGGTGTAAGCTTCCTTGGCGATATAGTTTTTCTTACCCGTTTCTGCTCTTCCTTGAGCATAAATCGATCCCTAAGCCTTGACAATCTTCTTGATCAACTCTGGCTCTTCGACCCCTTCGTATAAGACAAAACCCTCTACATATTCGAGATCAGGTTTTTCCACCATAGGATATCCAAGTTGTCGCAATACTAGCATCGGGTTGTAGTTGATTCCTCCTTTTGTACCAAGAAGAGGCACATTAGGAAAATCCCCACAGTTGAGGATGAGCTTGACACCATCGTAAACTCGAGAATACCAAGGAATGTCTTCGGCTTTTAAGGACATGATCCGCCAGGACCACTTAAAGTTATCTTTGTTCTTAACGAAAGGGCCTTTACTGGGCAGATGCGAAATAAACCATCTATACAGCAAAGGGGTACAGCAGACGATAGTCCCTTTCTTCTTCTGGGTCCTCACATGGATGGAATAGTAAGTATCAACAAGAAGAGTGGGAATTGGATTCTGAGTCAAGAAGATGTGAATAGCAGCCAAGTCTACGAACTCCTCCATATTCGGAAACAATGCAATCCCATAGGTAAGTAAAGCTAGATTGGAGTTGAAGGTCATCCAGCTCCCAACTTCAGCGAAGGCGATAACTTTGTTTACGAGAAACTTAGAGGTGAAGCCATGAATTCCACCCTTTGGCTTCAGGTTCAGCTCAATTTCCTTCTTTCCCATATGCAGATCTTCAGCAAGATCCTGATATTTAGGAAGTTCCTTAGTGCGGGTGTAGGGCACTTGGTTCTTGATCCTAATACCCATAATATGAGAGTACTCCTCCAATGTTGGCGCTAGCTGGTAATCTTGGAAAGTAAAGCATCTTAGTGGTGGATCGTAGAATTACACCAAGGTGTGAACAGCGGTGATGTTGACCTCGGTGTTTAGAATACCCAAAAGGTTACCATAAGCTTCCTTGAAGGTGTCTTTGTGTGTCATATCTAAACGTGCCCCAAGTCCCCTCAATATGACCAACTGAGGTTCCATAAACTTGTAATTGTGGATGCTCTTTCTCTCGGGATTCATACTTTGCTTCAAATGCTTGGTAAATAGACTGGACTCTTGGATTCCTGGAAAAGACATGCATATGAAAAATTTTGGTCATGATGAATGATAATGTAATGATGAGATGATAATAAGTCACATGGATTCGAAACTCAGGTAAGCTTTGGACAATTTGTAAGTGCCACATGTTGCAAGTTCAAAAGTTCGACGTAACATGAGTATCAAGGTAGGTGGAGTCTATGGTTTCCTGCAATAAAAACCCATATCCCCCTCACAGGTGTGGACTATGCTCCAAGGTGGTCCCTAGAAGGTCTCCAAGAGCCATCGACTCGGAATGGAAATACCCTACCGTAGTGAATACTCACAGAACAAAAGTACTTCTAAGTGAATCTAGTATGGGTGTGGTTCTCATGACACCCAATGTGCGAAACGCAAGTATACACAACTATCCTTGAGTCTAACCTATGTGTGTACTAAGCTCAGTTACAGAGCTTTCCTCTTACGTAGTCTAACCCATCCCAACAAAAGCGTAGTAGATATATCCATAACACAATGTGAATAAAAATGCGATAAATAAAGCGAGTAAAGCTATAAGGTAAGCACCTAAAGCTAGCGAGGGAACAACCTAAACTAGGCTTGACTCCTTTTAGCGACTAGGAAGCACTCCAAGTAGTGAAGTATCCCCAGCAAAGTCGCCAACTGAAGCTAGCGGAAATATACCCGAACGTATCGCACGCTCGAACATACAACAGAGTCGCCATCGAACTTTATTTATCCCCTAGGGGAAGGGAAAACATCGATAAAACCCGGGGGAAAGAGATATACTGGGTAAGGAAGTCGGTTATGTAAGGGGAAGGTATTAGCACCCCAAACATCCATGGATCTCCATGGGAACCATTTTGATTGTTCTCGCTCGAATAGGTCTGATATCTAAAGATTACTCGCAAAAGAATGAGGAAGGAAAAGAAATAGATAAAGTGTTCGGTGAGGATTAGGGCCTTCATGCCTACGTATCCTCATAGTGCAAGGAGGAATTCCGAGCTTCGTAGTTAAAGGAACTAGAAGTAGGAGATGAAAGGAAGTGGGATAGAAGTATGGTTTGAACCAAAGGATAATGTTGTTTGAACTCCAAAAAGGGTGAAAAGACGAACCCAAGAGTAAGGTGGCTATTACCAATACGTGGACTAGTAGGCCGCCACTATAAGATAAAGCCGAAAAGACGAAGAAATAGGTGTTTGGGCACAGTCTCAAACATCTCTTGGTTCACAAGGTGACGCAAGAAGGAGCACAAAGAAGTAGTGTATTTGGCTCAAAAAATAGGTATCTCACACGGAGTGAAAGAAGGTAGAATACGAATGTATCATGGAGATGGATGGAGTGAAGTGATCGAAGTCACAAAATAGAGTATATGGTGACAAGTGACTGAAGAAGTATTGTTTGAAATCGAAAGGTGAAAGTGTATTGGAATCCATAAGAGAAATGATATTTCTACCATAGAGGGAAACAACGTTAACCGATACGTGAACTAGCAGGCCGCCACTGTAGGGTTTTGGCTAAAAAAAGGAAGGAATTAAGTGTTTGGGGTTGTTTGCCCAAACATCTCTAGGTAGAAAGATGTTCTACATTAGGTGTCCTAAAAGGGTGTATATGGAATTCCAAAGGAAGTGTATTTCGATGTCAAAAAGACAGCATGTCACTGGGTGAACGATTTATGATCGAAGGTAGATAATGGATAGTGAAAGATATGGATGATGCCCTAAGGAGAATGAGGAATAATTAGAAGTATGCTCGCCAAGGAATCGCATCCTCGTGCCTACGTATTCTCATCGTGCAATGAGAAATTCAGAGCAATCGTAGTTCAGAACTACGAGAATAAAAAGAGAGAGAGATATTTGTCTAAGCAACAGGAACTCACAAGACAAACACTAAAGGAAGGATTGTAGTATTGGAGTGCAAGGAGTATATCACTTGCTGGGGAATCGACAATTCGAGATCGAATCAGGATAGTATCTTAGATCCAAGGGAAGGATATACTCTTAATCGAAGAGCAAAGTAGGCATTTACCGATACATGGACTAGTAGGCCGCCACTATAAGGTAAAGCCAAAAAGAAAGACTGAATTAAGTGTTTGGGTTTGTTTGCCCAAACAACTCTCGATTGAAGAGATGGACTGTCATTGGAACGTCCTAAAAGGATAGACAAGGAGAAGTATGACTGATCTCAAAAAGATGGTATAGATTGAATTAATGGAGAATTATTGATTGATAAATAGGGTAGCTCGCAAAGAAATTGGGTTCTCCTGCCTACGTATCATTATAGTGCAATAAGGAAATCCGAGCTTTCGTAGTTCAGCCCACTAGGGCTGAAAAGAAAATTGATTTGAGGCAAGAAGAAATGGATGATTGAGATTGAAATGATTAGAATGGAATAATTAATAATTGAATAGAAAGAAGAATGGATAGACTTGATAGTTACTAGATAAGATCGCACTAACTTTCAAGTGGAGGGAGAAAAGTCATTGTAGTTGTTTCTTGCATGGAAGATGAAGACCTTATAAATCGTTTGATTCGAATTGCACTAAAGTCTATGAATGGAGGTGAATACGATGAGCGATGTGTCATACGTCCCATACCCAAAGATACTCAGAATGGGGGTAGGAATACTCCAGTCCCACTCCTTCTCCATTACTTAAGGCTCGTATCGTACAACTTGATTCATGATTGATAAGTTGTTGATTGAGTCCTTTCTTTTGTTATATTTTGCTTTTTTAGGGAAATACTTCTCAGTCCTATGGTTAGAATTGTGCTAAAGTCTATGAGTAGAGGTGAATACGATGAGCGTTAGGTCATACGTCCCATACCCAAAGATATTCATAATGGGGGTAGGAATACTCCAATCTCACTCCTTCTCTATTGCTTAAGGCTCGTGTCACACTCTTCTAACTTTAATTTAACAAGTGTTGAAGTTTCCACCTTTGATGTGCTTGAATAATTTGTTGCCTTGATCGAAGATCTTGAGTTGAGGCCTTGAGCTCCACAACTTGGAAGAAAAGTCTTATTAAGTGACCAAGGTTCTTTTGGTCACTCAATTTAGACCGTGGGATTATACAAGTTCAAAGAATTTAATCAATCAAAATTGCTTTTGATCAATTTAACCATGGTTTTTTGTTTTGTTTTTAGGGAACTAGGTTTAGATCTAATCAAAGTTAGTAATTGTTAGAAACTACCCTAAGGGATCATGCATTAGAAATTGATTGAGAATTCTAAGTTAGAAGTCCAAAGGGAGCATGTGCAAATTGGTCAAAATCTTGATTAAAATTCTATGTTAATTCCTAAAATTATAAGGAAATGATTAAAATCTATGTCATATTCTAATCCTAAGGGGATCATGCAATTCTATCACAAAATACCAAAAATAAGCCCATAAGGGCAAAATGGTCAATTGCAAAAATGTGTCAAATTCTATGGTCTAAAGTTCATTAACTCCTAATATTGATATTAACCTAATATTGAGAATAATCATGATTCTAAATTTAGTTAAGCCTAAATTGTTCCTACTTAAAAAATTCTAGCTAAAACCCTAATTAAATTTCTAATTAGAATTCTAGTTAATATCCTAATTAAATTCTAATGTCCTAATGACCAAGATTTAAAATCTAAATCTAACAATTATCCTAATTAAACTAATTATAATAATTAACCTAATCAAAGTGCAAAACAAAAGAAAATAAAGAAAGGAAATAAAATTGGAAAAGGATGTGTAAATGTCAAATGGGGAGTGTGAGTTGAATTATGGTTAATGGGCTGTAAAGTGAGCCCACTACTATTTTTGTACAGCCAGCGAAATCCAAAAACATGGGGTGTGTGCAGCGAAATTGGACATGGGCCACTTGAGCCCAACGCTAAATCTAAAGGTTCCAAACGAGGGGGTGTATTGGCAGGAACATGGTGAACTAGCGAAATCGCCAACGGGCCTGCCGAAGCCCAATTCCACCTTATTTTGTAAAACTTTGGGGGGTGCACTAATGAAAACGGGGTATAATGAGTAAAGTCCCATGGGCCTCAATGGTTTAGGCCCAACTACACCTCCCTGTTGACTTGTTCAGGTCAATAGGTTTGAATGAAAACCTGTGTGCTCATTCTCTCTCCCTCAATCTCACCGTTCACTCGTCGTGACTCACCATGCCGACGGCCGTCGCCGGTGCCGGTGTTGGCTTACATACTAATTACCACCATCAATAGAATCACAATGACACGCTAAGCACGGATTGAGGATGAAATCGTAAAACAATCTATGTATTGGTCGAATCGGACAGCTAAATGAAGGAACCCTAACTATCTATAAGCTAAATTAAATGGTGCTCGGTGCCAATCAATCCCTAACACTATGGGGCTTCTACTCCCTAACCTAAGTATTACATCTTGATAAGCTCAAAGCAAGAAAATAACACTGAATGGAAAATGACATACCGGAGAAGATGATCGGAAAATCCACCGGTAAGTTCCTTGAGCTTAATTCTTTCTTCTCCTTCTTCTTTCGTCTCTTTCTTCTTCTTCTGAACCAAGACATTGAAAAAAGTAGGTAGTGGCTTAGTTCAAGCGAAATTGAAGCTTCAAGATGAAGCTTCAATGGCTTCTTTGAGAGATAAAATAGAGCTCTGGTGAGGGTGAGGGAAGCGATTGAGAGAGAGAGAGAGAGAGAGAGAGAGAGAGAGAGAGAGTGCAAGTTCAAGCAAAAATTCCAGGGGCTAAAAATGTGAGTGATGAGTTTCGTAAATAGAGACTAGGCTTGGAAATTGTTAGCTTTGGAGTAAGGTTAGGAATTAGTTAAATGTGGTTAGGAGTTAGTTAAGGATGACTCACTGAGTAGATAGCAAACTCGGTTAGTTATACATGACTCAGTTAGTTATGATTGATTATGTTAGTTGGTGAAGAAAACCTTTGATTGGTTGTGCAGGTTATTACTTAAATGGACATGAACTCCAATTCTTGATTGATGACTGGTTGAACAGGTCTTTCCCTTAGCTAGCTTGGTTAATGAAGTGTAGGCAATTCTTATATTTTGATGTTATTTGCTTTTCCTATCATGCTTGTCATTAATTTTGCATGGTCATGAGTTTGTGTTATGCATCCAAGTCATGTCTATAGGTTGCAACATGAGGTAAGAACATGGTGGATGTCTTCCATAATTTCTGTCATGTGGTGTTAGTTGAATTGCCATTGTTTTTTCCTTTATGAAGCTATCATAACATGGTTGGATGCAGTATACATGCTTTGCTGCATATATGTGTGGGATGTAACAGGGTTGTTCATAATTCCATGCTTTTCTTTCCCATAACCATGTTTAGATGCTAGTAATCCATTTTGATGTTGCTTTGGTAATTTTTGTGGTCAGGTTGGATGGTGATGAATCAGGAAAATTTCTAATGGCCATACAATTGGTGCTGAAGTCCTCTTGCAGGATTTGATCCAATAAATGTGTGCATTGCAGGTTTTGAGGTTGGATTCATATTGCAGCAAAGTAATGGATTGGTATGAAATTCTCTGCAGGCCATTTGCTTACATCTGTTGTAGCCAAATTGATTCAGTTGTATTGGTTTATTGGCTTGACAGGTTTGGTAGCAACTTGACATCAATTTTATCTTGTTGCAGAATATTGTTGTTTAGTGTGTGAACCAATGATTTTTGGCAGGATTTATGATGGATTGGTGTATATATATTGTGGTCTGCAGGTTGTTGTTATAACTCTGTTGTGCAGACTGATGCAAGTTAGTGTAGAATGCTTGCAATGTTAAGTGTGTTGATTGCATTATGGCCTGAGGATGTTGTAGGACATGGTTGTTGGTGATGCTACAGAAGGAATTGCCTTGGTTCGTGCTGCACCTTGCAATGGTTTTGCTGGAAAGATTGAACCAATGTATTGAATTGGTTTGGCTGCAGGATCAAAGGGTGTCAACTGCTGATTCCCTAATATGGTTTTATTGTATCAATGTCTATTGTGCACAACTAATTTGATTCTTTTCATATGATGCAGGTAAGGCCAAGTCAAGTTGGAAATTATCTAGGGTTTTCATGGTCTCAACTGGCACTGATTTAGCAGGTGGTCAGTCCTATCCAATCCATGTTGCTGTTTGCGAGTTCATCCTTGTGCTTGGAGTCATGAATACTGCAGCACGCTCACCATTGTCTTCAAGTGAAAAATGGCAAAAGCAAGATGGTCATAACCCTTCTGTTGGACATCTCTGGTGTGATAGTGTACACGTTGTTGGCTGCTATAAGACCACAGTTGTAGAACGCTTGCCAAAGTGAATTCAATGCCAAGTTCGAGTGAACTGTCTTATCCAAATAACCATTTTAAGTGCATCATATGATCCTGTGGTTGTGGTATCTTGTTTGTGGCAATGGTTTTGCTTTGCATCGTGTGTAATGCATAGATGGTTCAATCTATGGCTTGGCATGCTTCATGGTTGTGTCTTTGCATTAGGTCCTGTTGGTTCATGCTTGCATCAGGTTATGACTTTGGTCTGTGCAGGTTTGATATTGCAGCAGGTTGGTATAGCAGGGCAAATGCAGTAGGGTGGAAGTTATTTGGCAAAGCAAAATCTCCAAATGTTCAAGGCATGACCAAGCATGTTGGCATTAAAGTGAAGAAATCAAGTTCAAGTGGTTAAACCAAAGATAACATGGACATGGAGGATAGAATGAGAGTTAGGACTAGTCATTTAGTGATTAGGGATGACCAAGGATCTAGGGTTGACTTTGGTCAAAGTTGACCAAAAAGTCAATTGTTGACCAAAGTCAACAATTTGTCAAAATTCATTTTTTTGGTGTTTTTCTTGTAAATGGACAATTGATTGATGATTAGGGTGAAAATTTAGGGAATTAGGGTTTTGGGTTGACTTTGGTCAAAATTGACAAAAAAGTCAATTATTGACCAAAGTCAACAATTGGTCAAGAATGCCAAACTTTGTATTTTCTTGAGTAGAATCATATATAATGATTTAGAATGATGTGAAATGGATTGAAATGGCTTGAAAAATGATTTGAACTTGGTTCTACAACAAATTTTTCATGACTTGAATGCTTGACTATGACAAAGAGCATGACTTGACTGATAACATATGTTAATAAGGCCCTGAGATGAGACCAATAGGTTAGGGTTTGATATGACATCCATGAATCAAATGGCATGATTAGCAATGGCTTGTGACACAAGAAGACTGGTGGTTTGGATGACCAAGACCATAGGTGTATCAACAATCACATAAGCAATATCATGGCTTTAGGCCAAGACCCATGCCCATAGAAGACCAAAATGGGGTTAGGCCAAACATATTGATAAAAGGTGAAAATTGAGGGGTCATGTATGCACAGTTAGGTCACCAAGTTTATCTGATTCACCATCTCCCAAGTTAGGGTTTCCTTGAGGTTTACCCCTCAAGTAAGTCTTTTGAATCAAGCCATAAGTTCCAACTATCACCCTTCCAGTATGTGAACCTGCATTAGGGTTTTGAAGGCCAAGATAAGGCCTAGGAAACTCTAGGAGATCAGGTCTTGAGGAATTAGGGTTTCACATCCCTCATGCTGGTGACATGGTCCTTGGGGCTCTTATATCCACACAAGCCCTAACTTTGTAATCCCAAGTTCCTTCTGAATCCATGAGGAATGATGCATGTGGGTGAATTATGAATGTATGCAAGTGATATCCTGATCAAGTGATTGGACTAGTAGGTGAGAAAAGGGAAGGGAAAATTTGGGGTACAACAGATATGTCTTTGCAGGCTCAATCAACAAAAGAAAGAAAAGGCAAAGGAAGTTGGAATGACAACAAAGGATGATGAGGCTACAACGATTCGACTAGTCGAAATCAGCAAGAAGGAAACTGGTCGAATCGGAGAAAACCCTGGAACCAAGGAAACCAAAGAGGTGGTGTTGCATACAGAGGAAGAGGTGGTGGTCAAAAGTCAGACAAGAGTCACATTTAGTGTTACAATTGTCAAAAGTATGGTCATTATTCTAGTGATTGTCCAGAAACGCAGAAGAATCAAGAGACATTGTTGATGGTTACAACAAGAGATGAAGATAGATTCAAGGACCATTGGTACTTGGACTCAGGATGCTCATCAAACATGTATGGAAGGAAAGATTGGTTTGTCAACATAAAGTCCTCAATGAAGAACATGGTGAAATTTTCAAACGGCAACACTTTAATAGTTGAAGGTGTTGGTGATGTTCTAATTATGAGGAAAGCTGGCAAGAGGTCAGTAATTTCAAATGTGTTGTACATACCAGGCATGAAGAGTAATTTGCTCAGCATAGAGCAGTTAGTCGAAAAGAACTACAGAGTGTCGATCGAAGGCAAGATGATAAGAGTTCTCGACTAAAATGGAAGGTTGATCTTGAAGGATCCAATGTCTCATAATAGAACCTTCAATATCGAACTAAATGTGATGGAGCATAAGTTCCTTGCAACAGCATCCAACAGAGATGAATGGATATGGCATTATATACTTGGCCATCTCAATTTCAAACACATTAGAGATTTGAAGAGAAGAATATGGTTTCAAAATTACCAGAAATCGACATTCCAAACAAAGTGTGTGAAGAATGTGTGCAGGCGAAGCAGCAAAAGAACAACTTCAGTAACGATGCAGGAAGAAGGTCGAAGGTAATTCTTGAAGTCATATGCTCTGATATATATGGTCCTCTTCAGATGGATTCGATTGGAGGTAACAAATACTTTGTTACATTCATAGATGATTTCAGTCGAAAACTGTGGTCTTACCTGATCAAGAAGAAAAGTGAAGTGATTGAGGTATTTTCCAAGTTTAAATCTATTATCGAAAGACAGAGCGGTCGAAAGATTAAGATTTTGATAACGGATGGTGGTGGAGAATATGTGTTGAAAGACTTCGATGTATTATATGCGAAAGAAGGGATTGTGCATGAGGTGGTGCCACCCTACACTCCACAGCAGAATGGAGTCGTAGAAAAGAAGAATAGAACCATCATGAATATGGTTAGAAGTATGTTGAAAGGAAAGCATCTACCCAAATAATTATGGGGAGAAGTTGTGTCGACTGCGACATATATCCTGAACAGATGTTAGTCTGGTGTTAAGCCTAGCTTGAGTCATCTGAGGGTGTTTGGATCTATAACACATAGACATATGCCAGGTCAGTTGAGAAGAAAACTTGATGGCAAGTCAAGTCAGATGATCCTGATCGGATATCATTCGACTAGAGGATACAAGTCATTCGACCCAGTGAATAAGCAAGTGTTGATCAGTAGGGACGTGATTATAGATGAGTTTAAGGAGTGGGATTGGACTGAAAATGTCAAGAAAGATTAAGTGAGAATATTTTGTGACGAACCAGGTGGTGAAGTCGAAAGAGAAGTTCGACAGGAAGAAGTCATAGGTGAAGTAGGCCCGAGCAGACCTCAAAGAACAAGACACATGCCTGCAAGGTTGCAAGAATGTGTTATTACATTAGATGATGTGGTCAATGAAGAAGGTGAGCTGGTACAATATGTTTTCTACGCAGATGTCAAACCTATCAATGCAACTGAAGCATTGAAAGATTCGAAGTAGATGAAAGCAATGGACGAAGAGCTGAAGCAAATCGAAGTCAACAACACTTGGTCACTTGTCGAATTTCCCCAAGACAAGAAGGCAATCAATGTGAAGTGGGTATACAAAGTGAAGTTGAATCCCATAGGAGCAGCAACTCGACACAAGGCGAGGCTTGTCGCAAAAGGATTTATTCAGAAAGAAGGAATCGACTTCAATGATGTTTTTGCACATGTTGCTAGGATCAAAATAATCAGGTCGGTTGTTGGTCTAGCAAACATGAACAACTGGCCGACGTGTCAGATGGATGTGAAATATGCATTCCTTAATGGACCCTTAGAAGAGAAAGTTTATGTTGCACAACCAGTTGCATTTGTGAAACAAGGTGAAGAAAGAAAAGTATTCAGGCTGCATAAAGCCCTTTGCGGACTTAAACAAGCTCCAAGAGCTTGGAACAAGAAGATATATGGTTTTCTAAGGGAGAAGGAATTTGTGAAGTGTAAATTTGAACATGGGGTATATGTAAGAAGAAGCAAGAGTGAATTGCTTATACTATGCCTCTATGTCGATGACCTATTGATAACATGTAGCTTTAAGAAGGAGATCGGAGAATTCAAAGGTGATCTCAACAAGGAATTTGAAATGTCACATATGGGTGACATTTCATACTTCCTTGGCATCAAATTATACAAGAGTGGTAAAGGTTTGATGATTCATCAAAGAAGGTATGCATGCGATATACTCAAGAGATTTGAGATGCAAGATTGCAACCCAACTTTGACTCCATATGAGCCCAAATTAAAACTGTTGAAAGATTTATATGAAGATGATGTCGACCCAACCCAATATAGAATACTTATTGGGTCACTTCGATACCTTTGTCATATAAGGCCTGACTTAGCATATAATGTAAGTATGGTGAGTAGATTCATGCAGAAGTCAGAGGTATCACACCTAGCAACGACGAAGAGGATACTGAGGTATCTGAAAGGAACTCTCGACTATGACATTTTATTTCCTGTAGCTGATGAAGGAAAGGAATACAAATTAGTGGGATACACCGACTCAAGTTGGTGTAGTGATGCTGAGGATCGAAAATCCACAACTGGCTATGTGTTTATGCTAGGTGGTGCACCAGTTGCTTGGAGTTCGAGAAATGATCCAATAATGACATTATCTCCATGCGAAGCAGAATACATAGCTTTTTCTTTTTGTGCATGTCAAGCAACATGGATGGTAAATCTGGTCGAAGAAATAACAGCGAAGAGTCATGGAACAATTACCATGAAGATCAACAACTTGTCAGCTATCAATCTGACGAAGAATCCGATAGCACATGATCGAAGCAAGCACATCGAAATGAGGTTCCATTATCTTCGAGAGCAGGTAGCAGATGGGAAGATGAATGTGGAATATTGCAGAACTGATAGTCAGATTGCATACATCATGACGAAGGGAGTGTAGGTCGAAGTGTCCAGAAGACTAAGAGCTATGATGAATGTAAATAGCTTAGACACAATGAATTGGATGGTGTGTTGAATTGTAATTCCTTGTGTCGAAAGAGGTTGCTCGACAGAACAAGGAAGTGTCGAATCACCTAGTATGTTGAGTTGTGTTAGTGTGTCGAAGTGTCGAAGCATGTTGCTTCACACAGAATTTTGACTTATGCATATTTTAGTAGTATTAGCTATTTTGGGCTTTTATAGTTTTGGGTTTTGCCTTGAGGTCCAAGTTAACCTAAGTCTATAAATAGATAGGGTAACCCTTAGGGTGTGTTTGTTTGATGGATTAAAATTATAATCCCGGGAATATCATTCCTAGGAATATTATTGTCAGGAACTTTATTTCCATCAATGTGTTTGGCGAAATCAATAAACTTCCTAGGAATATTTTTTAAGTTTTATTTAATTAAATTTTAAAAATTAAAAAATTAAAAATAAATGTGTTAAAATAACATGAGAGTGGGAAGTTATGGTTGGTTATTTTATATTCCCATGGGAATATAAGATTCTCATCCTTTGACATGGGAATAAAAATGGAGAAATTTATGAACAAAACATGTTCCTTGGAATAAAAATTACCCAAGCATAAACTATCAAAACTTGAAACAAACAAGGGAATATGTGAATTCCAATATCATATTCCCGGGAATAATATTTGTATCCACGAAACAAACACCCCCTTATTCTTGTAATGAAGTGAATGGAGTATTTATAACATTGTAATTCACAGTATTTTGCAGTTACAAAGTGAATAAGAAGTTTTCCACAGTTTTTGGACAGAGAGAAACTCTGCAGAATTTAATTCTTTTTCTCCTTCATCGTTTTCTACTTCCTTTCTTTCTCCATAGTTCTTCTTTTCATTGTCATTGTGTAGATGATAACAATTTTGTTCATCAAGATTGATTGAAATTCTCCATAGATTTTGGTGGATTTCCAACAATAATTTTACAACATGCTTATAAAATATCTCATCGACATGTTTATTGTGTAATAAAATTTTATTAAATTGAATTTATAATAAAAATAATATTTGAGGTCAACCTCGTGCAACACACAACAAATTTACATAGTTTAAAAAGAATAAATATGTCGATGAAAATAAAAACTCCCAAAATTACAAAGACAAATAATATATTTAAGTCTAAATATTCTGTGTTATCGACCTAATAGTCAAAACAACAACTACTTAATTAAATATGCAGAACAGAGAGCGTGGTTAATATAAATTATCCTTAAAGTCAAATATACTTATGTTGATTATTAAAGTATATTTATATTAATTAGATCGATCACATATTCAAGTTTTGAAACATTGTTTTTATGCACTTTAATCAACTAATTATTTTACTCAACTTAGCATATATGAATTTATCAGATTAGCTATAAAAGCCAAGCCACTAAAATAAGAGTTTTAGCCTCATAAAAAGTTAACAAAGAAAAAAAATCAAGTAAAATGATTTACTTTCTTATTAATTATATTACGAAAATAACAACAATTATGTGCCGGCTCTGCTGGATAATTAAGTATAAGAATTTTAATTGTCCAAAATTTAATATGAAATAGACCACTATTTAATATTCCTTGTAAAAGGATTCTATTGTATTTTGTAAGAAATAAACTATATTTGTATTAAACATTTCAGTTAAAAAAAATTGATATACAATTAAATATATTTCTATAGAATTTTGCAAATTAATTAGTATCGTTTATATTGATCCATTGATTCAACTCAATTTATTATTGCAAGTACATTCAATTACAAATATCTCGATTCAAATCAACGAATTTTTACAAAAATAACCTATTTTTTAAGGAAATTCTTAAAATATCCCTAATTTCAAAAAAAAAAATCAAACTATCCCACTTTTAGGAGGAGACGCCAATTCAATTGGCAACTCCTCTTAAATACTTAAATGTAGGCGCCAATTGAGTTGGCTAGGGCATATGCCCTAGCCAATCCAATTGGCGCCCATGTGTATTACTTGAGAGGAGACGTCAATTGGATTGACACCTCAGTGTAAAATGCAATTTTTTTGGTAAATGGTATACGTGATAGATAAATTTGAAATACGACCAATTGGTATTAATAAAATTTTCCGTTTACGCAAAAAAGCCTAATGGTGATGACTGGGATCATCTAACCGACCTCCGGTCCCACATCCCCTAGCTACCCTAACCCGTGACCATAACCCACGTTGATGATTCACCACTAGTGTTTGAGCATCTGAGGGGCCAGGAGCGTCACTACCAACTACAGGAGATGGTCTGTTGAGGTAGTCAGACAAGTCGGCATAGTCTTCAGTATGCATCGATGGTGTACCGTCGTAGCTGAGCTCATGACCCATGCCAGAGAAGTTGGGTTGTGGTTGACTCATTGATGGGCGACCAGGACGGTTGAAGGGAGACATGGGTGTGAACGGTGCATCGAGGAAAGGTTGTTGGGGTGTTTGGTAGAGATAGGGTTGTTGGATGTTTTGGTTTTGTGAGGTTTGGGCGGTTGGTGTTGAATGATCGTTGGGTGTTCTGGCTAAGGCGACTTTGGTAGGGTGATGGGGTGGGTGTGAAGCGATGTTGGGTCTCAGGTTGATGGTCAATTTGTTGGTGGTGGTATGGGGTATGCTCTTGGTATTGGGGTTGGGTGTATGGCATGTTTTGGTTGTATGTTTGTGTGTTAGTTGAACGGAATGTTTGACGGACAGAGGGTTATGTGTATCCGGTCTGACACTATTTTTAGGGGTTTGATGTTGAGGTGTCAGGTGTGTAAGTCATCTAGTGTGGGTCGTACAAGTACATATCCTCGACGATGAACTAAAAACCAACCGATATGTACCAAGCCATATAAGTACGACTTGGTTTTTCTACAGTTGGCATGACTGCGTCAGTTAAGACATGGTCATGACGGTGCTTCCATTTGCGACACTCCGATCTTGCAAAGCTTTGCCATGGATTGAAGTTCCATTGGTCGTTAACTTTGCGCATATGCCATTCTCCTAGGCTAGCTGGGGGATTTGGGATGTTTTGGGGGCATACCGAACTGCAGCTTCACACGATCACTGTTGTGCATCTCCACAGTTGTGAATCGTATTATCGGTGTGCATGCAGTCCATACGGCCACATCTTCAGCGTTGACCTCATGGTCATAATCCAAATTAAGGTATGGACGCCAAATGATCTGAAATGTGAAAGAAGATAGGATTATAATCTAGGTAGAAGAAGTTAACAAAATATAACGAAATAATTAAGTTATTATCCTTACGTCTGTCGGTCGAAGGTGATCCAATAGGTTGCGATACTGAATAATATAATGTCTTGGACATCTGTTGTAACTCATACCACGTGCAGACCATCTACACCAAAAACTCAAAAAATATTAGTTAGAGATAATAATCTTTAAAGAAATAAGTAAAGATATAGCAATTTAAACAACTTACTTTTGTGCATACGGAAATGTGACAGGGTTGTTGTTGACGGGTGCTAGGGACGGTAGTCTTGACCAACCCCATGCTTTTAGCAAAACAGCACATCCAGAAAATATAGACGTGTCTTTGTGTGAGTTTTTGCACAAGGAGCTATAGAGATAGGCTAGACAAGCAGATCCCCAACTATAACTTCCTATTCTATCTACATGTCTAAGTAAAGGTAAATACATAATATGCATGCTAGAACCACTACCTTCGGGAAATAAAAACGAGCCAATTAACATCATAATGTAACACCTAGCTTTTATTATTCGAGCATCTTCGATAGAATGCTCATCTAAGTATAAAATATTATAGTACGACTTAAGACGTGAAAGTAGTATACCTTGACCTCTTGCGTTATCATCTAACAAATAAGTCTCCAAGAGATTCATGCAAATTGAATTTGCATAGTTGGTTTTACCATTAACAACCTTACCTTCAATGGGCAGTCCCAAAAGCATGTAGACGTCTTCTAACGTCACGGTACACTCACCGGTTGGGAACCAAAATGTTTGTGTCTCTGGTCGCCATCTTTCGTATAAAGCTAGAATGAATTTGTTATCTACGGACCAAGACAAAATTATAACAACCCGTATAATATATATCTAGAATAATATCATAGAAGTGTTAAATTTTGGTACTGTCACAACATAAGTGCCTAATGGAAACAATATATATACATGTCTGTCACACCTCGAAAAATGAGAACACGACTAAGCGAAGCGCAATCGCACGTTGGCAATGATGGACTAAACAGAGTCGCCACCGAACTTTATTTATTCCTAAAAAGGAAAGGGGAAATATCGATAAAACCCAAGATAAAATGACAATGATTATGGTCATCGCAACCAAATCAGGGTTCGGGAGTCGATTACGCAAAGGGAAGGTATTAGCACCCCTCACGTCCGTTGTACTCAACGGGAACCATTAGGTTAGTTGTGCGCGTTAGTGTTAGTTTGAAATATTAGGCTTTTCAAGTTATTAGGTGGGAAAGAAAGAATAGAAGATTTTTGGATTTTTGACGAAGGACTAAACCTAAGTTTTTTATTAGTGGGTCGGACAAGATTTACAAATCCTGCTCCTACGTATCTCAACAGAGAAATCAAGGCTTACGTAGTTCTGGGTAGAAAATGTTTGTTTGTTGGTCGATTTTAGCGAAAGCTACATTTTATTAATCGACGAAAACATTGTTTTACCCAAAACAGGTGAGGAGCAGACGTATACCGCACATCAAATGGATTTACAAATCAACATTCGGAAAAATATCACTTATCTCAACTCAACAATTGTGGCCGAAGCATTGTCTTACATCATCTTAAGACAAGGTGTCTTTCGTTTATGAAAAGGTTTTTAAAGATCAATCGCACGGCGGCGAAAAAAAGTTTGATTGGTTGGATGTATTTTGAGTAATGGCGAGAACTTGGATGAGCGAGATATCCATCTCGAATCCTAGTCTCAGGAGTGCGCGGTATCCACCACGTTCCATTTCCATCTTACTGGAAAAAGTATTTAATAAAGATTAGGTATTTTGAATTTGATTGAGAAAGGGGTTTGAAGAAACTGCATTGATAATTTTAAACGATGGCGAGAGCTAAGATAGGCGAGGTATCCACCTTGGATCTTAATCTCAGGAGTGCACGGTATACACCATGTTCCATTTCCATCTTTATTGAAAGAGATTAAGATAGGAAATAAGTATTTTGGAGTTTGAAAGACGAGTACTTGTGACTTGCAAGCTCTTACAGCTTGGGTCTAATACTCGGGACTACGTCTGGACATTCCACCCAGGCAGTCGGTTTCTTTCCAATATTTCTTAAAGGTATGGTTCAAATATTTACGAGTGTTTTAGAAGGAAGACGAATATTTATGGCTTGCAAGCTCTTACAGCTTAAGCCTAATATTCAGGATTATAAATGGATATTCCATCCAGGATAATCTTTTTCTTCAAATTTTAATAAAAAAGGATACGTTTGAATAGGGGGATTAATGTGAGTGTATGAGGTGTTGGTCAATTAAATTGATTGGCGCATGAGTTCGTGGAGAATATGTCCAAAAGTAAGTCGGACGAAATAAATAAATAAATAACAAATTATTTACAACACATTAAAAAATTAAATCGGAAAGAATAAAAATCAACATGCGTAAAAAAAAGACTAGATAGCAAGGTGCAAAAATGGTAAAGTAAATAGTAAGAAGTTATAAAAGATTTAAATAAAATAGCAAGCACAAAAATGAAATTATAAAGATATGCTATTCCCAAGTATTGAACCCATCCCCCTAAAGAAAGATGAAATTGCTTTCTCCGCTTGGCCACTTATGATCATTTATTACCTTAACAACGACTTAAATATATAAGCAAAAATAGATCAAGATAAACTAAAATAAAAACTAACTAAAATGAGATGGGTTGTTTAAGCTAATGGGCTACTAAAGCCCACAAAAGTGGTGAGAAAATCGCAAAGAGTAACCCTAGCCGCCTGGCTGTTGGGTGGGGATAACAAAATTTAATCATCATCAATGTCAGCAGACAGTAGTTAATAAAAAAAATGCAAGGAAAAGCTAAATGGTAGGTGGGTTTTAAATAGGTTTTAAATGCTTTTAAAAATAAATAAAAGAAAAGGAACTGGGAACGTGAAACAAAACGCCACAAAGGATTCGTTCATCTTCCTCAAGAAGACGAACCCATTCTCTCGGCCTCACCCATTCTCTTGACCTTTCTAAATGCAAATAAACTCATGGCTTCAAAAAGAATCAACAAAAAACGCTCACCTTTGTCACTTGTTCTTCAGACGTCTCTGCTTCAATACGAAACTCCTTCTTGATTTCGTAGCGCTTCCGGATCTACGAAGATGATAGAAGATTGGATATTCGGCGGTGGTTTGGCGGCGATGGTGATGCTTGGATCTTCCTCTCTTCGTCTCCATGTTTTTAGGGTTTTTTTCTTTGCCGCTATCTAACCTCTCTTTTTTTCTCCTCAACAGTATCCGCCCCCTCCTTTTATACTCACCATGTTAGGGTTTCAGATTTGGCTATGGAGATCAAAAGGGTATCCCTTTGGAAGTCCTTTAGGGTGCTCACAGTTTGTTTGTCTCATTTGGTACTTGATCTGGAACAGGTAATATGATCCATATACTTTCTTACTTTGAATTCGTCTTGATTCTTTTTTTGGGTTGCTTGTGGAACTTTTACCGCCTTGCTGAGTTAATGTGCTTTTTTGCTGCAGTGAAACGCGAGCAAAAGAATGGAAAGCAACAACAGGTCCACTGTGTATCTTCTTCCTCAAAACTATTGCCACCTCTCACAATTCGATGTTATTTTGCTGCAGGAAATACGTTACGTGATGTGAGCGTAAGGGTTGGCTTTCCAACTCCTGAGACTGATGCGATCTTGGGTTCTTGCTGAGATTTATTCAAAGACTTGGTATTAAGCTCATCATACACACTAGAAACTGGCATCTCAGAACTCAATGAACATTTTCATGAGGTGGTTGATGTTGAGAAGGTTCCACATGTAAATTTTCCATTCCTATTCCTTCACCCTGCGACTGTCCATAAGGTAAACCACCAAATCGTTGGTGAGATTGATACCCCTATAACACATTAGAAAGCATTTGTTGTTGTTGGTGTATAAACAGTTGTTGCTCCTCCTGCTTATGCTGCTGCTTTAGCAACAGGAGTTTATCTAACAGGGAATGTTGTGGTGCTGAAGCAGCTGCTTGAGAATATAACTATAACAAGTATTGTTGTTGCAAAAGAATCATTACTTGTGGATCATGAGCTAAACTAGAAGAAAGTAGCTTCCCTGCTGTCAGAGAACCAGATGGGTTATCCCTAGCTAGAGCCAATAAATTACTTAAAAAGAGCTGCTTTTGCAGTGTCGGCCTTGGCTACTGAATTCCAAATGGAATTTGAGAGAAATTCTGATCATGAACTGAGTCAACTTTATTCTGAAGGAGATCCAATCCACCTTGTATGAGATTAATTGGCCATCCAGCACCCTTATTTATGCTTGCGGATGTTCTTTCGGATAAACCTTGGATTATCGATGATAACTCAGAATTTTGAGACTGAGGTTGACGTGCATTGTCACTCACTGAAGACAAGAGCTTTGAATGCAGTGACACATCTGGGGCATCTGATTTTGGAGCAAAGGGATGTTGCATCCTGCCTCGTCCAATATGGATATGAATTGGGTGAGGACATCTGGCGTTCAAACTCCATCCTCTTGGCAAGTAAGTAAATGTTGTTACCGTTATCTACTCCCGTTGGGCTCAGATTACCAGAATTATTTCCAGCGAACCCTTCAAAACCTTCTGATAATGCAAGGTGGTTAATTGCAGCACCGCTTCTGTTACCAAACATGAGTGGCTCCAAAAACCTATTTTCAGCTTCAGTAGCGGAAGCCACTATATGCAGGGAATTATTTTTTAACCTCTTGACCTCACTTGGTCCAGTATGAATATTTACCAAGGTGCTGGTACTTTGTGGAGCAGGTGCCTCTGTAGTGTCAAGTTTTGTTGCCGGGAAAACAGGTGATGGTCGACTTGGACGGAAACATTGGAACTTGGTTGTCGTATACCAGTAGGATACTTGAGATTGCTACCAGTTGACTTAGAAACAATAGCCATTAGAAGAGCCTGATGATGTGCTAGCATGGCAAGCTGCTGTTGATTGTCCTTGCTGCTGATATTGCTGCGTTGCTGCATCAGTTTCTGTCTTTAAAAATCCTTCCATGCTTTCATACCTGGTACATTCTGCCCCAAATTTTTTTAGATATAGGTCGACTCCTCTTATCTTCTTTAAATAATTCATATATGTATGTATTGATCTGTATGTTTGGCTGACTAGGTGGACCGGAATCATTACAAACCCGCTGAATCGTATTATTGCCATAGGCCTCAGTATTTTCTGCAGTAGCATCAGATTCACTGAGGATTCTAGCACCATTGAAACCGAAAATGACATCGACATCCGTGGTGGCCTGTCTCTGAGCATCATCGAAATAAGTTGGGGCAGTAACGACAGCATCACAAATTGTCTTGCCAAGGAATGCTTCGGCGATTTCCTTCATCGTTTTGATGCATCTTCATTATCCCACACCTCTGAAGCATAAGGCTTTTGTGCTGGTTCAGAACTAGAATGAACAATATTGTGTCGTCCTCGAACTCCTACGATTTGTGCTGATTCTGAAGTTTATTTTGTGAGTAGTTTGGAAGACCTTTCTCATGCTTCCATGGTTCATTATGAGCGAAGTTGGAAATTTCCTCCTTGTAATTAAAGCTTAAGTGCCACCTTTGTAAATCATGTATGTTTTGGACAAGCTATTGATTTGTAATGAATATGACATTGATGTGAATTAAAAATTGGTATTTCTCGTTAGCAAGTCAAAAAAAACTTTCTTTGCATTTTAGAGACCTTATGTATGATGAATAATCATATGCTATGTAAATGGTGGACCATGATTGAATAAATGAATGAAATAAACAAAATATGAATGAGGATGTGGAAATTCTTGGATATGAATGAAAAATTTCCAATGTAATGAAGAAATATGAATGAGAATTATGAATATGAAATGTAGAATCTCGAATGTGAAAATGGAGAATATAAATGTGAATGAAGAAATATGTATGGAATTTCTTTGAATTATGAATGAATGAGAAAATGAATATGCATGATGACCCAAAATAAAATATTTTGCACTTGACACGTGATTTACTCGAAAGGGGGGTGAAAACTGGTAGTAAGACAAATGACAGATGAATAATGACCTCGATGAAATTGGAACGAAAGATGAAACATGAGGTTCACTTGATTCTAACAAATGAAAGAGTTTTCAAATCTCGCATGGCTAAGGAGATTAATCATCTTATACCAAAAATCAAGAAACAAAACCCAAAAGACAAACATGGACTGGTCGTGGTAGCAAGTCCAACAACTAATGTTGGTGGGTAGCGTCATGACCAGATGGAATGGTCATGAAGAAAAAGAAAGAAAACGAATAATTGATGGGAAAAAAATTTTAGGGTTAAAATCAGGGTATGACAGTTGCCCATATTTAAACATCCTCCACCAGAGGAAAATGAGACAGCACTTTTCATCGGATCATAGTGGGGGATGGTTAAATACTATGGAGACCCAGATTTTGATCCTGAAAAATGCAAATGTTATGATATGATATGCATGGATGCATGATTCTTTATATTTTTTTGGATTTATCTGTTAGGGGCACGGTGAACTTTTAATAGGAGATGTTATAACAGACAAACCAATCTGTGGGGAACTCTGATGGCCCACAGGGAAATAGACAAACAATGTATAACGAACTCGCTAGGGATAACAATCCTGCTGGAGAGTCAGACACACTCTGAAGTAATCGAAGTGAAAGTCGACAAACGACACTTAGGACACCAGATATTTTGATAGTAAGTTCACACATGACTTACTACAACTTGAATATTTTGAGAAATTTTCCACAACAAGTTCATACATGACTTGAAAACATTGGAATAATCAAAGAAAAAGATTCTTCAAAACAGGTCCAGACATGACCTGGTAATACTGGAATAAAGGCTCAACAGCAATGGGTTCATACATGACCTGACAACACTGGGGAATACCAAGAACGATTCTGACAACAGGTTCAGACATAACCTAACAATGTTGGGGAATATCAAAAAGGTTCCATAAACAGATTCAAACATGACCTGACAATACTGGAAAACGTACAAAGAAAGTTCCATCAACAGGCTCATACATGACCTAACAGCATTGGAAAATTCAAAGCGTTTCAACAATAGGCTCAAACATGACCTAAGAATATTAGAAAACCAAAGAATTTTTAATCAACAGGTTCATGTGTGACCTCAACATTTGGATATTCAAAGAAAGTTTCATTCACAGGTTCAGACATGACCCGACGATTCTGGAGAAAGTCAAAGAATTTAATAACAGGTTCAGACGTGACCTGACAAACTAGAAAACACAAAGAAAACTTCAACCATAGGTTCATGCATGACCTGAAAATACTGACAAACATATATATCAAGTTTCATCAATAGGTTCATACCTGACCTGACACTTTAGAATACTTTTTGACAATTCTGGAGATTTCACACAAGAAATTCAAAGATTTTGGAGGTTCCTAACAGGGAATTTATGAAAAACAAAGATAAACGGGAGTCTTCTTATAAGTAGATCATCCGTGCAAAAGGCTATGATGATTCTTTACAATGAAATCAAACAAAACCAACATCATTGGAGTTTTCTAACACGAAAACCTCCAAGCTTCTAGGGATTCCTCAAGATGATGAGTCATACATGACTTTCATGGAACCATCAGGAAAGACAGGGTAATTAAACTCTCTGTACGTGCCAAACAACAATTGGACTTTTAACCGTAAGTAATGGATTACAACCAACTTCTAACGGATAGATGCCAACAAAAATTGGGCTTTGACTGTAAGAAATGGATTACAACCAGCTTTTAACAGATTGGTGCCAACAACAGTTGGACTTTGACTGTAAGCAATGGATTACAACCAGCTTTTAACAGATTGGTGCCAACAACAGTTGGACTTGAAATGATGTTGGCGACAACCAAACTTCAGATATCAATTACAAATGTATTTATAAACATACTAACAATGATGCCAACAATGATTTGAACTTTTGAAACGATACTAGCGACAAGTGGTCTTTGGGTCAAGGGATAACAATCAACAACGGGACCTAAGGGGTCACGCACATGGGTACAGAGTACACTTTAACTATGCATGACTTGATTTTTGTTTTATGCATGATATATGAATGATCATGATATGTCATGCTGACAATAGGCAAACTAGGAGTTTGTATGGACTGTTTACAGGGATTCTGATTCTTCAACACCAATAACTCAAATCCTTACAAGTAACAGGCGTATCCAGAGGAGAATCTACCAAGACTGAAAGTTATAAATAACCAAAGGTCCATCCTTCCAGACGATTAATAAGTTGTGTTCCATGGAGATTTTTGCTGGTGATCCAGGAGTATTTATGTAATCTTGAGACTTTCGGAAAAACAAATGATTTTCTCTCGATTTTTACATATATCAAAGTAATTTTGTTCCTTTCACTAAATTTCAAACTCTTTTCGAGTTTCAAAATTTCATTATTAACAAATAAATGACACTTCGCATAACAAAGGAAAACATAGAAGAACACAATTAACAATGATTAACAGGAAAAACTTGTATTTTATTCAAGAATGGTAGCACACAAATGGCGTAGCTCCATGGAATGTTACAATTTTTGAGAAATGGCAATAAGGAAAGGTTTACGTTGAATTCAGTGACCACTAACATCCCTAATAGATATGATTCCCCAAAACCTTGCTTCTAAGGGGAGTAACTGGATTGATCTTCCGCCTCTGATTCTTCGGTGTTAATCAGTAACAACTGATGCAGTTTATGCCTTGTGCCCCTAACTTTTTCCTGGATCGCCCTTTTGGGTTTTCAATCCACCGGGACGCTCCTTTTTGCCTAAGTCGCCCTTTCAGGTTTTCGACTTAGCGAGCTACCATTTTTTTATTCATCCCTAACTTTTGCCTGGACCGCCCTTTCGGGTTTTCAGTCCACCGGGATACCCCTTTTTGCCTAAATCGCCCTTTCAGGTTTTCGACTTAGCGGGTTTTTATTAGGCATAGTAATTTTTAATTGCATCAGAGTTCACGGGGTGTGAGAGCTTTTCATCATCCATAGTTGCGAGAATCAAGGCACCTCCGGAGAAAGCTTTCTTCACAACATATGGGCCTTCATAATTGGGAGTCCACTTCCCACGTGAGTCCTTGTGTATTGGCAAGATCTTCTTAAGCACGAGCTCTCCTTCTCTGAATTCCTGAACACGTACTTTCTTGTCAAAAGCCCTTTTGAGACGTTTCTGGAATAACTGTCCATGGCACAAAGAACTCATTCGCTTCTCATCTATAAGGTTTAATTGATCAAATCTATTATGAATCCATTCAGCCTCTTCTAGCTTGGTCTCCATCAAGATTCTCATTGAAGGTATCTCCACTTCAATTGGGAGAACTGCTTCCATCCCATATACCAAAGAGAACGGGGTTGCCCCTGTTGAAGTGCGGACGGAAGTCTGGTATCCATCCAGTGCAAAGGGTAGCATTTCGTGCCAATCCTTATAGGTTTTCACCATTTTCTGCAGGATCTTCTTGATGTTTTTATTAGCGGCTTCAACAGTGCCATTCATCTTTGGACGATATGGTGAGGAGTTATGGTGCTCAATCTTGAAGCTTTCACATAGTTTCTTCATGGTCCTATTGTTCAGATTCGTCCCATTATCTGTGATGATCCGGCTTCGAACCCCATAACAGCAAATGATCTCTTTCTTGAGGAACCATGCAACCACTTGTTTTGTCACATTAGCATAAGAGGCGACTTCTACCCATTTGGTAAAGTAATCCATAGCAACTAGGACGAAGCGGTGACCATTGGAAGCTTTAGGCTCGATGGCACCAATCATGTTGATGCCCCACATTGAGAAAGGCCAAGGTGACATCAAAACATTTAGTAGGGTCGGAGGCACGTGTACCTTGTCGGCATAGATTTGGCATTTATGACATTTTCTAGCATAATTGAAGCAGTCGGATTCCATGGTCAACCAGCAATAACCGGCTCTCAAAATCTTCTTGGCCATGGCATGCCCGTTGGCATGAGTTCCAAAGGATCCTTCATGAATCTCCTTGATTAACAGGTCCGCTTCATGTCCCTCTACGCATCTGAGCAGAATCATGTCGTGGTTTCTCTTGTATAATACACCATTGCTTAAGAAGAATTTGGATGCTAACTTCCTCAATGTTTTCTTGTCAAGGGATGTTGCATCTGTTGGATATTCTTGATTTTGCAAAAAGCATTTGATGCCGTGAAACCAAGGTTTACCATCGGCTTCCTCTTCAACCGACTAGCAGTAGGCAGGCTCAACTTTCCGCTCGATCTGAATGAGAGGTGCTTCATTATGGAATCTAACTTAGTACATTGAAGCCAACATAGCCAAAGCATCAGCAATTTGATTCTCAGTTCTCGGGATATGACGGAAAGTGATTTCGTCAAAGTATTTTATTAGTTCCATCACATAGGCACGATATGGGATCAACTTGGTATCATGGGTTTCCCATTCGCCTTTGACTTGGTATATCACCAAGGCTGAGTCTCCACATACTTCGAGGATTTTGATTCGGAGATCAATTGATGCTTCGATGCCTAGGATGCACGCCTCATATTCTGCTATATTGTTTGTGCAATCGAAACACAACCTTGCTGTGAAAGGAGTGTATCCACCATTCGGATTTAATAGAACAGCTCCTACGCCATGCCCCATGTAATTGGAGGAACCATCGAACATGAGCTTCCACCGAGATCCGGGTTCAGGTCCTTCATCAAGTCCTGGGATTTCACAATATTTTACTACCATAATGTCTTCATCTGGGAAGTCAAATTTCAACGGCTGGTAGTCTTCAACGGGCTGGTTTTCCAGGTAATCAGACAATACGTTTCCTTTTATGGCTTTCTGAGATACATAATGGATGTCATACTCAGATAGTAACATCTGCCAACGAGCGAGTCTTCCAGTCAAAGCAGGCTTTTCAAAGATATACTTTATTGGATCCATTTTTGAGATCAACAAAGTAGTGTGGCAAATCATGTATTGTCTTAGACGACGAGCGGCCCATGCTAAAGCACAATAAGTTTTCTCCAAGAGTGAATATCGGGTTTCATAATCAGTGATTCTCTTAGTCAGATAGTAGATAGCATGCTCCTTTCGGTCGGTTTTGTCATGTTGTCCCAGCACACATCCCATTGACTTTTCAAGCACAGTTAAGTACATAAAGAATGGTTTCCCCTGAACAGGTGGAATTAGAATAGGGGACTCTTGCAGGTATTGTCCGATCTTCTCAAAAGCCATTTGGCAGTCAGAGTTCCATTCAACTACTTGATCTTTTCTCAGTAACTTGAATATAGGTTCACACGTAGCAGTCATATGAGATATAAACCTAGAGATGTAGTTCAAACGTCCCAGGAATCCTCTAACTTCTTTCTCTGTACGGGGAGCAGGCATTTCTTGTATTTCCCTAACCTTGTCTGGATCTACCTCAATTCCTCGTTGACTAACAATGAAACCAAGCAACTTTCCAGATCGGACACCGAAGGTGCATTTAGCAGGATTCAGCCGTAGAAGAAACTTCCGAAGACGCTCAAATAGCTTTTGCAAGTGGTCTATATGATCCTCTTCACTTTGGGATTTTGCAATCATATCATCTACATAAACCTCAATTTCCTTGTGCATCATATCATGGAAAAGAGTGACCATTGCTCTTTGGTAAGTTGCCCCAGCATTTTTGAGACCGAATGGCATTACCTTGTAGCAAAATGTTCCCCAAGGGGTGATGAATGTGGTCTTTTCCATGTCCTCTGGATCCATCTTAATTTGATTATAACCCGAGAATTCATCCATAAAGGAGAAGACCGCGAACTTAGCAGTGTTGTCTACCAGAGTGTCAATATGTGGCAGGGGGAAATCGTCCTTTGGACTAGTTTTGTTTAGATCTCTGTAATCAACACACATCCTGACCTTGCCATCCTTTTTTGGTACTGGTACAATATTAGCTACCCATTAGGGGTACTTCGCAACTGCTATAAAACCGACATCAAATTGACGTTTCACCTCGTCACAAATCTTTAGAGCCATGTCGGGTCTTGCTCTTCGGAGGTTCTGCTTCACTGGCGAGTAATCTGGCTGTAGTGGTAGCTTGTGGACAACAATATCAGTATCTAAACCTGGCATATCCTGATATGACCAAGCAAATACATCTACATATTCTTGTAGCAACTTGATCAATCTTTCTTTGATGCTTGCCCCAAGTGTAGTCCCAACTTTGACCTCTTTCTTGTCTTCTTCAGTGCCAAGGTTGATTGTATCCACTGGTTCTTGATGTGGTTGAAGGGCCTTTGACTCGTGCTCGAGCAGCCTTTCCAATTCTTCAGGGAAATCACAATCTTTCTCACTATCCTCTTCCGCTTGGTAGATGGGAAGTTCAAAGTTATAGGAAGTAGTGGTGTCACCGAATTCAACGGGTTTATTGATTATTCTGCATGTTTTTTTAATGATGGTTTTTTAGAAAAATGGAAATAAAAATGCAAAAGAATTAAAAATATTTTTGTAGTTTTTGAGAGGATTGCCATTTTAAGGAAAGAAAAACAAATGAATGAACGATAAGAATTTGAACAAAATGCTCTTTATTTGTCATAATGATTTTGAAATTTAAAGGGGCCCTACAAGTGATCCATTAGCCTTGGGCAGAGCTAAGAATTTTCAAAAAACAAAGGAAAAAACAATTAGTTTGACACAGGAAAAACTTCTGGAATCTCAATTGCTTCCCAATTTGTTAAGGCTGCTTCACACCGGTATATCAGATTTGATGCTTCTCCATCTTCAGTGTCATCTCCAACTGTACCAACTTGATCCCCATGGATAAATCCTGTGCTTAGGAAAACTTCTTGTATGCTCCGTACGCGGTCCTTTGCAGGGACCAGGGCTCCTCCCTTAGTAGAAGGCTTGTACCCCAAACCAAAACGATCATTTTTCTCGCTGACATTGATGACTTGCCCCCAACCTGCAGGGCCTCCACTTTCAACTGCTGACCTTGCGCTATTCAAAGAGGCGAACGACAAACTGCTTTTCTCAATAGGATCCTTCACCTCAGCAAGTGTGACATTTGATATTTCAAGTGCTTGGAAAGAGGTCTCTAACGCATCCTCATTAGCCTCGATATAACGGAAAGAGGAGAGTTGACTAATGATAAAATCTTCTTCACCCGAGATAATGACAAGTTTGTCATCGACAACAAACTTCATTTTTTGATGTAAAGTAGAAGTTACTGCCCCAACAGCATGTATCCATGGATGTCCCAAAAGGCAGCTATAAGCGGGATTTATGTCCATGACTTGGAAATTGATGGGGAATACATGCGGTCCGATCTGGATTGGTAGCTCTACCTCCCCAACTATTGTCCTTCGAGAACCATCAAATGCTTTTACCACAAGTGCACTGGGTTTCAATTCCGAACCTTGGTAAGATAATTTAGCAAGTGCCCTCTTTGTTAGAACATTGAGGGACGATCCAGTGTCAACTAAAACCCTGGCCAGAGCATCTTCTTGGCACTTTATGGATACATGTAAGGCGCGATTGTGATTCTTCCCTTCCTTGGGTAGCTCTTCATTGCTGAAACTTAGAGTGTTGCAGGCTGTGATATTGGCGACCACCCCATTGAATTGGCCAACCGTTATATCTTGGGTAACATGAGCTTGAGCAAGCACTTTCAGTAGAGCCTCCCTATGAGCTTGGGAATTCAGAAGCAAGGACAAGATAGATATTTTTGATGGTGTCTGATGTAACTGATCAACTATCTTGTAGTCGCTTTTCTTTATTATCCTTAGAAATTCACTCACTTCATCTCCTTGCACTGCCGATTATGCCCCTCCATACTCTGGGGGTAGGATTTGCAGTCGAAGCTTCCCTTGTTGGTTCTTGAGGGATTATATTAACATTGGGAGTATAAATCCGACCACTGCGGGTCATTATGCTCGTCCCTGCGATGTTAGTGATATTGGTGTCAACATTCTCCAAACCTTTCTCACTTTCAGCAGCTTTGGGTTCTTCATCTGCCACTCCATCTACCACAGTTATGTCATATTTCCAAGGTACCTCTTTGGTGCTCTCAAAGGGAAAGGGGGTAGGCATACAAACTACCACAGGTAATGGATGAACAACATTTTTTCTGTGATAAGTTATCTCAACCGGTTCTGGTAGATTGAAAAAGGGTTCAATGACTGAAACTTCCTTGTTTGTTGTAGGACCACAAACTTGCAAAACGCCTTGATTCATCAAGTTTTGAATATCAGCTTGTACCACTTTACATCCTCTTGGATGAACAACACATTCTTCACAGTTGTCGTGGCGTGTATCAATCAAACTAGCTCCCACCAATCTTGCATGAAGTGCTAGCAGCGGAGTTTTAACATCTTCAACATTTTTGATTATACAACCATCAGAAGCATCCTCAATGGCATTAACATCACCATGCGCCGGCAGAGGGTTACTTTTTACATTGGGTCTGACATCTCGAAATGAAAGAATCTTCTTCTCAACCAGCTCTCGCACAATATGCTTCAAAGCATAACATCCCTCTAAATCATGTCCAGGGGCACCCTCATGGAAAGGACAACGTGCATCTGGATTGTACCATGGAGGTAAGCGATTTGGTGGAGGACCTAAAGGTCTGGGAGTCACCAACCCTTTTCGCAGTAACGATGGGTACAACTCAGTGTACGTCATAGGGATTGAAGCGAAAGGAAGTCTACCTCTTTGTACCCTATTTTGATTTGGAAGGTTTTGTGGACGGGGAGCCTGTGCCCTTAGCTATTGATAAGCAGGTGGCGTGGGTGCTTGCTGGTATACTGGTGCTTGTTGAATAGGTTGATAGACAGGAGCTTGTGACTGGTTGAAATTTGGTGTGACTGCTGCCACATACGGTTGTTGAACATACTGCACTTGATAAGTTGGCTGCTGCTGAGGAAATTGATGTTGCTTCTTCCATGAAAGACTCCTCCTTTGACTGGTTGACACTACATTTGTTTCACCCTCTTTCTTTCTTTGAAAACTTCTGGGAAACTTTTTGGCATTATTACCAGATGTTTCAGAGGTGGTTATCATTTTTCCATTCTTCAACCCAAGCTCGACCTTTATGCCTACGACAACCAAGTCAGAGAAGCTTGCAGATACACTACTCACCATCCTTTCATAGAACATAGGTTTTACCGTATCCATGAACCAATCTGTTAACTCCTTCTCAGCAAGGGGTGGTTCGACTTGCGAGGCCACTTCCCTCCATCGTTATGCATATTCCTTAAAAGACTCGTTATCTTTCTGGGACATGCTGAGCAATTGCCTCCTATCTGGGGCCATATCCATGTTATACTTATAATGTTGGATGAAAGCATCGGATAAGTCTTGGAAACAACGAATTCTACTTTGATCAAGGCTTAAGTACCACTTAGAGGGAGCACCCCTCAAGCTGTCTTGGAAGCAATGTATCATAAGTTTATCGTCCTCTACGTGCGAAGCCATTTTTCGATTGTACATAATAAGGTGACTTCTAGGACATGAGTGGCCCTCATGTCTATCGAAATCTGGGGTCTTAAATTTCGCAAGAATCACAAGACCTGACACTAAGCACATCTCCTTAGTAGCAGCACCAAAAACTTGGTCGCCTTCCATAGCCCTTAACCTTTTCTCAAGAGTCTGGAAATTCTATTTCATCCCTCTTATGTCTTCCTGCCTTTCATCATCTTCGTCTGAAAAGTCCATAGCATGTTGTTGATCCTCAAAATAAGGTTGCACATGTGCACGAACGAGGGGTGGTGCGAACATGTGGACCACGGGATGAGTTTCATTGATAGTTGGTAGAGGAGCCGTCTGCTGAGTGGATTGTACAAGACCAGGGGTGCCTTCAACTGGAGGTGTGAAACCGGTAGGTAAACCATAGATTGGCCAGGTGGTTGGTACTGTTCTTGCAGGTTGGGGTTCAATCGTAGGACCGGTGATTTCTGAAACGACCGTTGTTTGGGTGTCCAACTTGGCCCTAATGACTTGTAGTATCTCCATGACTTGACCCATGTTTCCTCGTAGGTCTTCGAGTTCTGAGCTTACTCTCTCCAATTCTTGTTCTTGATCTGCCATTCTTTGACGAGCGCTGGCTCTAGTGTTGTAGTGGTGTTGAGGACTCAGTGTGGAACTGAAGGAGACACAAAAATGAGTTTTTTTGTTTGAAGAATGACATGAGTGTGTGTTATGGGTGAATTTTGTGCATAGCTCTTAGTTTTCTTTATTATTTATTCCAGCAATGTTAGAATATATTAAATAAGAACAACACGTAATAATTGAGACCCAAAATGATAACTTCCATTAATTAAAATCAAATTCGAATACAAAAGGATTTAACTTCAAGTACACATGATTCGAATACAAAAAGATTTAAACACCAACAATTCAAATTCAAGTACAAGTAAACTTAAGCTCTGTCTCAGCTCTTATGATTGTAGCCAGATCTGTGGTGAGCT